>NW_014558238.1:1751808-2119471 GCF_001313825.1 Dinoponera quadriceps
GGGGGGGGGGCGAGAGGGTACCCACGATAGATTTGGGTTATCGGAATGGTCTCGCGATATCGCGCAAACGGTTTCGCCGGATCTATGCAGATATCGAGTTGCATTGAGCGTAGATCGGATGGACAGATATTCAGTTACCCGAGGAAAGTCCAATAACTACAAAATTCCGTCCATGCGGAACGAGTGTTTTTAAATATTAAAATCGTACCTTTCCGGCATAAATGATATACGACGCGGGTCATCTTGAGTTTCGGAGGGGGGGTTGTTTGTCGAGTCAGGTTCGCAGTCAGGTTCGTCTTGAGTTTCGGGGGGGTTGTTTGCCGGGTCAGGTTCGTGGTCAGGTTCACCTTGAGTTTCGGGGGGTCGTTTGCCGAGTCAGGTGCGCGGTCAGGTTCACCTTGAGGTTCTCGTTAAGTTTATATGTATCAAATATTCATTGCCGTTCCGCTTCTACGTAGATGTATCAACAACAAGATACCCCACGAAAATATACAAACCGGCTATACGGTGCCTCGCGCGATCAAGATTACCGTAGAATCCTCGACGCGGCACGAAGAACAATAATTCACCTCGAAAGTGGCTGCCTAAAAAATAATCTCCGCAGCTTGTCCTTCTCGTGCTCGTAAATCAGTGCGCGCGATTGTGCTCTGCATAGTGGGTCACGGAAGTCGAGCGCTACGAATCAGGGAAAAAGAAATAAAGCTCCGTCCGATTCTCCTAATAACTCCGTAGGGTCGTATTTTCACGCGAGCGCGCGACGAACGGGAGAGAGAGAGAGAGGAGGAGGAGGAGAATAACCGGCATCTGCGACCGACCGGTCTCTCGTCTCTCGAAACGAGAGCGCTCTTGTGTACGCGAGCGACGACGAGAGGGCCGCGGCGAGCGTTGCAAATGAATCGTTAAAGCCGAATGGCAGGAAAGCGCGTCAGACGCGAGGAAATCGATGCCCGAGTAAATGATTTCCCGTACGCCCGTAAACGTCCGCGCCTTTCGTACGCGAAGATAAGCAACATAAATCTTCGGGATGCGCGGCTGTGTGCACGCGTGCAAGCGCGCGAGGGCGGCTCGGACCCGCCACCGCGCGCCCGCTCGTCGAGTACTCGAATGATGGCCGTACGTACAGCTTTTGCACCTTTAATATTGCACGCGTCAGTGTTGAAGTATTTACGGCCATGGGCGCATAAAAGCGCCTGGGTTCGGTCCTTGAACTCCCTTTTGCAGCAGCTCTTCCGCCGAGAGATTCAGCCGTCCCGCTGATGCTCGCTCGCTCGCTCGCTACATCCCACACTCGGCATCCGATACTCTTATTACTGAATATCGCTGTGGCATTGCCGTAGATCACGGAGAAAAATTTCTCGCCCAGAGCGAAATCCCGTGTCCACTGATGTCCGATTGAAAGCTCTTTTATAAACGTATTTATGAAAATAGGTGTAGCGCGTTGGTCCTTGTTTTCTTTCCGTAAGTAGATAAATAGAAGAGATTATGATAAGCCTGTGTCAAAAATTGTAATTAAATATCCGGGAACACCGCATCTCTCGTGAGAGAAACGCCATATCGCGGAAGTATTAGCTGGAAAAATTGTTCCTAACGATTACAGTGTTCCGGAAAGGTTCGCGTCGTTTAGGCGCGAGGAAACGCGAAAAACGCGTCGGGCATTATGCGTGCCAGAACGATCGTTACGATATCGAGGCGTGACGCGGGCGAGGCCGCCTGGCAATGCCAAATTGCGATTTCCTTCCTAGTTGGTTCGTTACGTACATAGTTCGCGCGTCGGGTTGAATTTTCGCCGGGCTCAAAGGCACATAATACGTTCAAACGCAGTTCCGAACGTGCGCGGCCGCGAGCTGGAATGCGACGTGAACTGACATAAATATTAATTGTACGAGATTACATGTAAATACGCTCGAGCCGACGAGTAAGAGGAGGGTACTGCGGCAGCACGTGCATCCCAAATGGACCATTATTCCATCAGCGACACAAACTGTTAGCTAACTCGGTCAAGCGAAGTGACCGTGGACTCTCCTTCCGGAGACAAGTCGTAGGCGGCTGGCCGGGCGGCGCTGAACGGGGCTCAGACTGGCGGCCTGAGGGCGAGCGGTTTAATTTTTGCGGGCAGTTGCCAGAAATAATCCCTCGCTCGGCTCGACAGGGTTGATTGCTTGATTTCGACGGACCTTCCACCGCCGATCTAGCCGTCGCGAGCTCGCCCGACCTCCAGGAATTAGGCTGTTGTCCAACAGTGGTCCGCCCTCCGCGATCGGCATACGAAATCCGCCGGGAATTTCCCCGTTCATAATGCAATTAAATACACCGTAGAGCGCATCGCAATTGCACGAGCGGATTTCGAAAGAGCGCGACGTGAGAACGCGAGAGACACGGGTGGAGATTCGCCCGGATGTGTGTGTTTTTACGAAGCGATTCGTTAAATTGAGTCGATCTCCCTACCGAGTGACATTCTCGCGACGACTATAAGACTATTAAAGACTACTCGTTCCTTCTCCGCTTTAATGTGCAGATATTACATCGCGCGTACGACGCAAGCTCAATTTCCTCTCCGCCGTGCTCATTCCGCTCACAAAACGCCGAATTGACGGTAATTGCTACTTAAACTTCGCGCTGGGCGCTGCGCAACGGGGATATTGAAAATTAACATCCATTCCGCGGCTGCATCGCGCGACGCAACGTGGCCGTTAAAACCGCGAGCTGCGCGCGATCGGGGGGCCCACCTCCCTCCGCTACGTAGGGGAGTAGAGACGGTAAGACGAAGGTGACGGGGAAGTAGCGCGGAGGGAGAAACGACCGTTAATATGGAAGACAGGATGAAGGAGACGCGGCAGGATGTGCTCGAGGCGCATTTCACACAAAGTTCCTCGGAGTAGGTAGTAGGTACAAGTTTTAGCCCGAACAACCCGCTCCTCCGCTACGCTCCTTAATAGATACCTACTTCGCGGGACACACCTACCGTCAGCCAGCAGCACCTCACCCTTTCCGTGCTCGCTCTCCATCCCTAATGCCCTCCACCAGGTCCTCTAGGATTAAGCCACCCTCGGGAACTCCGAGTGCAGAAGCCATCGAGGTCACTGAAGAACGGACGCGGGCTAAGCACGGTTCGCCGTTCGGTCTCTCGGATAATGGCGTTGTTGGACTAGCTGATGGTGATCAAGAGACGCAGCTTGCATTCTTTCTTATGAATAGTTCGCCCTTTAGTTCGGCTTACGAACGCTCGATGCGGACAACGGACGATGCTTCAGCGATGTCGTGTACACGGCGGCGAGAGGAAGAATGTAACCAGGAAGGACAGCGTATGAATAAAATGTACGGCCCGCACGCAAATAGAGAGCGAACACTTTTTAACACGTTCTCGGTGACCTTTATTTTTCCGCTGAAGCAACGGGAATGGGAAAACTGACTTTGAGATTAGCTGACGCTAGATAATAAATGTTGCTGACGTGATATCACGCGAAAGAATGATTTATCGCGTGTCCTTCAACTGTTTTCCAGCTGTTTCGTTTCGGAAAATGTGATTTATGGAAGAAAGTTACGGAGCTTTTAAAGCCGCTGTTACGAATTATTTAACGCTCAAAAAGCATTTGCGGCGGATATGAGAGTATCGTAATAAAATTCAATCGAAGCGGAAAGCTCGCTCGAATCTTTCCGAAAAATTTCTCGAACGTCCGAACAAATCGACGAACATTTTTCGCCGTGAGGCCGCGTGAGCTTTCCCTACGACTAACTTTCCCCGCGTTTCCGTTTTCAGAATAATTTTCCATGGTGAGTCTTAATGACTGCGCATTGTCTGTAAAAGCGGGGGAAGAAGATAAAATCACGCGGCGTCTAAGACCAAAGGGTTTTTTAATAAGCGGCTGACACCCTTCCGACGCGATCCGCTTACCAACCCTTTCTTCGTCGGATAGAGACAAATATTCAGCGAAGGGAAAAAATAACGCGGCAGCAGTAGGGTCGCGCCGTCGAGTCTCATCCATCCTTTGGACTGTGATAAATGCATCTGGTTAATAAAAAAAAAAAAAAGCGGAACCCTCCGCGTAAAAGCGAAAATCCGAAGAGAGAGCCAAGATCAATTTGTAACTCCTTGTTTGTTTAACGTTATTATATTTTCAATTGATTGACTGCAATTAAAGAGGACGTCTCTTTAACTTGATCTTAGATTATCGGCTACTTGATTAGTCCGTTATAATACATCTGGTTGATATGTTATAAAGCAATTTTATCATTATGCTAAACTCTGTGTCGCGCTAATGACGTCAAACTTTACAATGCCTCGTATCGCTCGAGGTTATAAATAGCTAGCGCTGCTTGTTTGCGTTGTAAATAAGAAAAAAAAGACAAAAGAGGTTATTATTACACGTTACAAAAATCGATCCTGCCGCACCGAAAAAAAATCCCAGCGATCATACTTTGTAGTTTGCATTCAAAATGCATGGCCGACGTTTTAAGATATTAGACGTCATTTATCCTACAGTAGGGTTTCGAGAGAAAGAGAGGGATCGCACGAGATGCCGGAAAGACTAACCCCACCAAGCTGGCGGGATGAAGATTATGCAGGAAATTATTCAGAATAATTAAAATGCAGATGCGTCGCACAAATCTTCCAGATTTTTCGGTACGTTAAGGAGGGTAGTCTAACCCTCCTTCTTTATTCCTTCTTTCGCAAAAGGAGCGTATTCGGCGGAGTTGAAGTCGATTCTATCCAAAGAATATGTATATGTACGAAGGAGCAAACGAATGAATGAACGAAGAGATGAAATATACTCTGAATAAGAAATGAGAGGAATATTTAAACGTCCTGCTGCTACGATATCTTCGTTTTCCTGATTTACCTATTCGTATCAAATATACGTAAGAAATAACCTGCGCAAAATTAATGCCAAGTTTTCAAAGAATTAAAAGGACGATGCGCTGAGGACCGTATAAGCATACATATATAATCACGATAAATTTCACATTCGGCATTCAAATAAATAGAAACGAGAATTGTGTGTATGTGTATGCGTCAATTATATATCGTAAAATTATATATCGTAAAATTCTCTATTTAAATACATTGTTTGCAAAAGTTGTAAAATTTATTGGATTCACGCGTAATTTATTTATTTTTTAATGTTAACTTTTAAAGGCGTTTTAACATGCAATAAGCACAAAGATTTGTAATGTTGTCAGCACTCTTAAAATATGCGCATTTTCACACGCACGCTTTGTGTCGGAGAATATTTTCGATACTATTTTATAAAAGATTGATCTCTCAGAGGAAACGCTTGGGCGCGCGCATTCAATCCCAACTTTATATCTGTCTCGATAGCTTTAGATTTAACAGGCTTTTAAAACGAACGCAAATGCCTATGAGCGGTACCGCGGACGCGAAAAAAATAGCTCGAGCTCGAAATATAATCGTGCCGAGTTCCGATCCAACGAATTGATAGTTAATTACCGGGAAACCGGGGGGTGGCTCGGATAACGGATGGGACAAGCCGTCGCTGTAATTCACGAGGAACGGATTTTCGTGTTCCTTTATACGGGACGTAACGCGAGGCGAGCGACATCGGGGGCCGCACCCTTCCTGAATCCTTAACCCGCCGGAACTGAATATTTAACCTGTCCCGACGAACATAGAAAGAGAAGGGGAATAAGGATGAACAGAAGAGAGATATCCCATCAAAGCGGATAGATTCGTGTTCGCTTTAACAGGTCCGTCGATTCCTATCCGACGGAAACGCCATCATCGCCTCTCTTCTCGCGCGGCCCTTGATAAATATTCGGTCAGTTTTACCAGCGAGGACATCACAAGGAAATAAACATGTGACGTGGGGCCCGATGTCACGCGAATTTTCGCTTTGTAAGAGGTGGCAAGATTTGCATCGAATATTTTCAGGAGAATCAGAGTTGCAGAAACTCTGTATTTCGAGCGAGTTTATTTCTGGACACGGCTTTAGATACTACCGCGCGCGTCGCGAGCGCGGTGATGACTACGCGAAATCTCATCACCGATACATAAAAATAAAGGCGGAATGTTGAAGCACACGGCCGTATGCATCGAGTGTCGGCGAAGGTAATGTTTAAGGAGGAAATTCCGCGGAATGCACGAGGCGAAATGTCAGTTCGCTTCATCTTGATCCTTCTCTCATTTCTCCGCTCTTCTTCCGCCGGCTGACATCTCGCCGTTTCTCATCATCCATCAGCAGGGCCCACTCAAGTTGCAACAACTGTAATTAATTTTCTTTTAATTCTCAAGATTAATGGATCGACGCAGTCCACTTCGTTGGCATCGGGCGGAACCCGCGCTTTATGGTGTTTACGGATCTATTTAGGAATTTCCTGACCGTTAGGCACACGGCCAAATAAGCATGGTCATCAATAAACCGAATGGCTGGAGCGTGTGCGGAAACTTGGAAAAATCAATAGACAATGAGAGGGAACATCGCGGGTCAATAGAGAGTGCGATCAGTTGTAAATACCTCCCGTCACTTTCCTCCTCCCCCCCGTTTCTTGGACCGAGGGGGAAAAACGCTCGTAGAGTTTCCTTACGAAAATAACGCCTGCAGATGTCACACACGCGGAATGTTTTAATTGGCGTCACGCTGCTTTTATTACGCGTAGTAGTACACCGGTCTTTTATTGGATTTCGAAATATTGCGCGAAAACAAAATCGAACGAAAAAAGGAATTTGCACACGAAACGTTCAGACTTCTGATATCGCAGAAACAACGGTGCAGCTGATGTTAAACAACAATTTGAAGTAATGGCTGCGTCTGTTCTGAAAATTTTCGCCGGAATTTCGCGTCGCTGAAATCGTCTCTTTGCGCGCGCGCCTGTTTCTGAAATATAATTCTGTACGCGTGCGACGCGACGTTCTCACACACTCTCATTCGTCGGAGAAGAGTTCTGAATGTGTGATAAATTCGTGATTAAACGCGAAAGTATATCGAGCAGAGGCGTTGATATGCAAATTAGTCTCGGCACAGCTAACAATTTTGATATATTGGAGTATTGCTGACTTTGCTGTAATTACTGTTGCGACAACGAATACTGTTGCGACAGTATAATTAAGGCATTGCATTAATTTGACGTTATCAGTAGCGCAGGAATTCCATGAATCGCTGAGGGATATAACATGTACTCATGCGAGAACATAATTTGTAATTACACCTCCAATCTTAGACGTAACTGTAGGGTAAGCATAGAATTTGCAGTCTCTTGTAATTGCAGCAACAGAACTTTCCGGTATGCGCCTGTATTACACAAAGCAGTCGCTGAATAATCGGCCTTTATTCACCATTTTCCATACCGTGTGTAACATCTTCGTCGCGTAAATAGTGCAACCCGGCGATAATGTTTGCGATAATTTTGCATTCTTTCTCCGCTCCGACGTATTTTTATTCTCCCAACGACGTAGCTTTACACAGATTGAATCTACGTTGCGAGTGAACTTTTCGTTAAAAAGCGAGGTCGTATCTTGCCAGCCGTTGGAAAAGGGAAAACAGGAAATGGATAAAACGACAAACGATGGAGCGAAGTCATAGGAGGAATTCGCAACGGAGTAACATATACCGACGTGGCTTCCCGCTTGAAAATTTCTCATCGCGATCCCTCCGTCTCGCTATATCGGTGCAACAGTTGTCCATGATCGTCTAATCACTTATAACTAGAGTGTTAGTTCTCGAGACGCGTTCACGACACTTCGCGCACACACACACACACACACAGAAAATTTAGCTCGCGCGCGATATCCGATACGCCAATTTCCGTATAATGGGACGCGGCGGGAGGTTCCTCGCAGCGCACCGGCGTCGGGAGGAAAGCCCTATTGTCGCAGTCTTATTTCATTTCTTTTTACGTGCGAACGATCGTGAAGAACGAACTTTCATGCGGAAGCTCGCACGCGGATGATAATTCGAGATGGATGGCCGAGGTCTCGCGAGAGGGAAAGAGAGAGAGAGAAAACGAACAAGAAATATACTCTCCTCCGTAAGAGGAACGGGTCCTTTATATTCTTTTGGCGAGGCACCGAGGTCTGTCCAAATGAAGTGTTGAAGAGCTCTGCCAACATGAATGCGAGCGGGTAAAAGTAACACGCGCTTTGAATCGTGCGACTACAAAGAACCGCCACCGGGCTAATTTGTCTGAATGAACGAGCGATGGACTATGGGGGTTGGACCAAAAACGGGGATCGGACCTAATTCTGGATAAACACCCTTTCATTATTTCCGGGCTTCGCCGGAGTCTCGGCGACTCCGCCGCGCCTTTGGCCTTTGTTCTCCGCGCGTTGTCTTACGCCAGCCCGGGCGAACACGCTGGCCTCACTTCGCCGGAAACCCATCAGGAAGTGATCTTCCCGCGCGATGCAATCGCGTTGTCGACTGTTCTATCCCTTCATCGTCCGTTAATTGATCCAACGGTACACCGATTTCAATCCGAGTCGAAATTTGGATGCTATTTTGGTGCTCTTAAGCATAGTTTGTGCCTACTTAGAGACGGCTCGTAAAATAATAAAAATTTACTTTGACGTCACTCTTACTTACTTCTGTCTGGAATCTTTAATTTTAACGTTATCTTCAACAATTTAGTTCGACGCTAAAACTGCAAAGACGGAAAGACATCATCGAGGTCAAAAAGTATAATTAAATTATATTATTAGAATTGAAATTTCTTTTGGTAAATTTCTATTATTTAATTCGGAATATATCCGGCGTTGTTGACATACACAACTTTCAATGAAATCTCGAGCATGGAAACATTCTCAGACTAAGGATAGTGATAATTCCCATTGATTGAACTAAATGACAAATTATACGGCGATCTCTACGACGTAAAGTTGTAGGTATTTCGAGTCGCAGAATTACGCGCAAGCGGATACAGAGGTTAGTGCTCGTATACTCGCGATATATATACATCGACTGATTTAATTAACATGGATCGCAGCAGGCCGGTCGTACGCGTTTAATGATGAGAGCGGCTGCCGGCTCAGCCACGTTTCCTGTTGCTCTGTCCGTAATAAACAAGCCCCTGCCTCGGCAGTGCTATACAGCGACGCGGATACAACTAACAAACTTTCCATAGGAAACTTATTGATGCGCAATTTTATTTCCATCCTCTCGGCGAGTCCGCCCTTAAAATAGAACAAGGAATACGTTCGAAATAATTACTTTGACGAAATGAGTTCGTAAAAATTCAGCCACTGATAGTACGTCTCCATGCATGCGTTAGAAAATTATATCGTTGTAACGGTACGTAGTAGACTTTGAACCGCAGCGAATGATACGACTGCGAATATCAGAGTGATATAATTCCGATGTAGAAAGAAAGCCATATAATGACGAGTCGAGGAAAATGGATGTGAGAAGCGGCAGCTGATTCCATTTCATATTTTGTCACTAACGAGAATAACTCATTAAACTCTAACCGCTTATGGCTATAAATCGTAGAAGCGGAAAGGTGGCGAGAAAACAAATGGTGGTGGAGCGACGATGAGTGGTACGGAGGCTCGGAGAAGAAATTCAGGCAAGACGGCGAAAAATTAAAGTAGCGTCCTGAGGAGAAACGGAAGGATGAGGGCGGAAGAAAATGGTCGGGCGACCGTAAAGGCACGTCGAAACAAGCGGGCGTAAAAAACGGGATGCAATTGGCGTGGGCTTAGAGTAAGTCCTCCCGCAGGCCAAACTCTCTCTCTCTCCCTCTTCCTCTGTCTCTCTTTCTCTATCTCTCGCAGTATACGGCGTGGAGGGTAACTGCACCCCTCTTTTCGAGCCACCCTCCGTAATCGATCAATTGAAAATCGTTCGAACGACAATCGATTTCGAATCAATTGGAGCCACAGTGTAAAACTAACAGGATACGTATTTCTCCGGTCGCCACCCCGGCCCGCAGTCGACTTCCACTCCTCCAATTCCTCCATTTCTCCGTCGGCCCTGCCGCTCGCGTCCCTTCACCCTCAACCCCTTCACGTCCCGACCACGAAACGAGACTACCCGTCCCGCCCCCTCCTCCTCCACATCCACCACCTCCTCTTCCACCCTACTCTCCTCTGTCGCTCATCGTGCTCTCTATCCGCAAACCTTCTCGCGTGACTCTCCGTCCCTCTTTATCCTTCCTTTCATGCCGCCAGCCGTTCCGGCGCAGCGGTCGCCGGCTCTTTGTTTTTCATCGGGCGAACACAATTTTGGGTTACAGTTCATTCGATTCTCTTTTATTTAATTTCCATTAGAGGTTCTCTCTCAACGCATCGGCATCTGCCCGTACCTCCATCTTTCTCGTTGATGCATCGGCTCTGAAGTTCCACCTTTGCCACTCTGTACCAAATCACCTTTACTTCTCGCTCGCTCCCTTATGTCCGACTCTTCGCCCGCGTCTGACTAAACGACTCTGTTATTACTGCGCCCACGTCCGTCCCATATAGCCGTGCTAGCTATTTCATCGCTCGCGCGGTAACTCACGCTTTGATCCGAACGAGAAGTAAATTTGCAACGATGCAACATTTCTCCCACCTCTGTTTGCTACTTCCGGTGAAATATTTCTGTGAGAATTGGCAATGAGTAAAATTCCCGCTCAAAATTATCGATTTGAACTGCTTTCCTCACAGATTAATTATCTGGAACCGCGCGATGTGGCCAGTTTTTCGGATATTTCCATTGTCCGTATTTTGCCGACGTTGCTTCCTCTTTGCACGTTCTACAGAATTACACGCGTCGAACCGCGACGTACTTGATAATTGAAATCGAGCGGTCGTGTAATTCTCGACGCCGCGAGTTAAGCAGTCGTTCGGTCAGTATCGTCGAGAGAGATCTACGGAGCTTGCAAAAATGTACTTTATATTTATCGTTACTCTCCAGAAAGATATCGACACGACGGTTTTCAAACGTACCGAAAGTAGGAATGTTAATCATCGCTCGTCATTAATTTTCATGTGCAAAGACAAACGCTAATTTCCGCTAAAAGGTAGGGCATATAAAAATAAAAATATAATTTTTCTACAGTCCGTTTCTCTTCGCGAGAAGAAAGGAAGCGAGATGGTGGATGAGAAAAGAGATAGCGTACATGACAGGACGGAAAAGGGGTATGGAGTTGGTAAAGGAGCGATGGGAAGGGGAAGTTAATGAAAAGCGTCTGACGAATAGACCAACTAATTGTATCTGAGAGGAATTAATAAAAACGCCTGACGGGCAGGCTGGCGTGTCGACGAGGGGTGATTCTCCATCATTTATTTCATTTTTCTCAAAGTGCTGTCGCTTTTTTCCATCCTAGAGCACTCATATCCGCCTATCCTGCCATTTCATAACACACTATCTTCGCACAATAATCTTTCACATCCGAGACTGGATATTTCATTCCGTTTTCCCGATATATGTGCAAAGTGCAATATCTAAGTGAATCGATACTAGCGTGACCATGTCTCTTGATTACTTCAGAGGTGCGTACGTTAATGTCGCAACGTTGACGAGAGCTATTTACTGATTGCTTGATCGTAATTGGCGATAATCGTGAAAAAAGTGTCTTCAATTCGACAAACAAACAAACTTTCGTCATTATCGCAGATTATTTCTCGTACAATATTATTTAAACGACAAGTAGAGAGAGAGAGAGAGAGAGAGAGAGACACATCGCACAGAATCGATCTTAACGATGCAATCCACCCACCCAACACCTAGGTTAAACGTTATAACGTTTCATTCGGCGTCGGTGAATCGTATTGATCTCAGGAGCGTGAAGTCGTAACGCAGTCATCGTAATCCGCGTAGATGGATCGCCGTTTATTGGCGCGGGAAATCTTTGCAATTCGTCCGTCATTGAGTGCGGTCACCGGTTTCGTAGAACGGCGGGGCTTTTTGCGCACTTGAACTCGGTCACACTAAATTTCTGGCCGGGTAGACTCCAAGTTGCGGCGAGCGGGAGACCAAAAATAATGGCCGCCACGGCTAAAACCAAAAATAATCGGGCGCCGCCTGCTGTTCCCTCACTAAATCACCGCTCTCGGTACTCGGTGACCAGTTTCCGTCTCTCCGCCTGCACCACGCGCTCACCCCACCTTCGTCCCTCGCGTCACTTGCCTTCGCCCCTACCATCGCGCTATCTCATTATTTACCTTAATTGGCGGCAATTAACAAATAATTAATTGCGAAACGTGAACGTAGCGCACCCCCGAAATAATTGTTTGAAAACCTGCCTGAAAATCCTGTCGGGCGCTTGAGTTAGAACTCGGAGTGATAGGGGATCGGGGATGGGTGAACGATACGAGTGCGACGCTACTGAAAAGTTATAACAAATATGCGATTGCGACGGGAAATGATGTACGCGCGTACGTGCGTGCGTGCATGACGGAGTGCGTCGCGATATTACAAAGAATACGCGCGCGATCCGAAGGATAAAGAGAAAAAACAGGGCAGCGCCGAAATACAGATCGTAAATCCGTTTTGCAAACGGAGCTTTTTTAGTCGCACTGTAAATGTGTTTTAGGATTACAAGAGTGATGGAATCTAACGCACCGCGTTCACATATACGTAAATCGCGATCCACAAATAGCATTTAACGGCAACGTGCCGTGACCCCTCATGCAGAAGTAATAAATTGCATAAAGCCAGGATTGTTGTATATTTGAATAAAGAAAAATCGCGCCGCGCGCGAAAATTTGTTCTAACTTTTTCAGTTCGATTTATATCGCGAGGATTCCAATTTTTTCGTGAGCACGCCGAAGGATCTGCAACTTTTACGAGCGTGACGCTCACCGCTGATGCCGTATCTCGAAAACCGGCCGATTTACAAAACAAAATAAACCGAAGCTTCGCACCTGTTTTCCAACCGAGCGCACTTCTCCTGAAAAAAAGAAGCCTTCTCCAATGAATAAATTTTGTTTTATTGGCGGATATGCTCGTCTCTCCTTGTAAATCATATCCCGTCAGAGGAAAGTCTACATTTTCAATGCGCGTCCGGCACCGATATATAATCGATATATATCTTTCGCGGCATTTGCCCCCCCTCTATTTTCCGAACAACCGCGCTTTTCCACGGGACGAATGTTTCCCGTGAAATCGCGAATAATCGTGAAACGCGCTCGGCCAGCTCGTCGTGTCCGTCTGGAGTAGGGAATCGCATCCTGAAAAGGTTGCATTTATCAGACACGCGTAGAAACGCAGCGTTACGCACGCGACGTTGTAACTGGTGCGACGTTAAATAAAAACGTACGATAATAACAACATGCCGGGTGACGACGTGGAACGAGCCAGAAACGTCCGCAACGCTTTGGCAAATGCATCTGTCAGCGAGCGAAAGCGGCGCGGGAATGGCTTTCCTCCTCCTCCACCGCTGGCTTCGACACCCCCATCTACCCTCGAAAACCGTCCAGTCTGCGCCTCACCCATCCATTCGGCTCCCCTCCTCCGGCCCTCTCTCTCTCCCGTGCCCCTTCGCTCAACGCCTCTCCCTCTGGTCCGTTTCATCTCACTTTCTCGCCATTCCCTCCGGCAATTACTATAAATCAGAATCGCAGTCAATATTTAATCCTCGTGGAATGGTGTTCGGCTCGGACGGCGGGGAGGTTGGCGGACGAACGGGCGGCTGCACGTTCAGTGGTGACCGCCGAGGTGCAGCGGGGGCTGATGCAACAATGCCAGTAATGCGATAAAATATACTACATGTCGAGCCGGGGGCGGGGGGGGGGGGGGGAGGGGGGGGAAATGTCCACTGTTCGTGNGTGCCGCCGACCATCGTTCGTTCGACTCTCTCAACCATTTTCTCGATAGAGTAGTTTCAGATAACCATTCGTCGAAAAACCGGGAAATGCTAAGCGCTAAAAGAACGCGACCGCGATCGCACGAAGACTCGTGAAAATCGAATTCATGCTTGGCGCCTCTGTGACCCTTCCTCGCGTTATTTATCGTAAATTTATATGCGTTCGCGTGAATTCGTTGTATTACGTTTGGACGAAAAATGTGAGAATGTTTCTCTTGCAGTTTCAAACGAAAATTGGAAAAAGAAATTGTATCTCCCGTGACGTTTCGTTCTTTGCGGTCCGACAACTTTATATGCTCGTTATATGTATAAATCGATATCTCCATTTATTTACTCTTTAATCGCGCAAACAACGGGAAATTTACATAAAGAATGGGATTCAACACCGACGGCGTCGATAATGCTGCAAATATTCCCCATCGTTTTTCGCGTCTAACTGTTCGCAATCATCCAAACTCGTCGAATCGACTCCTCGATCTCTCCTTAAAACAAGTAGTGGCTAATATTTACAATGCGAAGTGCAGTCGCGTGCCTCCCAACTATAAGACGGAATCGCAGCAACTTCTGTTTTATTAGGCAAGTCGACCAATCCCAATGTCATTATTGAAGTAATAGCGGTTCGTGATCTTATTACTGTCATTATTATTGCCATCACAGCGAGTTCGTACTGCTTCTTCGAACTGTCGTCATCTGAAAAATATCTTGATATCCTCTTCTGGGTGCCTGTACTTATGGGCACGGCAACATTCATTAAATCCATCTGTCATTTCAACCTTCAACATATCAAATGACTCGTTGTAGCCGTTGACAGGGCATCTCTGATAACTGCATGGAAAACTTACGAGATGAGATAGTTTTTTAGAATTGAACATGGAATACTTTCGCGCAGATATTCTCCTTTTTCTTCAAAATGATGCGATCCGTAACAATCGTTTCGCCCAGCGATTTGTCCCTGCGAAGAAATTCACGATATCGCTGATATCACCTTAGAGACGTGCTTTGATATTTAACGCACGTCTCTAAGATCTCGAAAGTTTAATGCAACTCTTGTAGAAAATTAGTCGGGCGATTTGTAAAAATCGATTGACCCGCGTGTGCGACACGTTGCCGGAAATGAGAGCGAGACGTTCGCAATGGAAATGAAGTGGCATGAAGGCAGGCCTCATTGTGGGCAGAAGAATGGAATCTCAAGGGTTGAGTCCTGGGGGAAATCAAAAGGCAGTGGGCCTCCGGGATAAACCAGCCAGATCTCAGTGGAGGTTCGCCAAAGTAGCTTGTCAATAACTTAAATCTCAATCGTAACTTGGTGCTCCCAACTGATTTCCGTTTCTGCGACTCGTATCTGCTTCTCGTCGATATTCATAGTTGACGTATCTTCTCACGTGCGAAAGAAGCACATACTTTCGTAAATCCATTCATTCTCTGTGCTCCCCCTCCTTCTCTCTCTCTCTCTCTCTCAATTTTTTTGCTTTGGGCTCCTACATGCATCGCGTGTCTCCGTTGATAAGAAACGTGCCGAAAAACTTCATACTTCGTACGTCTTAAAATATATCTTCTTGTTTAACGACATAACGACAAAACGATTTGTTTAGATTAAACGTAACACGCTAATTCGTAACGTTTATACCGATCGTTTATTCCTAACAATCCACTTTACTTTCATACAATCTATTTTACATACATCTCACTCTTTAATATCACTTTGACGGACAAATTTCGCTCGTAATCGAAGCTAGATTGCTTCCTTCACAGTAGACGGAACATTATTTCATCGGATTTTTATTGGCTTTGCGAGTCGAATCGGAGAACGGCTGAAAGATTTTCGAGGGCAACCGGGGAGACAAAACATCGTAAGCACGACGCGCGGTACAATACCCACCCACCCGCGGAGGTTGGCTTCCACCATTCATAACTTCGACACATTCTCTGTCAAAACGTTAGCGCAGATTGTCAACCGTTACATCACCAGCCATCGAGTACAAAGAGCGTGACGCCGGTAAACACGCTTCTACCCTCGCGTTTCTCTTTGAGCGCATTGTTCCGAAAGAGTGGAGGCGGTGCTGTACCATAGATCGTTTCTTTCATCGAAGGCATGATGTTGCTTTGACTCCAAGTCAAACTGAAGTATTAACAGCAGAACGGGAACCTGCTTAACCTTAATCGAGTAATTAGAAATTATTGCACAGCAATAACGCGAGGAAAATCGAAACGTTGTTGCTTTAAAGTGTGCGACTTTTTACAACGTTCAAGCTTGACGTTACATCGGGAGAATTTGCGTTCTGCGATTTTTCTGTGCACATACACATTTGTGGAAAACGTGACGGAGAGTTAGTGGAGAAGGTAAAGCGACGTGTAAGTAATAGCATTCATTGAAGCTGTAACGATCGATTTCTATCGCTGGGCCACTCCGCGCACTTCACGAGCGTGTTTCCAGCCTTGAACAGGTATCAACATCCGGTGCTATATCGCCGATTGCTCGTGTTAAGAGATTGGTACAATTGTCAACGGAGTCGCGTTCATAGTCCTCATTCGGAAGACGCGCTATTCCGTTGGCAAACAAAACGACGATGGTATCCATAAACAAGGCGGAGAGCGAAGCTAAGTTGTACGGAACCACGTACAGATATTGTCCCCTTCTTACTACCTGCGACCGTCGCTGTTTATACACATCTCGAGATGGAATTGGAAGATCATCCGTTAGTCATTTGATTACAGCGTCCGCTACTGTCACTCTACAACATGCTTTCAAAATCCTTCGCAAATACAAGAAACGATTAAGCAGCGATGAAACGACTTTGTTTCCTTATTTGTTACCGGCGCCGGTCGTACTTTGCGCTGTTCATAATTACGAGAAACGTGTCTGAATCGAGAAAGAGAGAGAGAGAGAGAGAGAGAGTCACGCGATTGCACGAGTAAATCGATAATCAAACGAAAGGACCGGAGGAAGTAGTAAACAAGACGTATATACACGTCTGTCTACCATTCAGGGCTGCGATAGCGAAAGGAAGCATCAGCGTGGCGTGCAATAAGTCCGCAAACAGGCGAAGAAGGATTTACATCTTCCTTAGTATTTGGGAGCTATTTACAGCCGGTACATTAAAGTTCCGGGGCAATCGACGTTTCGATACATTACGAGCGAGAAAGACAAATGTTTCGGCCACGCGCGGGTAATTGATACTATCGGTATCGATTACTATTACCGCCGGAGCTAATTACCTCCGGTATCGTAATCGAATACAATGAGGTAAACAGGGGGCTATTCGCGTTGCAGACCGTAATGTCGTTTACACAAAGGTCCGAAGCCTCCGAAGCGCGCGAATCGGCCGGAGACGCTGCAGATTGAGAAACAAGTCGTATTAATAACCTCGGCCACGCACGATCGCAGCGTTCCACGGCGAAGTCACGAGCAAGTAGAATTCGAGCTAACGAGCGATGCAAAGACTATATGGGGCTTACCGGAGAACGGGGGTGGAAACAGTGGCGGCGGCGAAGGGGGTAAATTCAGTGGTGTGGGACACGGGTAGGTAAGTAAAGTAAAGTCGGCGGCTGTATCGCGCTTAAACTTGGGGGTTAATTCCCCTCGTTACATAGCGAAATGCCGGCGCGCTTTCCTTAGCGATCGCGCCGCTCGGCTGCACGCTTAGGACCGCAATGCGGAATAGGTACTCCGCCGCGCATAAGAAATTCTTCTTTTGGCCGAACTTCTGCCCCGACTTACTTCCGAATTCCTTTCAGCCAGGTTGCTGCTGGCGTTTGTAAGAATTTTATTCTCCGCGACGCTAGAAATCTCGCGAGGTCTTAATGGGAAATAAGAAGTCCGCTTGGCACGAAAGGAGATCGCCGGCGCGATTATCACCGCCGCGAACAACGGCGCGCGTGAACTCTGTTTCATTGCGCTTCTTAATTACGGCCACTTTCTACGACCGGTGTAATTGCGTACGATTTAATGATCGATCAGATTGTTGTCTCGTTCTAGTATCGGTAATATTCGCGAAGAAAGAGAAAAACAGTTTCAAGCGCCGTAGGAAAGAGCCCTCCCTCGTGCCATAAATCTGTACATTCGAACCGAAACCATAAGGAGCAACGATTTTTCAGGAAAGTTCGGCTAGCACGATCGCGCTCTACTTACGCTCGCCGAGGTACGACATACGCAGAAACGTGCGAGGGGAGAATGACGAGTGAAAGGGGTTAGCCTGCCACATTAGTTGGCATATCCAAGTTCCAGGCATCCAATCTATTACGACCAGTTCGGCATTAGTAATGTGTCGGCGGTAATAGCGAACTCGACGGTTCTTCGAAGGGGCAAGACGGAAGGAGAATAGAGAGAGAGAGAGAGAGCGAGTGGAAGAAAGTTCACCTGCAAGGAGTCGCTAGAGGGTGACTGTGGCGTGGAAGGTAGCACTAGGATTCCCGAAGAGTGTTCGGTGGCCAGGGGATAGGCGGTCGGAGAGGATCGCGGGGTAGGCGTGCACGACATCAAAACTTGCTTGAGCGAATCTAAACTAACCGAGTAACTCTCCGCGTTACGGGCTGCGATATACGTCGCAGTGGGATGGCGAATTCGAGGGTGTTGATGGTGGT
Organism: Dinoponera quadriceps; assembly: GCF_001313825.1. NCBI lineage: Eukaryota > Metazoa > Arthropoda > Insecta > Hymenoptera > Formicidae > Dinoponera > Dinoponera quadriceps. Next base: position 1,770,124 of record NW_014558238.1, read on the forward strand.
GGTGTATATGAAATGGAGGGAGGTCAGGAAGGACCTCGCGGAGGTGAGCGAGCGAACGGGTGGACAAGAGAAACGGAGTAAGAGCGGGTGAAGAAGCGGCGGGAGGTGCATGGTAATAGGAGAGCAATGGAGGAGAATGAAGTAACTCGCGCGTATATATCGTGTAGCATGTATAATTCTGACCACATCCCACCAAACTATGACATATTCGAGCATTAGCTATTCCAGCCCAATACCTTCTCTCAACCTCTGGCGGACCCCCTGGTCCTCCCGCTTCACCCCCGACCGCAGACTTGTCCCTGCGCGCTACCATCGTTGATTCACCCGCAACCGCCGCCGACGTTCCCCGCGAGCTCACTGCTGGTAACCGTCAACCGGCGAACTTTAACTGTATGTGGAATTCGAATATGACGTGGGAAGACGGGAGAGAGGACGTGAGAGGAAAGACGAAACGCCTTATGGTCAAACGCTCGTACTATTCCATTTTGCGATCCGCCGTCGTGTAGCGAACTTCGCTGAACCTGCCTGCGCATTTGTTTCTCGCTCAAATGTAGATAAGATCGAAGAGTGTTAACGAAGCATAAACACACGCGGATGACAAAACGGCGGGTAGTTGCGCTTACCTTTTCTAGGAAAAGACGCTGATTGAGTGCCGTTAACGCCGCGGAAGCTGCCGCGTGGTCCGCGAACTCCACGAATGCGTAAGGATCGCTCCTAGGCTGGAACAATATATTAAAAGATATTACGACATCGCGCTTATTACCAATATAATCGTCGACTCTCCTCCTATCTCAAAGCCTAACTTCTTTCGTGCTGCAAATTTCTCCACGTATAGGGCATTATCAAAGATATGTCTCTGAACATCTGTCGGAGAAATACATTGTGTGAGTGTAGAAATTTTGAAAAAATCTCACAAATTAATCATATAAATACATGTTTTCTCTATATGCAATGATGGAGATTTAACCGTCTGGATCATCCCCGTTACTGAAGGACGTGTGTGCACATAGAGGGGTGCTGTGTCGACTATTACTGTAAAGAAATACGGCGCTTTTATTAAAAGCGTATATCGTGACGTACGGAAAACAAAAGCCAAGGAGCACGCAATATCTGAAGGATATACAGGAAACATAGCTGGATTCCCCGGAATGATAGACAGGGGTAAAATTCTACGGTGATTTAAAGCTACTCATCGAGCCTCACGAACGGATAAATTCAAGGTTCCCGCTCCTTTATTTCCCTCGCTCGGATTTCCACCGCCTCGCTCGCTTGACATTAATGCGACAACTTTATGCGATTACGCCGTAAAAGACGGGAGAGTTACGACGATGCAAGTATCGGGAAGGAATTACACGCGAAAAGGCGAGAGGTCCGTCATACGTTCGACCTTCGTGCGAACGTGTACGTTTCCACGTGCGTTATTATCGCGATTACGTGCGACATTGCGCACGCCATTAAAAGTCCGTATCACAAACTGTTGATAATTCGACCTAACTGACGGAAGTCGGGGAATTGCGTCGGCACAGATAATGGCCGGATTAACGTTGGAAAGCCTCCAAAGTGGCAATAGGGATTTTCTTTGGTGACTTAACGTCATACGCAACCTGTTGTCTATTCCGAATAGGTGTGCAGTAGATAAGATATATTCGCGTCAAATGAACATCGTAAAGCTTATCTTGCAGTAGTGCGCTCGCATTTATTTGCAAGACGTACACAGGAACGGTATACACGAGCGTTGCGCGTAGCGAGATGCATGACGTGAGTCAACAATGTCAGCATGGACAGTTTGTCTTCGGTGCCTCTCGAAAGAGGACGGCGGAATGTTTTTTTTTGTCTTGCAATCTGTAACAATGTACTGTCTCGAGAGAGACTGAAATTTCCGACCTTCTCGAATCCCTTTTTTCCCTCCGCTGTCCGACATAGTCAGCGTCGTGGCCAGCGAAACTGGCGGCGGCTTAACGTCGAAAAATAGGTGATAATGGGAAAACGCAGCCGCACGTAAGTTAATTACAAGCAGGTACTTGCGGAGGTACTAATTACTTATTGTAACTTTTGCGTTAATTGCTCTCGGTAATTGCTCTCGGTGGTAATTGGCTGTCCTACCACCTCGTTTACCTAGGCAACTCCGCAGTGGCCGCGCGGACAGTAAAACAGTAAAATTCCGTCATCGAAATCGCCAGGTTGAAATCGTGTTTACGGCACGGTTAATTTTCCTGTAACTCGACGCGACGTCTTGGGACTATCTCGTATCGAAGGGACGCGGTAGATAGCCCAGACCCGAGCATCGAACGTCCAATTTCATGAGTTAGAAGCTCGAAAATGATCGCAAACTCATTTAATGATGCTGCAATTAGCTTTCAATTTCTTTAATGCAACAACGATGTCTTCGTTTATATCCGCCCGTCGAAGACAACGAAGATCGCGAGAAACGAGAAAAGAATAAACTTGTTTCAGCAAACACAGCAATATCCTCGTTATAGCGCATGATTTAGTCGATTTATTGGAGTGTGTTAGGTTCTCTCCGACGCTTCTAAATATTGTTACGAATTTGCATCTTTTCTGTACAATGTAACGTTCGGGCTAAACTCCGCCAGAAAGAGCTACGTATATGTGTCTCTCTCTCGCAGTAAGCTTTCCAAAACGCTCTGTAACACTCTTTGATCCAGCGGTCGTTTTTACATAAAAAATCGCTGGGATCTGTTATTATTTACGAGCGCCGCACATTATTCGGAAAATATGCGATATTTGGCGCCATTCATTTGCGGCGTCCATTAATCTGAACAATGAAAATTGGCTCGCATTTCAAAAAGATATTCCCTCGCCATATCCCCGTTATCCCCACCTGTCTCAATTTCATTGTCCGTCGGTTGAAACGCTGTTTTCGACTACAGCGTAACATATTTTTTATTATAACTCCCGGATTACTCGGCCGGCATTGTAAACATTACGAACGCATCACGAAATGCTTTCAGTCGCAGACTATACATTGCAATTCGTAATAGCATATGTTTATAAAGATAATTAAGTAAAACGTCCTCTTTATGCTCACATTTAAATAGCGAGGTAAACGCAACATATTCGTTGGAACGAATCGCAAATTTTGCTCGTCGTGTTACATTCGTCCAGTTCGATCGCACCTCTTTCTCACGCATTCCCGCCGTATTGTTCGTGCACGACGAACGAAAGAGAAACTATCATCATTCGGTAGTTAAGTAGTGCGCAAAACAAACGGCGCGCGGTTAATTTATGTACAGGATAAAGCCTGTACGTTCCAAGCAGCAAAGAACTCGAGAAAACTCTCTAAACAGGGACCGGCGTAAATCAGCCTATCGGAATGGGAGCGTGCGCGCTATATGCTAGGCAATCGGCCGCCCCCGCAGTAGATACAGCCGAGCTCCTAACGGCCAGCAATATCGACAGATATTGACGGAGCAGTGTAAGGTGCGATCCGGCGGTGCCGCGTTCCGGTGATGGCGCGCATTAGCTTCGCTGTTTGTATTTGGACAGAGAGAAACGTTGCCCATTGTAATTAGGCACGACACATCGCGCCCCTGGGACCCAACCGCCAAGCTCCTCCGCTCTATACGCGCCCTCGATCATTCGGCCCGCCGTGTACTAAATTTCACTCTTTGCTCTCGCAAGCCAGAACTCGTTAGCGTCTTCTCGACCATAAATAAAGAGCGCATGAAAAGGGAGATTCGCAGCGGGGAAATGTTCACATACACCGGACCGACATTAAACTGCTTCCCAACGAAATGTCGGCTTGTGATACGTTTCTCTGTATATACTTTATAATTTGTCATGTATCTTAATTAGATCAAGTATTTTTAGAGAAGTAAGGCCGATAGCATCGTAACGGTTATCTTAATGAATATATAATTAAGTAAGATAATTATATCAAGAAACACGCACACATGTGTTCATCTATCTTAGATATTTCCGAAAACTTCCTTCAAATCAAGGCCGAGCCTATTCATTGATATTTTTATACTCACAAAATTAAACCTGACGGTTCGTTCCAAGTAAAGGGGACGTGCTTCTTTGAATCTCGCTGCGAGATATCAAGGAGAAAATGCACAGAGTGCGCCTCAACGCGAATGGATTTTATAACGTAAGGAGAGAATCCTGTTATACAATATCCGGCAACTACACGGCCTAGGATCAGATATATACATTCATACACGAGGTTCGTGCTGGTGTTGACGATGATGGTATGGCGATGCGTGGAAGCATGGCGTGGCTAGTATGGTGCTGTCTGAACGGTGGCAGAGAGTGCTCGGGGACCGTCGAGCTAAATCACTCCCTAATGGATCGAGCCGCTAATCTCTGATAGACTGCATGCTACCAGGGTTCCTCTCCTCGTTCTGCTGTATACTCCCTCTCGTATTCCCCTACGCTCATGTTACATCACCCCGCTTTGTACGGCGAACTACGCCGATGCAGCGGAATCAAACCCGCGCGCGTTGAAGAACGCTCACCCCCGTGGCGACGTGTAGCGGGAAGAAACGTTACAAATAATCGTAGCGAGATGTTTCGCGAAATTTCAACGCGCGTGAATTTTGTTTCCACGCCGTCGCGTCTCCGAGCAACTGAAATTGCTCCCGATAATTGTTTATCCATCGATATGTTTCGGTATTATTCGGATCGCGAGTGTAATAATGTGCTGTTATTTATTGTTTGGGTATGCATAGAAGAGCGTAAATGAGGATAGTGCAGGATTGCATTGTGAAGTTGGGAACGTCATTAGTATATATATATATATATAAAACTACCGCTTTCATTTGTACGTATTCGTTATGCGCGCGCTAATAACAACAATCGATGCCTGGGATCTATTCATGTCGAATAATTATATCGCGATTATCTTTCGTAATTAATACGAAAACACGTTTTCCATAGTTTAGACCGCCGTGGACGTTGGTCTGAAAAGCGAATGCGGGAAATGAATAAAATAAGGAGAGCGTTGGCAACGTATCGCGTGGTAAAAACTAAACGTCGGGGTATTCGAGTTTTGTGGAACACAGGCCGCAAGCTGAAAAAGCCACCTCAGAAAAATTTCGGAATAAAATACCGCTACAGCAACTACGTCACGCGACGTAACATTCCATAGAGACCTCCAGACGGGAAAGAAACTTTCGCGCGCTTGGAGTGCTCTGTGCCGCAAAATTTATTTCTCTCTCTCTCTCCTCTGGCTGCACAGATGCGACTACATGCGCATCGAAAACACATAGAGTTCGCGTATACCCTCACGGTGAAATCCACGCCACGCACTCGACGAAGTTAGCGTGTCGGTAGATAATAAATCCACCCTCTATGCGCAAGACCTGCATAAAATTTTGCAAACAATCAATTAGTCCGTAGGAAGCTCCGATAATCCGTCCGGTCAATTTGGAGGACGGTTGGATCTGAAACTTCCTCTCACGGAAGCGACCAGGAAGCCACTATACAAGAGATAATGGGGTAATCCCTACCCTTATCATATTTCCGATTGTGCGAATTGCTGCATTGAATATTAATATCCGCACAAAAATTCCGGCCTGTATATTATATGACACATCGTGAGTTGTGAAATCGGCAAACCAGCTGATTTAATTGAAATGTGCATTGCAAATTGAGTGACGAGCGCGTGCTAAGTTGGTTTTACAGCGGCGTCGATTCTCTAGTGACTGTGTTAACCGCGAAATTGTCATTATCTTCGGTACCGTCGCTGCTGCGTGTGTACGAACGATAAAAAGATAACGCGCAAAATAGGATCGAGCAGTCCACAGTCATCGTCGAATATTAAACTAGTACCGACATTTCTGAGTAATCTGAAACGATCGCGCTTTCGACTATAATACTCGATGAGAAGTATCCACCGATATTTATCGCGACTATACCTACCTCACGAGCCGAACCGAAACTGTATCCGTTCTCACGTAGATATTTAACGAATATTTATTTTAAGCGTGCTAACCGACGAAAGCCACGAGTTTACTGTAATATCCGCGATACATACACCGCTGAGACGCGAGATAAAGTTTCACTCGGCGATACGGTTTGCCCCAGTTTCTACGTTCTGTTCCGTAGGTGCGAGAAGAGTGAAATCGTGCAGTAAGATGGGCAAAGGCCGGACGGACCGAGATCTGGCCAGGCGATCTTTACTACCAAAAATCCATTATTTTCCCCATTAGATCGTTCGTCCCGATCTTCCGGGGCGGGCATTTTCGTTTAGCAGTTTTTCTTCCGATTCACGTCGTTTATGACTAACCCCCACCTCTGGGAACCACCGCCATCCACCATTCCGTGCCCGTGTACTTCGTACTATCTCGCACCTTCAAAAGCACCGGCTCGCGCTCGCTTCAAGCTAGGGAATCTCGTCGATCTCGTTTCTACTTCCACCTTCGCTCGTTTTTATAGCCGGCGCTTACCGTCGAGCGTAAGCAAAACAGTCCGCCTACCTTCCCGTCACGGCTTTTTTTCCGCGTTGAGAGTTTAAAGCGGATCGCTTTGTTTGGCGCGGAGCCCTCTACGCCGGGAGACTTTCGCGTTGCCGTGCTAAAACAGATATCTCAAGATACCGAACACGGAAGGAAGCGATACAGATAACATCTTTAACGCTGAGAAGCTGCGTCGCGCTGACGCTTTAATGCGTCGAATAATGCAGATTGCGTGAAAGAGCTGTAGTTCGTTAATTAAGAGTTCGTAATATAATCAAGGACGCGTTAAAAAAAATATATATCAAAACGCGGCGATTAAACCACAAATTTCTCCGATAAATGAAAGACGGGCTCGATTAAAATGTTGAATCGCGTACAAATTTCAGACGCAATTTGGAACGGTATGTTTTATATTCCGCGTCGTTATCTAGCTTGATAAAAACGGTCTTGACGTATCGAGCAGGCTGATTAATTGGGATCGCCATTAGGAAAACAGTTTGTTCATATCTTCCATGGTCGCGGAAAGTTATCGCTAAGATCACAAAATGTCTATTGATAATCGTCACCGGCCCATCGTTTTACAAGTTTTCGAGAATGGCTTTGCACGGAACCACGAAGGATCCAGATGAATATTGCTAATAACGAGAAGTGACTTAGGAACGCTCAAACGCGGCATCACACGGTTGCAATTTAGACAAGACTGATACCGCGCTCGTAAAGATCCGTTTTCTGATATGACTGCATATCACATTCTCCTTAATGGCTTCATATATGAATTGGTGGTTATAAAGTATTCGTGTTCCGAATTGTTCGGATATTACGGAAACACTTTATGGATAATTATGCTCGCATATTGAAATGGAACATTTCGGATATTACGAGTTTTACGCGTTGCGGCACGTGTTAAGTATCTCGAACGCGTACGTGAAAATATTACCGCAGTACGGAGTCAATAATGTTTCATAGTGATCGATATATATATATATATATATATATATATTTTACGATTCATTAAAATTCCTTTAATTTCACATTTACACGCACATACTATATTCTCGCGCTCGTTGCAAAACACCAATCAATTAAATCGTTTTATGCTCGATCGAACGCGCATGGCTTTCTTGTCGTGCAAAAGTTTGTCCTAAAAAGTATATTTTCATATATGATTTTATTATTAAACAACTCATGGATGAACACATTAACGATAAAATGAAGCGGAGCGCCGTTAAGAGCTCTCATGTTAGCCGTAACGCAAACGATAAAAGCGTGAATTACGTCATCCTGCGACCTTTTTACGCTCTTCTTCCGGCGTACAACCTAAAGTTAACGAATACATGCATATGAGCATGTAAGCTTTTTACTTGTTACACTAAATACGTTATAATCCCGGACAAAAGATATTATTACCCAAATAACGGGAAACCGACGAATGTCATTTCGCAGAACAAAAATTCGTCACTTCAAGGACTTCTGTTCCTCTTTGCTGTACGCTCTTTTCTTTTTTAATTTTATATCCGTTTATTTTCGAAAAATTCATTTTCTAATCCGGGCCACAAAGAGTTATAATACATTACAAATAAATAAATATATAACAACGAGGAAACGTCGAGGAGAATAAGTAATGCCATTTCCGCGCTACTTATTCGTGCTGATTCGTTGAACGCGACAATACCCCTCGCGCGTACGACGACGGCACGATACGACACACAGGTGTAAAATATTATGAAAATACATAATATCTGATGATGGTTAAGCCGCGGATAGCGAGTCGGTCAGGAATTGCCGCCCACCGGGAAACAGGCTTTTATGGAGTTTTTATAACGTCGCGTTACCCCCGTGTAGATGGTACGAGGTCGTGCATAACATTTGGCTCCACTACGGGAGCCCCCGGACCAAAAAGCAAAAAGGAATAATGAAAAATGGCCGCGGTTTGAATGCTCGCATTATGGACTGTATCTAAAATGGGTCTCTCTCGTCGGACAGCGCCTGTCATTCACCTCGTTTTAGGAGCGCGAATATGTGTGCCGGTGCGGCGAGATAAAGCGTACGTGACTTTTACCTGGGTAGCGCACGCACATGTACCTTTTTAAGGCCGCGCTACCATTTCCCAAATACTCCCGGCGAATAATCCTGGTCGCGCGGCGGGTCCTTCATTAGCCGGACGCGGGCAACGTGTAAAGCTCGCGAAATTATTCAGCGCGAAGGTCAAATTCAGCCGCCGCGCTATTCCGCGTATGTGAAAGGAAAGAGCGACGCGGCGAGACCAAGTTACGAGAGACTGTTACGGACTAACTCGTTCGCGGTCGCATTAATAAGCGTCGTCGATGATATCTCCGAGGTGAATCGCGCACACGCGCCCGCTGTTGCGCTCAAGCCGTACATTCTGTATCGATTGAAATGTAATACCGGCGTAACGTAAAAGTGCGTCGTTTTAGGGAATAATTATCGTCATAATCGGCAGCTTTATCCGACCGGTATCGATCGTTGCGCGTATTCCGCGCGGTTCGTAGCAAGGGGTGCGACTGCAATGTTGTTCTCTGCAACGTGGGCCAATTAAATTCCAAAGTAATGCCTCGCAACGAGCTATCCATACGGTTTTCGTGCACGTCGGAGATACAGCGCGAATAATACACGCAACATGCCGCGCGATATGCCAATTAGAGGCCGGGGTAATTGCCCGCGAGCGACTTTTTATGAACAGTACCGGGCGATTGGCTGTCGCGTCCTGACGACTCGCGCGGGGTCACGTCGAAATGCGCGAGGACGGACTGTCGCGTAAGACGCGGTTTCGCGATAGTTCCGGAACTATCGCAACCAGCCCGATATTCGGACAGAAAGGACGCGCGGTCGCCGCGCTCGTAAAGCGACCGAGCGTATCTGATTAAAAGTTTCGCGGTTCATTTCACACGAAAAACCTATATGAGACCCGGGCCGTAACGAGATGACAGGAAAGTACAGATTGCACGAACCGGATCGATAGGTCGCCCGGTGTCAATAAATCGTCTCTCTCTCTCTCTCTCTCTCTCTCTCTCCATATTTAAACGCGCAAACACGATGTCGATGATGGACATCTCGCGAGCAATGCAACTTTTATCCGCGAATTAATAGCTAATCATTCTTTTATTATACAAAGCGGAGTTATTTAGGATCCTCGGTTCCCCCACGTTTAGAGACGAGTTAAAAGTTTGACTCCGCACATACGTCAAAGATATGCAAGTTCATATATCTCGATCAAAGTAAAAACGCCATGAAGACCAGATCGTGAGCGCTTCGGGGCCGCGTCGGTACCGGTAAAAGTATCGGCGTTTTTTTCCTCTCCTACCATCACCCATCCCCCCATACGTTCGTCGATCCACGCAACATCTTCCCGCTGCTCTGGAAGGCTCTGTAACAACCCGGCGAGCACGCCCATCCTCCGCCATCCTCGAAATCTAAATGATTCGGTTATTTCTGGAAGGTTGCTCGAGGCGCTTCTCTTCCATCGACCTCGTTGCAAAGTGATTTTCCTCGTACCTGTAATCCCGAATTCGATCGATCGCGCTCTCCTCCGTGTCGAGATAAGCAGCGCGGAGTGCCGAGAGAGGATAGTTACAAAGAAACTGGCAAAACGTTTCGGTTATACCCATAAAATGACGAGCTCAGATTAGCGTGCTAGAGAGCGCCATCGATGCTTGGAATTTTAACAGGTTGACCTCCGTTCGGTTTCGCAAAATCAGTGGTTAAAGTTGCGAGATTGCACGGAATAATGTGCGGAAAGTATAAGAGAAGTGTTTAGAGGACGATATGTTTATATTTATACGATGATATCTACGAATACTCGACAATGACAAAGTTATTCACAAAGCTAATCGGAATAATTGAATCTAATTTGATCGAAGTATTATTAGAAGCTCAAAGATTGTTCATGATGTCCAATGAATATATGTATTCTTTATTAATTGCGAGCGTTGATTTTCCATTATAGCTTCTCGCCATAAGTGCTAAAGGATGCCTTGTGCTCCTGGCAAACATAAGTAAATCAAGCGACTCTATCCTATATAAATTATATTTCCAGGCGCGCAGCTGTCACCGGCAGGAACGGGCGATTAAATAAGGGAGACTCAAAGCATGAAAATAGAATAAATACACGAAAGGAAAGGAGACGCTAAAATATATCTATTATATAACAAACCTTTAACTAATTATACAGAATACAGCATCGACAATGTTGGGAAAACAAGCCGAAAAATACCGTGAAATGGAGTGAGAGAACGAATGTTACTAATTTTAATGCGCCAATACCGTGATCGGTTTACGTCCATTCGTCGAATCTATCGCCGAAAATATAGGTAACAGGTGTATTGAGAGATTATGCACACACAGTATATGTGTGTATGCGTGTATATGTGTGTATATACATTTTTTAGGCAGGAGGCCAGCCAAATGCCTAGAATTGCCTCGCCTCTTCCGTGTTGGTGTCCACTGCGATTCATTACCTTTCTATTCATCGACAGTACTGACGCAACGTTCTGCCGGGTCCTCGAAAACCAACCTGTGCCTCCGTCTCCTACTCCTCCTACCAACCCGCCGTCTCTCTTTGTCTCTCAACACCAGTCCTATATCACGTCCTTCAACATCTCTTCGACCGCTTGTATCATCCATTCACCTTCAGAGAGGCCATTGACCAACGGCGGATCTTGTCGAACGGCTACTACTTGACTTTAAGAATCGACTGTTTCAGAAACGAATTTCTTCCCGTCTTTACTTTTCTGTTTCACGCGACAGGTGAAAATACATCGAGTGTCAAGTGCGTAATCTTGATACTTTTTTCGGCCTGTGCTATACGTCTTCTTCCTTTACCGCTTTGCGTCTTTTCATTACGATGTTTTCCCGGGGTTGTCGAAACTTACCGCCGTCAATAGCGAATGGCTCGATCTCGCATTTACGTCGGACGTTCACGGACGAGATAAAAGCACTAATCTTCCGTTTGGCGAAAGGACGACGCCTTTAGAGAGAAACTCGAATAATAAGCAATTGCAAGTAAAGATGTTTCACACCCTCCCTTGTTCTCTCCACCCTCGGCACACTTCATGGATCCTCGTCGTTTTCGTCTTTGTCGAGACAGCACAATGAACAAATATTAAAAACTATAAATTCATTCGTTTCTCTTCGTGCGCGCTCTCTTTCTCTCTCTCTTTCTCTGTCTCTCCATCCATTCGTTGCTTTTAATGAAATTCACACCAGCGGCTTGGCTGCCAGCCCCCGTAGCTCCTAACAACAATCCGCCCTTACTTACTTCCAAAAGCCTTTTCGCGCGAATGAAAGTTTTTCGTCTCGAAATTACCTCGAATTATTCAGCGTTTAACCGCGCTCTCTCATTTATGCATTTATTCAGTGTTTCGGTATGATTTACTCCGCAATGTATTTTGATACACGCGCGCCTATTTTATTCGGGCGGTGTGTGTGCACGCGCCTTTACGGGCACGCACACACCCAAAGAACAAACGCTATTGCATTACGCTTTTAATTATTGACGAAATAAATTTAATATTTGCACGAAATTATCTGCTTAACAACGCCAAAAGAATAATTTACAGTGATTAATATGACCTCGTTAGGACGGAGTTCTCGTTATATATTATTATCAGAGAGAAATTTTATACACACCGGTCGCGTGTTCCTCGCGCGCGTACGTGCTCGAATTATACGTCCGGAAAACTAGGCAGTCGGGAATTTTCCTAAGAATGTGCGTCGGCGGCTCGCGCCGAGAAAATAATAGCGCGGTCGCTCTCTGCCGGTTTAGACGCGATCGAATACGTCCGTGCCACGCAACGAGATTTATGAGTCGATTATTTATCGCGTCGCTTTCGACGGTGGAAATAGAAAATATGCTTAAAAGGGAGAAAACGAGAGGGTGGCCGCACGTGTCCGCGCGCGCAATATACCAGCGATACGTATACTTAAAATCTCATTTATATTGCTTTCGCTATCTGATACTACATAAATTCACCTATTGGAAACAGCTCTCATGCGTTATATAAATGCACCTACGCTGACGAAACCGCCGGTGGAGTCGCGGCAACACGCGATCACCGCGAAAATCCGTGGGACCCTTTGCGTCGCGAGATCACGAACGGAAGAGATTGGTGTCTTCAACGTTATCAAATACGAAGAATTCCTCGTGTGTGCACAAATTATTCGCGTAATTTGAGCCTCATTAAACTTGATATTAATGATTCTTCAGACAACAATCCGCTGAAAGTATCGCGGAGATTGATCACGATATCAAATATAGGTTAGTATAACGCGCACGTGGAAAGTCGAGATCTTTGTCCAAGCGAGCCGTTTCTTCGATGCAAACCAAGTAGGGATTTTCAGAGTGCAAAATGTAATACGGAGTGCTGGGATAAATAAAAAAAATCGATTTGACGTGTGTATGCGTGGGTGTGGCGTAAGGAGCCGGTCTGAGATAGTTTAAAGCAAGGTTGGCTGGTCTGGGTTCAGGTGCTGTTGCAACCAATATCGTAAATCCAGATCGAGTTCGAGGGAGAACAGAACTCCGTCGTCCTTTCCTTTACAGTCCTCGCGCGGCTAGTTCCACCTTTTGCATCTGCGCAATATCTTCATAAAGTAATGCAATAGGATTATGAGCGCGGATTCCACGCGAATGGCAAAAGTGGAAACAGCCTGTGAATGCTGAGACGTTAACTTAATTCTCGAATATCGAAGGGAATTTTCAAGTATTCGCTACTAATCTCATTTGCATCGGTAACGCGAGAGTACTTTTATGACGATGAAACATGTTATTCGCATCCAGCCACGCAATTACGATGGTGCTAACGGAGAAAAAACCAATCGACTAATGTAAGGCTTAAACCGTTGTAACTAAGAGTTTAGTACTTTTTCATATTTTGTTATAATTTCAGAACACTGGATATTTATTTATATGTTATTTTCTTTCTTAAATTACTTTTTAAAACGTTATCGTTTCATACATAAAACAGATTAAAGATATACGAATGTAATTCAATTGTCGCGTTATCTTATCTGATATTATAGATGTCTTGATCGGTAGATAATGTCTTGATCAATAGACAAGAAACTGATTAAGCATTAAATAAAGAATATTTCTTGTGTATTATAAATAAATAATTTTATATATATATATATATATATATATATATATATATATAATTATATCTTATATATTACAATTCATAGAATAAGCGTTACACGATAAATCGCAGTGTAAATAATTAAGATTAAGTGGCTTAATTCAATTTTATGATTGATAAGCAATATACATAGCGCGGAAATGGCTTATCTAGAAAGAAAGTACCAATTCCTAATATCGCGTTCATCGATCAATCGATGATTCAAGGTTCAATAATCCGCGAGATTGTTTTCAGCGTCGTACATAAATCCGAACATCCACACGACATATCGACGATAACCGATCGAATTTTAATCGGGGTTCCCGCAGAATCGCTGACGTGTGATCCTCTCGAAAATTCCGAGTAAAACACGATATGCCAGAAATCAATCTCGCATATGTCATCATCGACTTCTGTCTAATAATATTAATTTTGACATAATCAATTCCATTTGCAAGGGAAGCTTTGGAAATGTCTCTCGCTGATTTTGATACTTGTAACTATACTTTTTGATTTTAAAAAGAGTCACGTTTTTTGCAGAATATCCTCATTCTTCATAATTATTTTTACGAATAAAAAAAATTGTTTACAGACAAAAAATTAAAGAGATTTTTGCGCCAAATTCAGATATGTATATATAACATAATTGTTTTCTGAGATCGCACTTTTGATATAAGTAGCGAACGCCGCGCTCTAAGTAGATACAGCAGCATCCAGTCGGACGAACTCTCGTATATACACTGGACGGACGCAACGCTCGGCTGTAAGTAGCTGCAGACGCGTCGTGTCGGACGCGGTACGAGCGAGATGACGCGACGCCGCCCTGTAAGTAGATGCAGACGCGGACGGACAGAATGCAAAGCGTCTGCGACTGCTGATAGCACCGCATTGCGTCTGTTCCGCTTGACCGTACACTATTTTGGGGCACATTGTTGCAACAGTTCCTAAATCGATACCACGCTGAGAAACTGACTTGCAATTGAAATAATAATGAATGCCGTATCTAATAAATTTCGAATACCGGGCAGACGAATTTTGTAGATTAAAGGTAGTTTCCAAGAGGGGTTATCAAACTGACCGATGCCGCGGTGAGTTTACGCCGTGATCTCCGGACCGAGAAAATTGTTTTTGGTCAAACGAAACATTTATAAGCCATAAAAAGCCTGCCGTTGCATTCGGGTCGAACGATCTATTAAATTTTTATGAGCTTTTTGTAGGAAACCTCGCGCAGCGCGTTCGAGCAACGCACTGAGAACCACCGTTGCCTCCGGATTTCCAACCACGTCTGCATATAAAGGGTGCCGTATAAAAACCTGATACACCCATGAAAGTCGTATAAAGTTAATCCCTATCTGATTGAAGTAAAAGAGTCATTTTTTACAATTTTTCAATGTCGTTCCCCTCGCCGTGGAGATATCTCGATTTTCCGCCACAGCGGCATATTACGGTATCAAAGCACCAAATTAAAAGCATATGAAACTTCTGTGATACATTCCAAGATTTTATCATGCAATCCGATCTAGCACATTATTCTCATTAACGTCGCAATTAAGAGGACTCGAATATGTAGGTTAAATATATACTTTAAATTAAAATAAAATTACAGACAATGTAGGTTGAATATCGTCCTTGTTATTCGCAAGGTATGCCGTGTGGCTCGAAATAATCTTGATTATCGCGTATAATCCGCGAAATAATCCATATCGCTCTTATTCGCGAAAGACCGATCTTTGCTCCCGAAATCAAACCCAACAATTTATTCGCGAGATGAGGCGGCGCACTGCTCTCGGGAAGTGAATGCATTTCGGGAATGTTACTTACGTTAGTCGAACGGGAAAGTAAAGACAAGAGGTAAAGGTCGAGAGGGTGAAGCAAAGGGGAAGAGGGTGAATGCGCGTCCAACTCCGCTCGTAATGAACTTGTGAATATTTAGTGGGGTAATTGCCCTTCGTGGCGAGTCTCGCCTGCGTCTACCGCTATAAGGGGTGTCCGCAAAATCCGGAAGCAAAACCAATATCAGTCGGCCACCTGTGCTCGGCTTGCACTTCGTCATATATACGTTACGTGTGCGCATCGACCTCGAGCATATATATCGATAATTTGATTTCCTCGGGGACACCGGAAGATGACTGCCAGCCATTTCGTCCGCTCCACCCTACTTTTCGATCTCGTAATACGGCGAACAAAAAGATGTCTCGTACTCCGTGAATCGACGCGAGGAAAAATACGCCGCCGAATCTTCATAATCCCGGCCGAATGTGCGAATTTTAAAGGCTCTAAGCGCGGGCAGCGTCGGCATTTTTCCGATAACCCGATCGCGAACCGAATTTACACAATCGCTCTAAAAAGAAATGGAAGCGCCCGCGAAGACGCGCCCTAGGAGTTATCGCGTACAACGGGAAAATAGAATTTTTTGCCATTTCCGTGAAATCGTATCTTCCAAAAAGTAGTATTTCCGACAGCCACCGAGGAATTCGGGGAAACCCGTATTCCCGCGGAAATTCCCTAAAAACTCTATTTACGGAACTCGTATCCGCAAAATCATGGCTGATCGCGACATGCAACAACGATGTTAGAATGTCGGAAGGAACCGATTTTTTCCGTTTTCTGTTCGCGCGAATTGCGCCACTGAGAACGTTATTGTTGAAGCAATTCACCGCGGTGTTTATCGTCTCTCGGTGCAGTTACTCAAAATCATTTTTGCGTTGCACCGGGCAAAAATGCCATTTCATCCGCGCATATGCAACGTTACTGTCGCATACATCGCATTCTTGTATCGCCCGCGGTACATTCTTCTTTCGGAATACGTTACTTCGCAAGGGTCCAGATTTATGGTATCGCTTCTTAACTTCTGTGCGCTTCGTACGTTCTATACGCATGCATCATAAATAAAGCACGCACACGTGCAATCGTATCGACACACAAATGTATTGTGCAAAGTATCCCGATCACTTTGTGTCGCGCGTCAGATTGCGTCCGGTATACAGCGGAATGCATAATACGTTATTATCTATGTAGAAAAGGTTAGGTCGCAGCTATTTCGATTAAAGAAACTCGCAGTAATTAAAGGTGAGACGGAATCTTTAATTCGCTCATTGTGCTTAACTACTGCGTTGAATTTCGCCAACTTTTAATGATTAACAGTACACATGAAGAGAGGGACGTACGATTTAATGCCGGTAATTAAAAAGAGATAATGCTACTCAATAAAAATTACTAGCCGTATAATAAATGTACAAGTCCAAGGAGACACGCAACAAAACTGTAATCTGCCGACGGGCGAAGCTTAAGCTTGCTGCACGTCTCGTGCAATGGAGGCCTTCGCGTTCTTTGCACGCCATCTGAGCGTTTTATAATCGCCGTGCCGTATCTCCCTCCTCTTTTTCTCTCTCTCTCTCTCTCTCTTTCTCTCTGTCGTGTTCTTCCTTTTCTTTCCTCACTTTTGCATTCTCTATCTTCCTTACTTGGAAAAATGTCTGGCTATTAATTTGCCCTCGCCTCCTGCCGCGCGTAACGCCTTGACAGAACGTACCACCTGGTAAAACAAGCTGCATAAATTAAGCGTCGGATTATGTATTCCAAATTTCCTTTATTTTCCAAGGTACGTCGGGAGGAACGGCGCGAATGAGTAAAAGTTAAATGCGCAGTTCGCGCTGAAAAACACGAACTTATAATTATGAACTTTGCGTTTACATATTTCGCGCGCAAAAGTAAATACGATCCCCGCAAGGATCCTCGTGTCGTTATCAGTCTCTCTCTCTCTCTCTCTCTCTTTCTCTTTTTCTCAAGAAGCCACCGCGTGATTACTCAGGCGCGACAGCTCTGAAAAATTATGTTAATCGTAACACGTGATATCTCATTATCTCTGATTTTTTATGCCAGTTAGAAGCGCGTCTATATCCATGTGACCGCTAAAACGCGATTGTAAATAGCAGCTGAGCAGCTACATTTGCCAACGAGATTCAAAAGGACAGTGTCTCGGCAATTATAGGTTTTCTCGCGCTCCGGCGAAGATGAGAGAAGCGATGAAACGTTCCCCGGGATCGATCATTGGTACACACCTATCTCTGGCGGCGCATCTTATGACAACGACGGCAACCAATCGGTTTCCAATTTGACACAGAATAGAATCCATTAACAGTGCGCGGCCCTCGTCGCCGCTCTCGCCGACCGGATACATTTCGGCGGAGTGTCAAGGTGGGAAGCGGCAGGAGTAAAGCGAGAAGCCGGGGCGGAAGTGACGGAAGAAAAAGGGCGCAGGAAGGAGAAACGGGGGATGAAAAGGAACATACGAGATGTGCGTAAGCGAGCTGGCTGGCAGCCGGTAGCTGACTCGTACCGATAAGAAGTCTCGATCCGTTCGCTCTGCCGCAGTCCGCCGATTCGTTCCTTGGTTCCTTCCTTCGTTCCTTCATTCGTTCGTTCGTTCGTTCGTTCGTTCGCCTCGCCTTTCGCGCGCCTCTTTCTCCCGTTTTCCTTTTTACAAGGAGAATACGACATTAACTGACGGACGGAGAGCAACATCGGCGCGCTGCGGCAGCGACGTGCGCGATGAAGGCGACAAACTCCGTCGGAGCATTGAGCTCAAAACGAAATGGGGAATTTAAGTGTCACCGCTCTGTGATGAGGTCTTTCCTCGCTTCCGTCATCTCTTATTGCTCTTCCCTCTCCTCCATCCTTCTCATCCTTGTTCTTCTCTTTCTGCTCCCTCCGTGATATACCTCAATTTGTTCGGAAAATTCGGAATTTTGCGATTCAACCTATATACGTTTATCAGCGATATACAGATTTGTAAGATGCAAAGGACAGGGAGAAACAAATGTCCGTCATACTTGAAAAACGTGCACGGAATACACATCGAAGTGTGCGAAGAAATATTTAAGGGTTTTTAACCTGATTCCCAAGTACTTACCTTAAATGGCCGTCGTTGCGCGAAAGAGTTCCTCTAAACGCGGCAATTCCGGAAAAGCGCAAACGATTAAGTAGTAAATTCTTCATGGCCCGCCCGTCCCGTCCATATACGCGCAATTACTATTCCAAGTTCACTCGCTTCCGCGCGTTACATCTCCCGTAAAACGCACTTGTCGGTTCGACAATACAAACTGCCCGTTAAACTGTTGCTGTTAAATTGCGGCGAGGTGCAATCGCGCTACGGCAGGATCTCCGCCATCACTTGATGCGAGATATATATCTCGATGCCAAACACTTACCTTCGGTTTCGAAATGCGCCGAGATAGTTTCTCCGTTACTCTCGTAAAGGCGAGAGTTAGCGCCAATATCCGACGCGCCTCTCGAAGGTACGAAGGTCGTATTCCACGAACGAAGTTAACTTTCACGCTCGAACTCATTTACAAAATGCTTCATGTCGGACGATACCCGGTCGCGATATCATCGTCATTGGCACACACACACACACACACACACATACATATATATATTGAATTAATATTTCTTGCACGTGATAATAATATATAATTCAATGTTTACAAGACATGTGCTACGTAAAGTGTATGGGTTACGAACACATTTCTCACAAACTACAAAAAACAGCGATATCACTTTTATTTGGTGTTTTGATGGGTCAGTTTTTTACTTTTTATTAGGTAAAATAAATGGGATATCGCGATCGTGGATCTCGCGAGGAGTGTGAAAGAGCCGAAATTTATATGCAATATATGCAATTCTATTTAAAAAAAATAGAGAGATTCCTTCTTATTTTCTCGGAAGACTAAGCGGCCGTTATCGTATCTATTATGTAAAAAGTCGCATTGAAATATAAAAACCGAAAAACGGATCGTGCAGCTATTCCTTACAGTCCTTGGGAAAATTGCTTGTAACCTTTCATGCTGTCCATTTTCTATATTAATGTCGTGAAGGGCCTCTTTTATATGTGTAACCATGAAGTATGTTGCGCCTCACGACTGTCGAGACAAATAAAGTTTATCCATGGCCATAGTTAATGAAGTTACGCACGTAATCGTGTAGACTACGAGGCTAATTAACTTATCGCAAGCGGTTATCGTTAGATTGGGTAGTCTTCATCAATCTTCATCTAGTATCGATAGCACTATGCCATTTTACATGATAAAGACAAACTGAATTACACGATATAGACGCAAGATTTGTTCAGATAATGAGTAAACGTTTATTGATCACATGGTGTATGCATAAATTGCTCGTGTAAGCCATACGATTTTATAGCAAAATAATGTTCTTATGATCTCTCATGCGATTATATACAGGTTTTATTACAATGAATAAATCCATTATTTATTAATCCATTATATTTCCGTGCAGTTCGCGGCCCATGGCCAATCGCAGACGGAAAGTTTAGCGTTGAATTTCAGTCCTTTGGGACACTTCATCGGGATCGGTTCGCCCCACAGGCAAGCGAAATAGGTGCTGCAGTTGGTCGGATTAGGGAGAAGAGTCGCGTTTTCTTTCTCCGGAAGTGGACATTCGAGATTAAGTATTGCGCTATTAGTGTACACCAAAACCAGACAAAAGAGGAAGGCGACAGAAAGTATGACTGAAATGTGCAAACAGATCCAATGATCAGTAACAAGTGATAATTTGACAAACCCGAACTACTATTACCCCGAATATATGTATAAGAGAACCTGTGGACATTTAATCCTTTGGGAGACTTGATCCCTAGCCATTATTTCGACAAAGGAAAGATTTAATTTTTTTCGTGTTAGCAATAGTGTTCATTCTTAACATTAAGAAACGTTAAATGCCATTTTGACAGTTGAGTACTGATAACAACAGAGTGAGGATGTGTTTGATCTTTTGAAACGTTTGGAATTCTTTTATTCGTAAGTATTTAATCGTTCTTTAAGTTGTTAGATTTTATAATTAGATTAAAGCTCCATAATGGAATGAAAAGTTGGCTGTTTTAAGAAAGTAATTACAAGATTGGTCAACAAAAATCGATCTGTTTACAATAAAATAAAATGAAAATTTAAAAAAGTACTACTTGGGTACACATGATCCATGCCAGATTGAAGATACTTGATCCACGGATCTCCCATACCCTAGTAGTAGTACATAACGTCTTGATTTTCACATCATTTTTTGAGACATTCAACAAAATCAAAAGAGGGATCAGGTGTCTCCAGGTTCCGCTATATATTTGTTACTCAATATTTTGCAAGAATTTCCGATATTACACAAATTGCATCAAAGTCTAACGAACGTTGTAGATTCGAAAAGTTGACACATTGAAATATCGTTCTCGCCTCACGGCAGAGTAACAGACTTACCTTTCATTTTGGCGTGTGAGAAAATCACGTTCTTCCGATCTTTACTTTATGTAAACCACACCAAACTGTGCGCTCGATCACACTGGGGGTTTCTTTATATAGTTCGTTTTTATCAGTCGTTTCTGCTCTTTCGAGATTCCCACTATCAACAGTCTTACGCATGATCGTATCGCGATAAACTTGCGCGATTCGTAGAACGTTTCAAGTACATAGATCCACGCGACGATCGCGGCCGCAGATAGCTTAGTCCATGCCGACGCGGATCCAACCGGATCGAATTGTTAAAAAGACGTGGGTCGTGGTAAGCGAGTAAATGAGAAAAGAAGGGATTTATGAAGAGTGGAACGAAATGAACGAAATATGGGGTGAGCGCGAGAGAGTCAGGATGAGTGAGGGAAAGCGAGAGAGGAGAAGGATGCTGGCTGACACTCGGACAATGCCGGCGTGGTGCTGTCGCGTTCGGTTCCTGGTTATGGCGGGTGCACAATGCCTATTGTCGGCCAACCTACCATACAAACGTGTGTGCTGACGCTTCCATACAACGGCTAGCTCTACCTCCACCTCTGTCTCGTCCGCTCGCTCTCTCTTTATCGCCCGTGCTTTCGTTTCTGTCGAAGGCAAACACAGAATCTCTCTCTCTCTCTCTCTCTCTCCTTCGCTGGCAACACCGTCGTTTTTCGTAAACTCGCGGCTTTCGGCAAGGCCAATAAGATACCGTGAGAAGAACGAGGCGTGAATGATATTGATCTTTTTTCTTTCAAATGATACCCCGCGCGAAATGAGTTCAAGAGAGACTCTGCGAAAGAACGCGAGGGTCGGAAAATCGCATTTGAGCGACTCGACGATACTATCGAGGTCCCCACAGTAGCGTCGCAAAGTTGCGTAAAGGTTGACGGATGCTTCAGCGTCACTATAAATTGTGATCTAAACGAAAGTATCAACCGTCTATTAAGTGCATTTTTAGAAATTCATCGATTGGAAACTACTAAGTCTGCATTTCGTTAAAACAGTTTTGACGCAGCCAGTATAAAATATGTTTACGTTGCCCTTGAAATACGTCGCCATTGTTTTGTGTAAAATTGCATTTTTGCATGGATAAATCCTTGCAGGTAGAAATAACGAATCAAGAATTCTAAAATTAGCTATGCATTCACACAGTTCCGCGGTGATATCGTTATCTCAAGAGCCAATGCCAGTTCTTTGTTATTTGACGCAGACTATCGCATTATCAGCATTTCTGTTACGACGCACATCTTAATTCACATTAATTTTGTATCTCCTAATAACGATTTCTATCTGACACACTCAACCTACTTTATAAAGGTAAAATCGTTTTTAAATATTAATGTAGCTTTTTGATCTTGCTATGTATGATGCAATCTAACATGGGTATCGCTATCGCAACATTGAAATATTGCTTAAAATTAATGGTATATATTCATTTATTAAAAACATAAATTACACGGGTTATTTTTTTAATCAAATCAGCTGGTACGTATAGGATTGCAGAAAGGCGAAAAGTAATCAAAGTAAGTGAATATTTATTTTATATTTATAGAATATTTTTATTTTTAGATACCTCACCATATGCACGCATACATTATGCTATAAGCTTTTCATGCAATATTAAATATCTGCAAGTTTAATAAGCGAAAGATCTCTCGATAAAATTGAGAGAGGAGAAATTGAATGAGAGCAGGTAAGATTGCGGGAAGAAAAAGAATAAAGTTGAAAGAAGAAAGAAACTAGCAAAAATAAATCCATAATTCTTTCCATAATACACACTTAAAAGTTCAATGTAATTACAGTTCACTGTTCGTAGAAACAAGGAATTTCTGATCGTGGTGAATCGCGTCGGCGAAGTAACAAGGTATTCGAGAAACGAAGGGAAAAAAGAATACTCTTTCGCAGAATGCTACAAGTAAGGGGAAAGACGAAGCCGTCCTGCCACTTTATCAAGATGTCCATAATTTGAATTCAATCGTTTGCAAATCACGATCTCGTTCGCATCTTATTCCCGATTGTTCGAAACTGCGCGGAAATTGGGTTCACTTTAGGAAATGAGACATTTCGATCGGCATGGAGGAATAACTGTTTGAAAATGGTCGGACGTTTACGAACGGAAAATCGTCATTTTCTCAGAACATGCGAAAATTTTGAGTGCTTTCGATTCAACAGCGATATCGATCTCACGAACACGAGGTTCGTTCTTCCACTTCTTATCATCATCGCAATAGTGATTATTACGAGATATATAAAAAATAAAACACATGAATTTGTGTTTTAAAAATGATTGTTATGAAACAATTATATATGGTTATCGATATATAAAAGTGTGACCGGGCACGAAAACATTAATAAACACCATATTGAGCGCTAAAACGTTAGCGTTAATATTTCCATTCTCCGTCATTTGGCCTGGCAGGCAGTAGGAGGAAGAGAGAGAGAAGGAGGGAGAGAGAGAATCGGATCTTCCGCACTCACCATATTGGCATACACGCCGCCTGCATTTTACGGCCATATTCAGCGATTTTGCATATCGAGGCCAAGCGTGTGTATGTGCGTACATTATAGGGTAGGGAAAAAAGAGGCGAAGGAGAGAAAGAGAGAGACGAAGCCATCGTCGTCCTTTCTTCTCTAGCGCTAACGGAACTGCTGCAAGCCCATTCACCTTTTCCACACCGATTCACATATATACGGCAATCGCAGACCTTCTTGAGAGCTCAATTTATCGCGGAACGGCCTCCACCGCCGGCGTCGCCGCACCGGTACAAAGCGTGCCGGTGTGTGGGACGTACACCCTCCTTCGGAACAAATTGTCATAATTGAATAACCAAAGAGATAAGCGAGCTTCGCTTTGACCGTGAGCGCGCTCACGTAACTTTGGCAACGGCCTCATACGGGTCGATCCATTTAACCCTGAAGTGCCTCGAGTCCACTTCGTGCTCGATTCTAAACTCCCCTCTCGTTTCATACCTACACGCATTCGTTTTCACGATTGAACCGGCTAAAATCGATCCGCGCGTTAAATTCCGCGCTTCATTCGTTTCGACCTCCGTGTGGAAGAAATTTACTCGCGAGCTTGCGAGAGATTGTGAAAATTACTCGTAATTGCGCAAGACGTGTCGCAATTGTTGCCTGTCCTCTCGCATCGCAGCTTCCAAATGTCGAATGGAGACAAATTATTACGAATTAATAACCGTGAGAATGAGCAATGAATGAATTAAGGAATTCTCTGATTGTGTAAAAATCAAACTAGCTCGACAATATTTCACAGTAATTTTACAGTGTGGAACAATGTTTATTTATAGACTGTTACAACATTTTGATATTATTATCATAGGGATGAGAAACAATCGTGGACTTGCGCACGATTCATTCCGACTACCGAGAAGGAAAGACGGCACAAAAGAAATACTTGATGAAGCTGATGGAAAAGGTTGATACGAAATAAACGAGATCGAGCGGAAGCGGAGGATGCGGATATCGGGGATAGCTTTAACGGTCTTTTGTTTAGCTGACTCCGCCGTTCACCGGCATGCCGGTAATTGCCACAATGCGGGGTGAAAAGCTAGAAAAAGTACGGCGCGGTAGGAAATCGGAGAAAAAGGCTAATCGAATGACAAGTCGATCGCTAATCTAACTCTTGAGACACGACGGCCGAATTGCACACCTATAGTGGAATGTTCGTGTACCGTCAAAATTATTCCAAATGTTTCAAGTTTCTATCTAAAAATAATACTCGCGTATACGAGAGGTTTAGTTTAGTCGCGCGCTATCTACTTCCTTTGCTTCTCGACGGAAATTGGCATCGACCGTTTCAGCGGTCGATAACGATTAAAATCGCTTAACGAAATCTCGGAGACGCGTAGATATCGGCGTTCGCATTAGACAATTGGTTAGAAACTTGTTGCTGTGATTTACAATCATGATGCAGGCAAATTGGGGAGCAGTCGGGAATATGTCATAGATTTGTGCCTATGAGAAGTGGTATTGCAGGCGCAATTGCTTCTGGCGCTAGGGGCATGGAACGTAACATGTGGTCACGCAATACGATTTCGACCGTGCTCATTACGGATATATTAGATCCGTCGTTCTTAATTCGCTACCCTGAAGGGTGGAATTATCACATTTGTTTCGCATAACATCCGAAGAAATCTTATTTCTCGTTGCCCGACGTTTCAACGAGCGCTCCCTCGATTCGAGAAACTGCGGAACGGTGAAGTTAGTGTCACGTCTCTTAATAATTTCTATTTTAGGAGACCAAAGAAGCGATATGGAAGGTATAATAAAGATACTTGATTCAGCGGCGCAGAATCTCTCCGTGGTCATCTGATATTTATGAAGCGCGAGCTACGAAGACCGCATCCGGTGAGTCCCGGAGTATGCTTTGTATTACAGTCAAGTATAATAAAAGGTTTGCAATTCAAATTGGAGGGAGATATAATCAAACGTGTAGTTTATCTAATAACATACACAGGATAGGCAACAATGATAATACTGAAATGGGCACAGTCCGCGATGAATTTTCGCGATGAAACTCAAGTCCATAATTCCAATTTTTTGATACAAAAATATGAATGTGTAACGCTGTACAAATGTACTGTGAAATGTGCGATGGTATAAATTTGCGATAAAGTCATTCGCGACTGAAGTTCCCATATAATTTCTAGTTTGTGCAGTTTATTTCGGTATTTTGGTACATTCAGGTATTTTATAATCGTAATTTATGACCATAACACAAACTGCATGTCGATATGAGTCGCATATCGTGTTTTCAGACCACCATCTACAACGGGCTAAACATTAAGAGAAGAATTAACGTAACAATGGATACTTTAAGCAATCTATGGTTACGATCGAGTTTTTATTGAATAATTAAAAACGTCACCGGCAGAGCTCTCCGCTCTTACGATCTCAAGTGAGGGAGGTCCCTCTTGAAATTTGCATAGCTGCTTTAACGATAGCAGCTTGCTTGAAATATGACGTTTTATTATTGTCTAGGCACTTCACCCGGTTAAACATAGAGAACGAGCGGAAGGTGAGCAGGGAAAGAGAGGATCGAAAGTCATAAGAAGATAATTTTACCTAGCAATGCTGTCGCGCGTGTAACTTTAATCCAGCAAAAGAATCAGACCGCTGTAACGTTATTAAATTATATTTATTAAAATTTCTTTTGCGAATTGGCTTCATTTGTGCTGTTACTAATGAATATGGAAATATAATATAAATCTCACGTGTATTTTTGGTGTTCAATTTCATCATTTATGTTATGGTTCGTAACATATGACACATATTTTTTCCATTTTATGAGTAAAATTTATTCGAAACAAACCAGATGATTAATCGTTATCTCTTATTAAAAGTATAATCACTTTTGAAAAAACAACATATTTCTCCTGTCGTCAATCGAGGACGTTCTCAAAATTATACAATGCCACGTTGCTTTCACGTACGGTATGAACCAACGAGGTGCTGACTTTTATTCGCTTCCGTATCTTGCAAATTATTATGCAGAAATGGACGAAGTAAATTTGAGAACGCCAGTAGCTGCCAATATGCGAGATATTGGCTGACCAAGGCAGAAGATACTATTGTCAGTACTAGTGCTGCCGGTGCAGCCGATATAAAATAGGGTTCTTGATAAAACGACAGACGGTCGACGTGACGTTTATTGCACGTGTTCCACATGTCTACACTGCGATTTCAAAAGAATAACGCCTTGTCTATGTATATCTTTTCATGTGTATATATATAAAACAATATAAGACATTTTTGTTCAGCTCAATCCGTTTTACGTCCTCACAAGTTTTGTACATGTTGATCTGGGACATCCTGTATATATGTATACACATATAAATCTCCGGTAAATACGATTACACGAATTTATTTGAGAAAGCAAAAGAAGATCGAGGAAAAATAAATTTGGCTGCTATATCTGCGTCGTTAGCGATCGTACCGTACCTCGCGTGTTTGTCTCATCGGTGCCGATTTAGGTGACTTACCAATTATACAGATTACTAACGTAATGATAATTAATCACGGCAATCGGCAAATACATTAGGGCGCGCTGTATCCTCAAAACCGCGTGCGTTGAAGATTCCGCTCGCGTCCGCGGCATTCGTTCATTACATAAATAAACCAAATACCGTTGCGCAAGTAAATGCAATTACGCGAATAATTATTTCTTTGTCGTCGCAGAGGGAATTACCCCCCGCAAGAGCGATACGCGGTCGCGTTCCCGGCGCGGTGCGCGCTAAATGTCGGGAGCGTCCGTATTTCCTACGTCACAATGAGTTTCTTTCGGCTTTAAGCGTTGAATATTAAGGACGTTTCACCGGGCGGCAACTCGCTCTGGTATTTACCCGACTTTCAAGGCCAGTTTGCGAATTACTCCCGCGCCTTGCTCTTCTCGGTCACCTAGCAAATTTCCACGCCGTCCCCGCTAATCATCACCGTGCACTCCGACGAAGTTTCAAAGAGAAATGAACTATTCATTGCGGCCGACCCTTACGACTCTCGCGGCTCCCTACATCCCTTACTTCCTTATTCTCCTTTCCGCGTTACCAGAAGCGGTCTCTCTCTCTCTTTCCCCCTCCCCCTTTACTTGCCTCTCTCGATCCCGGAGTTAGCGCTCCGCCATTCTCACTTACTCTTTCGATACCCCGATTATATAATCCACCCTTCATTCCTTATCCTTTGGGATAAGCACAGAGAGAACAGAAGCGGTATATATGTGACTGTGTTGTTCCTACTACGTACTTATATGACACTAAATAATTCCATTTAATTACTCGCACTTTGCTCCACATACCAAACGCTGAATGGACGCGCGATATTATTTATTACGTCTTTTATTGGCACGTGCGGCACATCTCCGACATTGTCCGAGACTTTAATTTCACTTTTGTCATCTCTCTTTTAGTTTTTCTTTCTTATGAAATGCACCAATAAAACACTTTTATACCATAAAGCCTCTTATCTGAAATAAGATAACGTTTAATTGATGCTATTTATCCGTTTCAGTGAAAAGACTTTGTTACACTACGCATTAGTACTACGTGCAAACATTATCATCTAACTAATATCCATTCGATGTAATGTAAGATAAACACATTATCAATATTTGCCTTATAAAACATTTCAGCGTCATCTAGCATTAAGTGATTTTTTTCCTAGAAACTGCTTGTGACTAACACGAATTAATAAACTGATAAACAAGTGACGTTTTTATTCTCCTCAATGAGACGTTGATTTTCCAACAACAATCGCTTTTTCTTCGTAAGTTAGATTTCGATATGAAAGATATTGGAAATATGTATGATGTGAATTAAGAAGCTGGTGAATCTCTCAATATGATAATTTAATATATCTGTTTAAAATATTGCATACGTTATGCGAAGCTTTGGATTTAATAATGTATTCTCTACCACGCCGAAATTGATTCAGTAATTACGGTATACTGCATAACGAAGAGAACAATTATTTTACATTTTGCGCGATTAATGATGATCTCTATGATAAAACTGGCGTCGTGCGTGACACGCGCGTATTTCGGTAAAATAATCAAGTATGAATATCAAGTGAGTTAATTTGGTCACGTATATATATATATATATATATATATAGACAACCACAGCAGAAATATCTCACTAGATGATGGTATATTGCGACAGACAAGTACGCATCCTTCGATGTTCATCGACGAGATGGGAAGATACGCTAAGATATTCAAGTGTAGGATGTATCGTATTAATCCGCAACGAGCTACGGAATTAAGTTACAAACACAAACTTGATTGCATCGCCATTGTTATATACCTAAATATAGGAAGTAAATGCTTAAATCCGTTTTGCAAAATTTATCCCATCTACTGAAATATCAAATCGAGATCACAATCGTTTTTATAGACTTCTTCGGACATTTGTTAAAAATTTTCCAATTGCTGTACTAACGCGCGATTGTCGAAATATCACAGTAACAAATAATATTGAATCTTGATTACATAATTCTTATTGCAAAAAAATTCAAGAAACTTACTTTCGTGTATAATAAGACACTTGAAAAACATTTAGCTGCGACGTCACGGATCTTGAAAATGCAAAATCTCACGAGATAATGTGAAAAATTGTAAAATAAAATTGAAAAAGAATGCTCCGCGTGAGGCACCATGGAAGATTTCGCCAAATTAAATTTGCGTAAACGCCAAGTCTTCGTACAGCGATTGGTGTTGATATAGCCGAAAGATTTTCTGAGATTTTCGCTAATTCTCGACGCTCGGACAACGATAATCGTTCGCGGAGAGTAAAACGAACAGCAGGAATCGTTTAAGCCTCATCCAGCGATTCGCGCTAGGCGTCGATCTTCATTATGGCGTCGCAAAACCGTCACGACGCACCTACAAACCGGGTCTGAACACCTGAGGAAGGCTCATCGAGTTTCTCCATTTGCATCGTGCATGACCTATTTCCATAACATTATCTTAATACTGGCATAAGCGCTCCCGGCTTGTACGGCGCGGGAACAACATCGTCGCTGTTGCGATCGGCTCTGTTCCTTGCGTACGGAAATTACAGACGAACATGGCATTTCTGTAATAATAATACACGACTTTTTGTTATCAATGAAGATTTATTATCAGTTGTAAAACAGGAAAGATACTCTAATTTCTCGTATCTATCGTTCATTAATTACTTTCGTATCAAAGTGTAACGTTACGCAGACGAGGTCAATATCAAATCGCGCAAACGATAAACGTGCGACGCGAAAAATCACTAATGAGCGAGTATCCTTATATTTCGAGAAATATATAAAGTTGAAATGATAGTGGCGAGGTAATTAGGTATTCTCCGTTAAACGAGAAAATTCCACTTATCGTTATCATTTTCGCCGCGACTCCGCCGAAACTAAGTGGCACGTCGCAGCATATTTTCTGGACGGACCGCTAGGAGGAACAATGAAATGAGCGAATAACTAGATTCTCACGCGCAACGGAACAATAATGGCACCAGGGGAAATTTTTCACGGACCCGTGGGCAAAATAATTTGGCAACAGATGCGTCGCGTCGCGTTTTCCGAGCCACCCGACCAAGAATAACGGAGCAGGAGTGGAGCGGAAAAGGGTGGAAGGGCGGCATAGGCGACGGGGTGCTTCGTGCACCAGGAACGCCACATCGAGGTGACACATTTTCGGGGTCGGCAATTGTGGCCTTCTTGTTACCGCGAAAAAGAATACAAAGTAACACTGGAGTAGCCGAAAAAAATATATATATATATTCCTTGAAGAAACAATCTTATTCTATTTGCAGTGGGACGTCACTCGTAAATTGAAAATTGCAAATTACTATAGCACGATGTAAATTGCAGATATATGTGAAGAGAGTCAAAGGTTTTCGGAATAGTATTCAGTAATATTCCAAGCGTATCATTACGAAATGTTAGTAATATTAAAATAAATTCAAAATAATGTTCAGAAAACTTTTCGCAATCAGTTCGAATCCTTTTACTATTAAACTTTATCGAGATTGATCGACGTTAAAGTTAAAACACGTGTTTTACAGAAAAGTTATTTTATTAAGTTATGTATTAACATACCTGACCTGCTTACATAATGGAGAAATAACGCTTCTCTGTTGCCGGAACTGTGCTTGACTTTCATAACGCGCGACCGTCTCTATAAAGAAGATAGCGAATGTTTCGGAGGTAAGAGGAAAACAAAATTGTTTCTTGCGCTATAGCGCGACATGTAAGATAAAGATGGTGCGATACCGCCCGACTCAATACATTTGCCATGATAAGAGTCAAACGCAATTTGCCACTTGACCTTCTCGCATGCAATCGATAAAAAATCGTTTGCGTGTGAATCACTCATTCCGAAAATATTGCAAATGTAAAGTACAAAATGTAATACATCGCAAATTTTCGCTCGTGCCGATAGATTATCAATTTGTGTTTAACAAGTGTTTAAAAATTGCGCCGAGATTACTCGCGAGATACACGTATTAGTTTATTAACTACTCACACACAGTTGTTAATACACGGACTTAATTAAACGCACATAATACGATTAACATAGTTAGGCCGCCGATATGTAGTAACGCATTAACTCCAATGGATCAGGAACACTATGCCAACTCGTAAGATATCGATCACCGCGGGAATTCTAACAATGCAGCTGGCATTTCGATAATAAAGCCCGTAGGCGATATGTGCCGAAACACTTGTTAGTAATTACATAACTGTTCAATCCAATCAAGTTGAGGTTAATACAGCTTATGTGAGAACGTTTTAATGCTTAAAACGACGTAGAATTTTTACACCGCACGGAATTACGTTCAGGAATATGCGTCGCAAAATTGGACGCTCACGCAGAGAGAACAGTTTCCTTTCACGCCAACAACCGCCATAGTCGTCCTTTGGCTTCCACCCAGAGTGGCGCGCGTCTTCGCGGCTAGAAACGATTCGACCCTCGAAAGATCGAAGGGTGACACGTCGCTAGGATGTGAAAGACCACGGGCGAAGAAGAAGTGGAAAGAAACCAAGGGGAGAGATGGAAGGAGGGGGGGGGGGGCACAACTTAGAAATAACAAGGCCGAATGACAAGAAAACAGAGAAGAAGTTAAGGACGGGGCGGCCCGTTTTGTTAGAAGAGGGAAATACTTGGTGCGGCGCGCAAGAGGAACGGGGGAGCGGAATCGCTCTGACGAGAGCGCGGGAGGGACGAGGCAGGGTGTAAAGATAAGAGCGTTACGTGAGCGACTCATTAAGGGATGCAAATTAACCGGTGCCAACGACGTTGCCGTCGCTCCCTCGAAACTTCGGGCCTGTGAGCGTCCTACTAGACCAACCACCGGCGCTACTTGCGCTAGTCGCAGTTTGCCAGAAGTACAACGTCCTTCGAAGCCCCCCCGTCTTCCATGCATAGTACCTATCATCCGCGCGCTCTTCGCGAAGCGGGGAGAAGCACAGATTTATTTGAGCGCGAAGGAGTAGAAGACCCGCCGAATGGTTGTTGCGTTTTATCGTGCATCACGCTGCGCGCGGCTGCGCCCACGACGGCCGACTCTCGACGGTACTCTGTTTCACGACGCAGCGGTAACGGAACGCATTATTCAGCAGCCCGCGGTGAAGGCTATCTCGGCTATTTACCATGCTATATACGCGACACTTACGGACTTTTCCGGCTGTTTTTATTAAATGAGAAACAGAGAATATACCTCGCGAATAATACGAGAGGGATTCGAGAAGTGTGGAATTAGCGAGGCGGACGACCGGACGCAGATGTGAGCACGAGATCTAACTTCGTCAACGCCTGTAAAGTAAATGCCCCAATTAGTGACAAAATAACTTCATCGTGAATATAAATTTTTGAATTATTATAATAATATATACACGTGTTAAGTATACAATGTTTACATAACGACCAGTTATAATCTTGATACTATATTTCTTGTTAACTTGATAATATATACAATTCACAGCTCATGTTTTCTCTTTAGGAATATAAATATAGAGCTATGTATTATTTGATTTATTACGAAGAGCAGATGCGATTGTCATAAATGTGGACGCTGTCACTAGTTGGAATATATACCTTACGACAGACGAGAATTAATCGCGTGACGTTTTTTACGATCTTCATTTGTGCGCGCGATATAATATAATTATTTATACAATTGTTCGACTAACAATGAAGAAAACAAGTACGAGGTCTGAATGCGAGAGGAGAGTAAAGTTTTGAAACGTCCGAGTTGCTGGTACAAAGTTGGTTAGACGCTGAAAATATAAAGAATAGGGAAAGGTAGTAGCGTCTCCGAGCAATTTGCCGCTCGTAACTTGATGAATCCGTAATCAACGCGTGTAAATAGTCCGCGTGTGTAGAAGGTAGTAAAAAATTCAAGGAAGCGTGCAGTCTCGATGTAAAGAACCGAGTACTTGCCTCGCGTTTTTCCTTTTTCCTTTTTCCAGGAGCAGCTAAATTTTCAGATTAAATTATTCAACAGCTTTTCGTTTCGCTTGTATACTCTTTACACGCGATATATGTATTTTGAGCGTACAACTAATTTTGAACATTTTTAACGTTTTATCGCTATTCCGACTGTTCGAATCTTTCCGCGGTGCTTTTTATGGCCCAAGACAATTCCGAGAGTTCGAAAGGCTCCCTTATAAATGACTGTCCGGCTACCCTATGATTTATAACAGCTTTTAGCTTGCACGGTCGCAAAAAATTACGCCCGAGCAGAAATATATCCGCGGACGGAGGCAAACTTTTCACGAGAGACACGACCTACCGTGCTCTGCAAAAGAGAATACTAAATTGAAAGATTTTAACGTTGGGGGCGAATACTTTTTCTCTCTCTCTCTCTCTCTCTCTCGAGCTGCAAATGTCGAGCTGCGAGGATCTATCCGCTGTCATCGGCCGCATAAATTTTATACACCGCGCGTCGGACGAGATAAATTCTAATTGTCGCACAAATGAAATGATTACAGATACAATAAAGCGCGCATTTGCGAAATTACAGTAATGCATATTATGTATTGTACAAAGTGCTTACGCAAATAACGCAGTTATTGGTTGCTATATGTTATAATTACGTTTCCATCGTCATCATCATCATCGCCGTCATTATTATCATGAGTTATTAATGATCGTTCGGCCCGTCCTAATGCGCGTGAATTTATTCACACGGACGCGCCACTCGTTATCCCCGTCCGTACGCGCGAATTCTTAGGTCAGCGCGTGTCACCCGATCAATTGATGGATTTGCAAATACGAGTAAATCGTCTCTTGCGAGGAAAGCTAATTAAGAAGGAATGCATTCGCGATGTTAGTATGCAGCACGAGTTGAACAGCGTTCCATGGCTGCCACCGGGCGTTCTTAGGGAGTATTAGTGACCACTCTCGAGATCACCCAAGGGCCTACCCTACGAATTTCCGGTCCGAACTACTCGCTTCATTCTCCTAGTTCCCACCTCTCGTCGTTAATTCATCCCCGGTAGATTGACTAAAGATACGAGGGATTCGTCAACTAATGCGCGCTTTCGACTGTGTAAAGGGAGGCTAATTTACGTACACTTAGTAGTAGCTCCATTGTCTACCGGTCCGCGATAAACGTGACATTTCCTAGATGTGGACGTTACACTCGAAAAGTTGATATCGAAGTTCGTATTAGCTTAAATTACCGCTCGCCTGAAATCTCGCGGGAACGGTGATGGTCGAATAACGCGCGAATCCGTTCCCCGTACTGAATCTGTAAACACCTGCTCGCCGTCCCCTTCGTTCTCGAGAATAATTTATCTTGGAGAGAGAATTTCGCGCATCCCTCTCTCCCGGACAGCATTGATAATACGATTAGCGGATAGCTGACCGTCCGCTTTTAATATATTTTCGAAGTTGGCGCGCGAGAAGTTTGGAAAAAGTTCCGAATAGGCCGTTAAGTGGTACAGATGTCCCCGAGTTTCCAGGGACAAGCGCTATTGGATCGTCAACGCGCGCTGGGGGGAGATCGTTCGTCTGGTAAAGAACGCTGATGGAAAATGACATTATCTTTTGGTATAAGTCGGCCGAGTCACCGGGGGGGAACGATTCATAATTGCTTAAGTTAAGGAATGCTCGGACGTAGCGGTGAAAGCGAGGGCGGCCGAAGAAGGAACGAATGGAAGAGGCATGCGGGGCTGGGGAAACGCCGAGGGTAAGTTCAGGACCGTGGGATGGCTATGAATTTAAATTTCTCTAATTAGGACGCGCGGTGACGCTGTTGGTAGCTTTCTCTTCGGATCTCTCTCTCTCTCTCTCTCCATCTCTGTTTCTTCTCTTTCGTCCATCTCCCATCCGCTTATTCTCTCTCCTTCGTCGAGTCCCTTATTCTCTCTCTAGCACGCGTGCGTGCGATCTCTATCTCCGTCCTTCCCTTCGTCTCCCGGTGTCTCGCCATAATACCGTACTAGCCGCAAAACCCCCGCGCTGAAGTAACTCAAGTAAGAGGTGGCTCGCATTCGCCGTAGTTGACACCACCTGACTCAGATTTGTTGCTTCTCACGTTCTAACCGAAATTTATTTGAAGCCCGCTAGCGCGGGTTAATTAACGTCTCTCCCGGGGTAGAGTTGGTCGGAGCGGCGCGGAAATCGCGTACAAAAGCGAAGCAATCGAACACGCCCCGCGGTGTGTCGTGTGAGTAATTGAATGGCTAGTGGTATAACTCAACGTGTGAGCGGCCTGAATCGAGATTGCTCGTACAGTTCCGACGCGGCTTCTCTTTTATCTTTCATGCCGCTTCGATCTATCGCTTTGCCGTAAAACCGGCCGCACGTTTGTTTGTCTCGCGTGTAATTGAATATTTCTCGCGTTAGCCGGATTCCGCGCTTTGTTCGGAACGGCCAGCGATTAATTGACGACTGCAAAGACGCTTGATTCGCAAATGACGTACGCGGAGAAAAGACGGATAATTTCGATAGTCGCGCGGAATCCTCGTCTCCTGTTATCCGGCTGGGTGAGTAACCTGAGCGCCGCTAAGGAATTCTCAGGGAGTTTCAGCAACCATTAGCGAGAAAGGGACTAAGCCGGCGATTTAAAAAAAAGTTTCCGCGGTGCATACATTAGCCCGCGTGAGTGTGTCCGCTCGCGTCGGTGTGTAATCTTAATTCTTTCTTTGTTATCTCCTTCCACTAATTCACGACGATGGCGAAGAAGGGGAAGGCGGGCGAAAGGAAAAAGGAAGAAGAGGAAGGGAATAAAGTTAAAGCCGCAGTCGCAGCCAACATTTTTCGTCGCCTTTGTCTCGAAAGATTAAAGGCTTAAAATGTTCGCGAGTATCCGGCATATTTTATCATTCGACCAGACGCCGCCTTGTTTGCCGTTGTGCGAAAATTCATTCGCGATCGGATATTGCTGGCGGTGCAAGGAAACAAGGTTAGACGAATACAATGAAAATCTGATAAAATAATTACGAAGCGATACGCACAAAATGACCCGCGTAACGCGATATAAACCGATTCGCGATTATCGTCGGATAAATAAACCTGTAATCCGTAGGACGCCCAAATTAACCGAAATGCAAATCGAAGCGCGCCGTCGATTTCATATTCAATTAAAAGCAAACTACAGTCGAATTCGTAAAAATGTGATAATTAAAAATATTGATTATCGGAGAGAGCGAGCGGTGCGATTGAGCAGGGTGGTCTCGTACATCTGTTCATTAGGTAATGAACTTATTAAATCAGAGAAGCGCGGTGTGGCGGGAAATTTTACCTATATCCGCGCCGACCCTTCGCTCGTTATTCGTTTAATTATCTGGAAACACTGCAAAGGTTAATTGTAATTGGAAATAATAACAAGTTGAATACTGTTTTTTCAGCAAATGCAATTACGCATCGACCGGAAACTCTGACGTGCGGCACCTGAAATGAAAACGAAAAAAAAAAAAACATCGTCTAGTAGTTGTCCTATTAACATGATTAATCGTTATTTGCGCGAGGGAACTGGAATTTGTAAAATGCACGCAACCCATCGCTCGTAATCGTGTAATATAAACATTCGCATACGCTAATAAATGATGGTCGCGTAAATGTATATCCGATGTAAGCAGCTTGCGCTGTCCTTCCGCGAATAACACCGCGCTGGATTATCAATTTGCTACTGCGGTATTTTAATTACGTGTATCCGCGCGATGACAATTTTCAAATGAAATGGACCGATTCCTCGATTATCTTACCGAGTCGCGCGGTGGAATTAATTAAACGCTTACGCTCATAAAATATGGCGAACCGCCAAAATTGAAATTTCACATGCTAATAACGCGCACTCGCACTAATTAATGTCCTTAACTCTAAATTGATATTTAAATGTTAACCGATCGGGAAAAATCAAACGCGATAACGCGTAGTGAGAAATAACAACCTGTACCTGTTGATAAACGCCGGGAAACAATGGACGTCAACTTGTCGCTTCGATCGATATCGTGTACACGGAAGCGGCAGCATCAATTATTTCGCGAGACGTTAATTTTTTGCGGTGTAATGGCGCATGCAGCCGTGCCTTTTTTCCGCGCGAGCTTTCCGAAATTTAGCCGGTGATTTTGCCAGTTTCACGCTGAACAGCGGCGAACAGCGTCCTCGAATCTCTAACCCGCATAACCGAATTAACGCGGAGAAACGTTACGCGCGGTACAGGTTTACCTCGCTACAGTTTAATCCCGCGTTCCAGGTCGCGTCCAGAATGAAGCGGCGGTGGTGTTGGTGCACGCGGCGAGGGCGCGGAGTGACGTAAAATTTAAGAACCACCCGCATTAAAATCACTGCCTCTGCCAGTATTTCAACGGATCCCTCCTTGTCGCACCTCGCGTGCGTTCCTTCTCTCGGCTGTGCGCGTTCTTGCGCCCAGTATGCGCAAAGGGTGAGAGAGAGAGAGAGAGAGGAGGAGGAACGGAGCGGTAGTATATAAAGGGTTCGCAAAGTGACTCGAATTGCCGCACAGTCGACTTTACGAGACGGGGTATTGCTAATATCAGAGCATAAGGGCCACCCCGTCCTTTCCCTCTCGAGCCCTTTACCGCCCGCAGAAGCCGGCGGCACGACGGGTTCTGCCGAGACTCCTTAACCATTCGACCCTCCGCGACATTTTTAGTGGCCATCAAAAACCGACGCCGGCTTAATTATTAGGGCAGGAGCGCAGAAACCGGCGCCCTGCCTTCTCGCCGTCATCTCACGACCGCTACTTTTGCCATTTCGCCGTGCCGTTCGTTCATTCGTTCGCCGGCTTCATTCTCGATGGTCCTCCGAGGCTCAACTACGTGAACGGCTTAGAGAATCTTTTCTGCTCTGAAGGGCCTTGAGAAGTTTATAGGAACTGAGGAAACGGAAAGTGGAATACACCGAGAGCGCTTTCAGTTATCGGTGTTCTCTATATTCCATCTTGAAGAATGTCCAATTGATAGTTTAGGCACGATAAACCAGCCGAATTCACTTTCTCGCCTGT
The DNA here is from genome assembly GCF_001313825.1 of Dinoponera quadriceps. NCBI lineage: Eukaryota > Metazoa > Arthropoda > Insecta > Hymenoptera > Formicidae > Dinoponera > Dinoponera quadriceps. Next base: position 1,807,914 of record NW_014558238.1, read on the forward strand.
TAGAACACGTCGAACGAAATTATTCGAGGGATTTCGAAATTTCATCGAGAACGCGCTCAGGCTTTATCGCATTAAGAAGTAAAAATTCCTCAAGCTTTTTCAAAATCATATAAATTAAATTATATTACTTTCAATATCACGTCATAGAGAAAGTTCTCAGTCGATTCCGACGTGCGGGGGAAGCGTTTATTTTTGCACGCGAAGGCGAAATCACGTCGTTTGATTAATTAACGGACGCTAATATAAACACCTAACACTTAACGAGGGCGTTAGTGTGTAATTTACTGATGAACGAGTATGACTGATTAAGCGAGCATTCCGCTCCCGCTGTTAGGAGGCTACGCAAACGAACAAGCAATTCGAGCGGAATGATCCCCCTTTAATTGCACATCGCGAGATCAGCCATTAGCGCGTGATGCTTTCCTCTTTCCCTCTCGGCGGGTTCGCACAAAGCTTTTCTACCACTCGAAATCGTCGCGAGCCTGGTTGGCTCCGCATCATCATGCCGCTCTTGGCGCGAATTATAGAGGGGATCAACGTCATGCGGAGTGTAAAACGTTGCGGCGACGCCCTCCGGCGACCCTCCGTCCTGCGGACAGTTAACAAAAGAAATCCCGCGTGAAGGTGTAAGACCCGTCCGACCGAACTGCTTTAATAACAAAGCGCGAGTCGTGTAATACTCGGAAATGCGCGCGTACTTGCAAATGTATCAATGCGTTTACAACCGCGTGTTCAAAATATATTCGGGCAAACACACTGTCAGCCTTGCTCTCTCGTGCTTCCATGGGAGTGGAATTTCAACGACAAACGATTAGCCATGCGCTTCAATCGCGCAAAAGTGCAACAATCGCCTGCTGATGAGTGAAAATGTCAAAAGGACAAACCGTCGGAAATAATGAATGACTCTTAACGCGGCGTATAAAGCCGAGCGGATGACGCGCGGCGGGGACAAACGACTGAGCGTATCGAAATGAAAGATCGTTTTCCAGCTGCTAAGGCTAATACGGCCATCAGCGAAATTACGAGGAGCCTCGCCTGCGAGCGGCGGGTTACGACGACGGAACTTTTATCAGCCATTTCGCGTTCTCCCGCACCGGACGCGAGGAACGTTAAGGGATCCCTCCCCGGGCCGAGTGTCGGCCGTGTGAGAGGCTGAAAAACGCCGGCGGAACACTTGCGCACGCTCGCGTGCGTGCATATTGCGGGGAAAATAGCTTAGTTTCGCCATGGGACCGAAATTAGATTTCGTTCGGGAAAGACGTTCCAAATGTTCGCTCTCTAACCTCCCTTTCCTTTATCTGTTCTTCACGCCACCTCCTCTCCTCCCCGAGAAGCAGCCTCATTCTTGCGCCTCTTCCGCCTCGCTCCCTGGACCGTTCTTTCTCCTTCTTTCCGCGCCGAGATTCCGGTTTCCCCGGAGACGCTCGACGACGTCGCGTCGCTTCTCCACGTTCCGCGGTACTATGCATATTTCACCGATTTTTATGGAATTCCTCGTAGACTTCTTCCCACCTCCGCGCCCCCTTTTTGCTCTTCCTCTATTTCGATTACGAGCGTGCTCTATTTTTTCGCCCGCTCTTTCCCTTCCTGTCTTTCTTCCCCGCTACCCTCTCTCTCTCTCTCTCTCTACTTCCCGTCCTTATTCTCTTATTGTCTGCTTCGCATCCACCCTTCGCAGTCTTAGTCTTCCTTAGCTACGTCACGGCATGTGTCTTCTTATCCATGCTGCGGTCTTGTCCGAGAGATTGCGGATTCAGATTGCAAACGCGGATTTTCTTGTTGTTTCCTTCGAGTGGTCGGTCGAACATTAATACACCTGTTAGTCCGAAGAAGATTTTTCCTTGCCTATTAATTTCACACTTGATTTTGTAACCGTAACATGCAAGAATTGTGGCAATTCTCACAGTCCTTCTTTAAGTAAAAATCAAATTTCACTTTTATTTATATAATCGCTTGTTTTATTTCTATCATGATCGACGATTTTAAAAATCTTGCAAAGTTAAATGTTACTTGCTCGAAATAAATTAAATAAATGTCGATCATGATAGAAATAAAACAAGCGATTGTATAAATAAAAGTGAAATTTATCCTGACAGTTTAACATGTGTTAGAGTGATTACGTGTTGGGTTAATGTTTTACGAAAGAACGATTACGTGAGCTCAGCGAACAGCTTCGACATTTATTCATCGGCTGCGTAGGTGTAGATCGTTGACTTTCGAGCAATGCTGCGTGAAGTACGCAATCACGCCTCATCCTTCTTCGCTGTCTCGCACACGCTATCCGGCTGATACATCAATAAATTAATTATACGGGCGAAACTGTGCGTCGCTAATCCGGCGAACCTAATTAGGAGCCGCGCATACATCGCATATAGCGCGAAACGGTGTCATTCATCATATCCATAAACACCCGTTATCTTTCACAATCATGAGCAATCGCGGATGTGTCGATATTCGATCTACGTAGATAACGCGATTAAAATGCTCGAGACAACTGCTTGGGAAAGATTGATGAACGAAAGTGCAAAGCGTGCGAAGGTCTGTTGTGTGCAGCGTCTTGACTTAATCAGACTCTCACGGATGATTCTTCGATTATCTTGATTGCCAGCGGAACTTTTTCTTTCGCGATCTACAAGTGGAATTGATTTACCGAAGATCTGAAAACAAAGGTTAATATCTCATGTGTAACTTAAGAATTCTGCAGATCTTATCGCGCGAAGACTTTCACGAGAAATATATTATTGACACAATTGGAGCGCTAATCGAGACTTAATACGAGATTATCTGTATGAGAATTTTTGTCTTCTTTATTCTATAGAGCAAGTTGTCAGGCATCTTCCCGTTACACTTTCCTTTTTCTATGCTGAAGAAATTTCTTTCGGGAAGGTCAAACCACTTCCACGAGATCGTCGAAATTCTTCCGATGTATATCGCCTGTCACCTTTCTCCGCTCACTATGAAATTGCTACACTCTCCTTCGACGAGATATGGGTCATATGAGACTGTAAGTGCAATATAAATAAGAACAGTCGCGTTTCGTCTGTTTTTTTTTTTTTCTATGCCTGTCGATTACTCTTCTAAGTGAAATTCAACATTTGTAGATTTCGGTTATTTTAAGAAAGTAAGAGAATTTATAGTATAGTATAATATAAAGTTTCAAAGCGTCGGTATTCTTGAAATTATAAACTATTGAAAATCTAGAAAGCTTTACGGTTTAAATCTTAGTAATGAAAACGACAAAATTTGGTTCGACATTTGAGAGAGAATTGCGGTATAAAATAGTAAAAAATAAATAAATTGAAATAAAGTTAGACGACAAAGGAAAAGTCGACGAATCGATTCGAAACTGATCAGAGAGCGAATGGAAAATTCGAAACTCGAGACATGAATGAAGTAACGAGCACCTAAACAATGACACAGCGTTATTAGTTGCATTACCGTTCGTGAAACTTAAACTCGCGTGCAGACAAAAAATGTACCGTGCTAGAGACCCACTTTATCGCGATACCAGTGTGAAGGGAAAAAAACATAACGAGTGAGAAAGACCTTAATCAAGAGACTATAATTACACATTACATACCGTTTTAAGTCGTGCCCGCGTGCATACGGTGTGCCGCGAAAGATAAACGAGCAAACGTAACTATTAGTTTAGCTGCCGGCCGATACGATTGTTAGTGCGTCGCGCAAAGAACGGAGAGAAGTTGGACGAGACAACATCGGAACGATTTAAGTATCGTTATCTTCCAGCCGTCCCCTATAATCTCAAGGGAGGATTTTCTCCTTCGGAGATCTCGCTTTCAGCAACTATTTGCTATTCACAGGAAAGACAATTTTGCCTTCGGCGAAGGGTCTACGCCGGGCATACCGGCAACGATACATCCGAGACTCCGCCTGTCGGCTTGCCTTATATTCCGTATATATCGCCCATGAGGCAACAACGTGCCTCCTGAGATCAGTATGACTGTCGGTGTGTACGGATACGACCTCAGTATGGAAATAAAGCACTTCCGAGCTCCGCGAAAAATGCATACGTTCCCCCTGGCTAACCCTTGAAACCTTCCTTCGAGATCCCTCCCAATCCCTCCTCGTCACCAGCTCGTCTCGAGGAACTCCACGCGATACGGTGTACGATTAAAACTACACGAGAAGGAAGTCGTTATGCGCCTTCTAGATCGCCCGCGCCTTACTGAAATTCACTTCGTCTTTGCAGGCATTGGCTTTTTTCCTCGTTGTAATGTTCGATGAATTTTCACGAATTTCGCGAGAAGGATCGTTGCTTTGAGCATTATAAATATTCGATACCTTTCGATACCTTCCAATGGCAACAAAATAACTTTATTGTGATTGTGACGTCATCCTTGTTCGGTATCGATTTTCGTTCTTACCGCGAACTAATGACCGAGAAGGTTACAGATGAAGGAAGGCCGACGAAGAGTCGGAACAATGTCGATCCAGCGATCGTCGGGAATTAGTTTGCTCAATGCCACTCTAACGCGGGCGAGCTCGTCTGCTCAGCGCGTTGGAAACGTGTGAATATTCTCATAGCTTCGGGACTGCAGATTACAAAAGGAGATTTCATGATCGTATTGTAACGCGAAGCACAGGCTGAAGGCGAGAAAATGAAGCGAACGCGCGGAACGACGCGGCGCAAATAGCGAGGAAAGAAAGCCGACGAACGGACTCGCGTGGAAAATCTGCCGATTTTAGCGGCGCGAGGAACTGGGCGCTAACCGTCCTAACCGAAGGCGAAACGATAGCGTTTCATTTACATAACCGTAATTCTACTTAGTGGCGGATACCTAATTCCCTCATACGTTTCCCGTTTCTCCGCCGTGCCAGAATTCGCGGTATTTAGGCGACCGCCGATGTAGCCGGGTACTTTCACGAAACAAACACTTTCGGATGTGCAAACTTGTAATCCACATTACGGCGGGACCAATCTCTGCAAATGGACTCGAAAACACCGTGTTTCCGTAATATCCCGCGCTCTTAACGTCAATATTTACGGTTGAGCTCGGCGTAACGCGTCGGTTGTAAATAGAAAATAGGAGGATCGCCGATGTAACAACGCGCACGTGAAAGAATAATGTATACTCTAATGAAAATCTTGCAATTGCAGCTTTTTATTGTCACATTCATTGTATATTCGAGGGCCTAGTATAATAAATTAAATAGGAATGAGAGGTAAAGGGCATAGAGTGAGAGGGAGGGGCGGAAAGAGAAAGGATAGGGTATAAATAAAAATTGAGCTCTATTTACAAAGAGTGTCGATATATTTACATACTAGGCGTAGATATATCAAAAGTACAAGCTAACAAGTTCGTTATATCCGGCGAGTGATAGCGTCGATTGCTCGTCGGATATAAGCTGGATGCCCGTGCTGTACGCGCGTATAAAAGAATAAATTAAAACCCTAAAAAAAAGAGAGAAGGTGGATATGGGTTAGGAGCGAGTGGATGCGTTTTATGGCTTGGCAGTATCGTCGCTGCGTTACTTCGTAACAATGAACACGTCTCTTGAACGTATACGCTCTACTTATTTTACGTATCTGCAATGGTGCACCAAGTTATGCATAACCGTTTGCCAGGCGAAACCATAAAAATGCAAGAACTTTAAGATTACGCCACATTCGGGATTTTAACGGCGCGCTTTCACGACACGCACTCATTTTCGACTTACGCGCGGCACGACTACCGCGGAAGGAAGTAATGGTTCGTTCTCTCCCGATAGTATCGACGTTTCAAGGGTGCTCTATATTTCCGCCGCACGCAGCCCCCGTAAGCACGTGGCGTGTGTTCCTCCTTTTTCGCACGTAAGCAGCGGACTAGACGTATCCGCATCCACCGATTATTCGTTACAGAGGACAATCGCTCGAACGCCCGCAAGAGAGATGCGTTTCACTCAAAACGAGATTTTCATAGGTACTGTTCCGCCTCCGGGTGGTTAAACGAGGTTTTGAACATTCACCTCGGCAAAGGTTGAAACCGCGAAAGATACGAGGCCGTCGATCACCGACCGGCGAACGACGATCGAACGACTTTGCGCGGCTTACGACGCCACGTCGCTAGCTGTATACTTCGCGAGAGCAGCGCCGTAACCTATTGACCTACATGAGTATTAATAAACGCGCATGATGTATCTGCATATCACACGAGAGCAAACGGCGAATATCAGGCCATTTTCGTTGGGATCGGATTAAAGATAATGCCAGCGATTACCGCTGGTCCAACAAAAATCTCGCTCGACGTCGAATAATTAGCAGTGATCCGTTCTCGGGGAGAAGAGCTATCGAGCCGACGAGATTTCCACGGACGACGAAGGGTAGGATAAGCCGCTGACGCGAGGACATCGGCGAACGTCCTGTATTCTTTGGTCGGTCAAATTCCGGTAAACGTACAATTCGCGAACGTGAAATCTGACCATGCGATAAAAATGCCGCAAGCACTCGCGCGCGTCTCTCTTCCTACAATCGCTCGCGTAATCCTGCTGAAAAGTACTTCTTGAACGAGCGCTTCGTCTAATAACCTGTTATCGATACACTGGCCAACAAGTAATTATCACTTTCGCTTGCTTGCAATAAGAGAAAAAGGATTACATTTACTTTCGTTCTCCACTCGCGCGGCTCGTGCCTTCTAATTCCAGCTTCCAGTCGATCATACTTTTGTGAAGGTGTTTTTGAAGCGCCGCACCAGAAATTGCACGGTGCAACATTTACGCTAGAATGACTTCGAGAATTCAAACGATAAAACAAGTTATCGGGAAGAGCTGTAACATCGAGTTGCTGAACGTTGTTTCATACTCACAAAGAAACACACGCAAATGTCTTACTCTGATTTTGATTCAGGTCAGACCGAATTGTAAGAAATCTCTTTGTATTCAACATTTTTTTCATGATCATCACATGCGAATATGTTTCAAGCATAAATGTCATGTGATATTTCCGCCCTCCGAAAGAACAAAAACCGATTCTTTTTACTCTCTAAAAGTGAACACGTATAACAAACGTGTCTCCCATTTTTCAACATATTCGAAACTCATTAAAATCGGAAGGGTACACTTCAATGTGTTTCTTTGCCAGTTTACAACGCGCACGTTGTGGAACTTCTTCGCAAAACATGAAAATCCTCATATGTTAAAACATAAGGAAATGCGATCATTCGTCTTTATGATTCGAAGGAGGAAGTTACCGAAGTGGCTATAACGCTCCGATATGCAAAAAACTAGTTGCGACATTGTCGCAGATTTCGCAGATCATTCACCGGAATTCTTAGTTGATCGACCGCAAGCAAAGAAAGTAAATAGCATCGCGATATCCCCGTCGGAACTCTCCGCATCCGAGCGATCTCAGGATGCATCTCTCTCATGAAAATTACTATGAAATATTTTCATAAAGGCAACAATCTAGATTACAAGGATTGCGTTTTGCTCTGTCCGGTCTCTTTCGTGACTTGGGTTTCGCTTTTCGACATCAATCTAATCTCATTTTTCCCTTCTCCGTACTTAGCGTTAAAGAATAAAGCCACAGGCGGATATTTGTCGTTTGCGCTCTTAACGCCAACTTGCTCGCTTCGTTCTTGCGGTCCGCAGTTCTCCGGCGAACTGATCAAGTGATTTTTCACATCGGTCCCTTCGGGCAAATTGTCGAAAACTTTCTTCAACAGCTGAGACTCCGGTGGACCTTGAAGCTGAACGGGACCGTCACCCGGTCGCTCTATAGCGGCTATTATGTTCTGCAGCAGTCCATCGGACAACACGTGATCGTGCCTGATGCCGCCGTCCGAGTTTTCGGTGCCAAATCCTCCGTTTGCAGGTTGTATCTGCAGCGTGTAGGTGCCTTTGGAGCCTTGAATCTCAAAATCTTCAGCATTGTTCGCGGTCAGTCGTTGCGCCAAAGACAGCGCCTCGCTGCCCTCGCTCGACTTTAAGAATTGACCAGCGTCCACCTCGTTCGAGTCGAGATTCTTCCCTCTACCGAAGCTTTGCGCGGTTAGGCTCGCGGTGAACGCCTCGGGCGATATTTTCGAGCCGCGCTGGAGCTTCGCCGCTTCGGGATAGACATTCTGACTGGAGAAATGCGCGGAGATCTCGTTCGAAACATCGCGGGTGGTCGCGTGGACGGTCTTGCTCGCTTCGTTGCTCGCGTCGTAAGTTACTCCCACGGGATTGCCGTAGCTGTCTTTCAGGTTGACCTTTTGCTGCTCATTGTGTTGCAAGTCCAGCGTGTTCACCGACGGTCCCCCCAAGAAGTTATCGAACGGTTTCGCGGGCGAGGAGTCGCCGTTGTAGACCGGACTCGGCTGGCCGAACGCGCCGTTACTGACGCCGGTACTCGCGAAGCCCGTTGACAGCGAGTTAGCGAAGACCGTATGCCCGGCGGAATTCGGCGCGATTTCAAAACCGAATTGCAGTTTACCGTTCGAATGTGCAGCAGGTAATCCGCTGGCCAGCTGCCCGTCCAAGGGCGCCTCTCCGCTCGAGGATAAACTACTACTCAAAGGTGGCTCTCCTCTCGCGGACAATTCCGGTACGTTCGAGGGAAAGAGCGGCTGCAGGGAATTGCAGTCGTGACCACCGCTGATCGCCAACGACGCGTCGTTCACTAACGGAACGCCGTACGTCGTTGTCAACGCGTTGCCAACATCGCTGTAAAGGTTCCGACCGAATCCGGAGAACGTCGATACGTAAGAGGTCGGTGGGCCGAAATTAGGCGCTCCGTACGTCAATTGGGGTGCTGGTGTATTGAAGTCGGTGAAGGACAGCGGCGTGCCGTACTGAACGTGCGGCGCGGCAATCGGGGAATTGTATCCGGCCGAGAAAAGGGAGCCGGAAAACGAATTACCCGGTCCCGATGCGTAACGGAAAGGTACTGGCGCGTGGTAGCTCGGCAATTGTTGTCCGAGCGGTATCGACGGCAGTTTTTGTTTCGCGAACGCCGGCACATATCGATTAATGTTCGACAAGAGGCCCGTCGGTATAGGTTCCCTGAACTTGATCGGATCCCGATTGCGCGGCGGTATCAGAGAACCGAGAGGAACCGGTGGTCTGAACGGAGCGTGGGCTTTGGAATGGTGCAGGTTTTGCTTATGGAAAGAGCCTCCGAACGCTCCGAAGAACGGAGGCGCGCCTCGTCCACCGACCGGGTACGGTCCGTTGGGCGAGTAAGATGAAAGAGGTGGCGCACCATAGGTGTCCAAAGGCGGAGGGGACAGTAAGGGCGGTGAAACTCCGGCGAAAGTGTTGAAAGGCGCGCCGTAATCACTCGTCTGCGGCGGCAGGTCGAGCCCCGCATTTTGGAAGCCATGAGAATCCCCGTTGTTGCCGTCGGAGTGAAGCGAAGCGGAATTGACGTGGTTGAAGGACGAGACGTCCGACAATGACAAACCGTGGAGGTCCGCGTCGGTCACAGGCCCGGTCGTCGGTAACAACTCGAATCCCACCGTCTTCACGATGGACAAGGGCTCGATGTTTGGCGCGCCGTATTGATGCGAGTCGGCGGAAGTGACGGCCCCCGGACCCTGGTTGTTGTGCAGCGGCTCTTGCTGCGGCAACGGCGGCGGCGGCAGTCCGTTGCTCTCCGAAGACTGGTGCACGGACGTCTTCAGGTCCTGCGCCTCCGGGTTGTGTATCGGCACGCCGTAAGAGTCGCTCGGCACGTTCGAGTCGGTCGGCACGCTCAAGGACGCGTGGGACAAGTGCGTGCCGGAAGAAGACGAGCCCTTCGCGTAATTACGCTTCGCCTCGGTGGGTGGACCATACGTATCTGTCGGTGGGCCACTTTGATTAGGGGAGCTGGCCAATCCCGCGATGGGCTGCCATCCATCGTACTTTATGTCAGGTGGCGTGGGTGGCGCTGGAACTCCTGGCGGAGGTGCCGGCGGCGGAGGCTCGTATAAATCACCGGCCGGTGGACCGTATTGCGGTTGCGGCGCGGGCGGCGGACCGTACTCGTCATTGGCCAGAGGATTAAACTGAATAGCTAATTTCGGAGGCGGCGGACCGTAAGTCTCGAGCGATATAGGGATAGGTGGCCCGTGGCCTGCCTTGAACGGCCCGTACTGACTCGATGTACCGACGAACTTCAATGCTGGAGTGTACTGAGGTTTCGGCAATCTGAATTGCGGGAACGACGTAAAGTGTTGCTTCGGCAGTCCGTAATGAAGTTTCGGCGGGCCGTAGCTAGGCTTCGGCAGGAGGGAAGTCGATAGCAAGGTGAAACTTTGCTTCAGCGGGGCTACATATTGCGGCTTGATACTCCGCGGTGGCGGCAACGGCGCCGGCAGGCCATAGGAGACGACCGGCACTCCGTACACAGGCGGCGGCAATTCCGCTGGTGGCGGTGGATAAACGGCCGTTGGCCCGAGGTTACCGACTAACTCCGGAGGCCCGTACACCGGCGCCGGCCCGTTAAACCCTGACGGCGGTCCGTATTCCTCGGACAGAGAGGCGAAAGTATTGCTTATTCTGTCACCGGCTACGGCCTTGCCGGGTTTCTCTTCTTCCTTGGTTAACGGTACTTGCGAGCTCGCTTTGTTCACTACCGCCTGCACGTGGTTGTGGTATCCGATCAGCAGGACGCACAGCAGCACGGATAGCATCTAAAAGCAGAACGGTATGGCTAGAATCGGAGAAAGTGCGCGATTAATTTCGTTTTTTTCATACTCCCGAATACTGAGTGCGTCGTGTTTACGACTCTCTGCTGCAGTTTCGCGGGATAATGTTCATTCGCGTACAAAGACGGGAGATAATGACGCTTTACACTCGGAAAATTTCATCGCTGCGTACAAATTATCAGAAAACGTCGCGTTATTTCGTGATAAAACTGCCGTGACGTCACATATATTTTGTTCATGTTTTTGCATAGCTTCTGTTTCGCATTTAAATACTGAATATGTAGATATGCATAGAGAGAGAAAGAAAGAGCATTAAGAATTTAACGCAACGAACATTGTAATGCATACAAATCGAACTATTACAATTCGTTCAATATTTGTTAAATATTGAACCAAAAATTACTCTGATACTTTTGTTCTCACGTAGCTGTTTGTTTCTCCAGACAGACCGCCACGTTGACTAAACGTATCCGAGCGTGTGCGGAACATAATAAACGATGTATCACAAGATTGTTATCCACCCCTTTGAACTGTCGCCGAAAATAAGAAGAAAATAATTACATCTTTTACCGTTTCGAGCAGGCATCTGAAAACGTCGTGCTATGCGTGTTCTAATTAGTTCGTTGGGCGCTTAAGAATAATTTTGCAGCATACATACGGAGATCCACTCGTTATTGTGCAGCGACCATATTGGAGGCCGTGGGAAATTCTACGCTACTCGCCTAAGCCGTGGAAGTCTTAACGTATGTGAAAATTATGTAAAGCTACGTTTACACATTCTAAGGGGCTTAAAGAGGCGCGGACGAATGAGTAATTACGTCAATTGTAAGCGGGGTGTTGCATGAAAGCGAGTTGCGAAAAATGAGCGAGTGACATCCTTTTTGGAATGTTAATTTTGCCCATTTAAGCTAGTCTTCTTAATTAATGATAATTTTTAGCACACCGAGCTACTGCGCATGTTCACTTGTGATCGTGAAAAGGAAACGTATGTAATATACTGTGTGATTTCGTAAGATGAAAACGCGTCTCAATTGCGACTATCTTCTTAATCGATCGCAATTGTTCAAATCCGAGTCAAGTGCTATTCCCATGACATATAAAACTGAAAATTGTGGAATGTACAAAATTCGTTTATTTCGTAATAAATGTCCGTTGCAAAAGAAACTATTATTCATGCTAGGAAAACGTTTCTTCCTTTTGGCCGTATTACTTACTATATAGTGGGTAATGGATCGTTTGCCACAGTGGAAAATAACATAAATAATTGTAATAAAATCATATAATATGCTATTTTGACGTAATAATTAACTTCTTGTTCACCTAACAAAAGAACATTCACGATTTGTCAAGATTATCGAGATGTGTCACCGAGCTCTCTTTACGTAAAGTATCACTACGATAACCAGTTGCAAGATTTTTTTTGTGTTTTCTTCGGAAGGTATTAGAAGAGAGACGAAGCGATGAGAATGCGCACAAGCTCACCGCCTGTCAATGCCGGCAAGAAACCATCGACTGACTTCTCTTAAGTAGCACGATGGCCGAGATGCAAGGCTAACATAATCGACCGTACTTTCTCCAGAGACCACGGGAAACGTTTGTAACCCGACTACCCATTGCTTATAATTGCGATTTCAAGTAATTACATTCCTAAAGGCTCCTTTATCGTTTTGTATTTCACTGATATTTAATTATTCACGCCCAAAGCGCAGTTGTCAGGAGAACTCGGAATAATTTCAGAATTCGTAGACGGGAGAAATTGTGAGGAAGTGTCTTTTATTCCGGCAATTCACGGCCACAGCTCGGTCTTATTATCGCAATCTGGTTAATGATTTCTTATCTGTCGTCAGAAACTCACGATTATAATCAGTCTCACAAGCAATTTTCGATGCAAGCAACGGCCACGCAGCCAATATGGCCCATTAAGTTTCTACCATGTGTAACTTCGCACATCCGCAGAGATGCGTGTAAAGAAGCGAGGTTGATTTAATCGACGATATTATGGCGAACTAATTTTTCGAAAGTGCATAATCGTCCGTAACACATATGCGTAAATCTCGCATTCATCACTTTCCGATAGTAATAATGGAGAGAGTCGCGTCGCCAAATAGAGAGCTACATTAGCGATTGTACACACTGGGCTAGATCGCACTTGTGTGAATCTGAATCGATCATCTCGCTACCGCCGCGAACGCGAGCTGTGTATGTATGATGAGGCAAAAAGCACCAGCAGAATTTGAGCCAGTAATAAAAGAAACGACATTTATTTCTGTCGTTTTCTTTTGTGGCTACGGATAACCGCATGCGGATACACTTTTTGCCGCCCGTACGGAAGCGCGCGTAACTCGTGCGGACTCTCGTTTTCGCGTGTATCGTCCGGCACGCGGGTTCAACGATCCACATTTTCAAACGATTATGAGGTCACTTTTATTCGAATGTTCGTCATTGAATTCTTGCGTCTTTTTTTTCACGTGTTCCGAGAGTATCTTACAGTTCGCGTCAGTCCCGATGTCGAGAAGAAAATTCGTTCGGCGAAAACTCGAGCTCGTATTAGAAGAATCGATTTGTCCGGTACAGTACTCGGATTAGTCGTTATCAGACCCGACGATAAGAAACCGGCAATTACTTAATCTCTGGTTGGGAATCGTCGCAGTGCAATTATCGATAATGCATACGCCTAAGACCCCTATCGTGCACCCCTTTCATTCGCCCCTTATTAGTACGGAAATTTATTCACATCGAGGGTGTAACGTTATTTCAGTCGTAGAGATTTCTGCGCACTATGGTGTTTCATTCTTTCGCTGTCGGACGAAGTGGGGGTATAGGCGCTGTGTGCTTGAAAAGCCGTTCCATCAAAACACGAAGGTTCTTCTCGTCTGTTCTGCAGATACGCGAGTAATTACGTCAACGATATTCGATAATTACATACTTAGATTCAACGAAGCATAATTTGAATCAGTTGTTTCAAACGTCACTGGCCAAATATATATTTTTATTTCGAAATGTGCTTTGGAAAGTGTTGAAGTTTGGATAACCAACGGCGTCATCCAACGAATCACTATCTCTGATAGGAGATATAATCACAAATGAAATATGAATGATCAATCGGCTAATTTTATCGATATATCAAGCTATAAATTGTTTCATTTAAATACTAATATTTCTTTCATTTAAACAAACAAATCTATTCTTTCATTTGAACATGAAGAAACAGCGGTAAGTTGTTTGGTCGCAGCATTTGATTTAACCTTAAGTCGAGGATAAACGTCCTACGGACAAACTAAACACGACAATCGCGACGTACCTTGAATTTAACCATGACACACGCGCATAAACCGCCGTCTCGGCACTACACACAAATTATCCGGCACTCCGTGAGTCTCCGTCCCCGCGCTCTCGACTACTTTTCGCCACGGCACTTTAAAGGAAGTCGCGTCTACCCCGAGCTAGTCGTATGCGATTTAACGGTGGCTCGTCGTATCACACGTCGCGCACACCATACTGGCACTCGTCAGCCCGCAGCCTCTTTGAGCACCACGACTCGCCGGTACTAACACAAAAAATGTTCAGTCTCGCATGAAGCCTTCGCTTATATAGACTCCGAGGAGGGCTACCAGCCGGAGAAGTCGTCGACTGAGGTTGCCGGGTGAATCGTGGAAAGGAGACCCGGGAAAAGGAGAGAGTGAGCGCGCGCGCCTAAGGGTACCGGAGACAGGAAAGAGAGAGGGCACGGCGACGCGAGGAAGACGAGAGAAGAGGGAGCCTTCCTCACACGTAAAAATTCTCTTTGTAGAGAAAGTAGGCTAGCCCTGCCTCTGTCTCACCGAAGAAGTCGAAGATGCGTCGTCGCGTGCACTCCCCGGTGACTACGGTGCGTGAAACCGGTTGTAAATCTTTCCGCGGTGCACGCGGGAGGTTGCACGGCAGGTTCGATCAACCGAATATTCCAGCCGGCGCGTCGTGGAGAACGCGAGTTATCGGCCACGTATTTTTAGGTAGGTATCTCCGTGCCGAAGATTCGAAAAAAAGCACTACACGATCATGATTTGTACAAGGAGGAGCCGGTGAAACTTACGGCTGGACTCGCCACGTATCTCATGGCCGAGCGACGGGACAACAGATCCGGTTGGCCGAAAACGGACTCGGTGTTTCAGATTCATCACGATCTCCAGAGGCGTCTACCTTAAGGATTGGCCAAGAAGCAATAATGCATCATTGAGCCGCGGAGGATATGCATCGCGCGCATGCATGAGAAATCTTGCGCAACGCGGAGTAATAATCCGCGCCGCGCGGTGAGAGAGAATCGAGGATCGATGTAATCTTCGACCGTACTGATTAGTTATGGCGATGCAGTCGGTTACGATGATCGGCCCAATTTGTTGATTTATTCCCGACGATTCGACGCCATCGGGAGATTTTGAACTTTGAATCACGCGTTCCCTCCGACGCGCAGTAAAAAGACGGGAAGCGGCAGTTTCCGTACGTGTGCATACCGGATACAGCGACGCACATATATATACATCCGACCCCATTGAGATCCATTACGTTGTCATCAATAATTCAGGGGGAAAAGTGCCGCCCCTCATGGTCTGGCTTCGCTTGTCCGTCGACAGTACCATCTACCGCTGACGCTGTTACCGCCGCAAAAACCTCGAAATAACGAGAGACCCGCAAACAAAATTGTTTCGTCCGAAAGTCCGTGGGGCGCGCGAGAGTGGTAAAGGTTGCGGTGCGCGCTAGAATTAATTGTCCAACGACACCGTTCTCGCCGGAATTTTTTTCCACTCCTCTTTATTCGCCGATCTCTCCGGTTTCCACCGCCAAACGACCGCCAATTGTATCGTCATCACGTGTGTCCGTAATTTTTGCACGCCATTCGAACGTATTTATTATGTTGCTCGCGCGCGCGATTGTAGCACACGGGTGTGTGTGTGTGTCACTTTCGTCGGGACGTATTGCGTTCCCCACTTGTAACGTTG
Source organism: Dinoponera quadriceps (assembly GCF_001313825.1). Lineage (NCBI taxonomy): Eukaryota > Metazoa > Arthropoda > Insecta > Hymenoptera > Formicidae > Dinoponera > Dinoponera quadriceps. Next base: position 1,823,500 of record NW_014558238.1, read on the forward strand.
TGCACTTTAATGCGATATATTCCGAGAATTCGGTTATTATTAAATTTACGATACTAATTACACCGCACGAGCTTTACTATAGATCGCGTTCCGGTTACGCGCCATCGGAATTTATAGATCCAATCTACACGTGCCGGGCGCTATATAAAATTCCATATCTTCATTATTCGATCGATTATTTTGCGAGATATCCTACTAGCCAGCGTAGATTCACTACCTGCAGCTGAATCAGCGGATGTTCCGTGTTCGACGATACGTCCGATTCTCCGGAAAACCATAATTTACGACAACGGTGTCGGGAGAAATTGGATCTGTTAGCTTTGTCGTTAATTTCGTCTCTTACGTACGCCAACGTGCGTCACTTGACGTTTATGCCATAAATAATACGTATACTCACGGTAAATTTTCTAATCCGATTAAACTATCGAACTTATATTATGAAAGTTACAGTTTCATACATCACCCGTTTCCTCGATATTAGCTCGAGAGAATGTCTCGTTAAAGAAGTGTGATGTATTCACGAAATTATATGATTTCTACAGGAATTTTTAACAAAATGTACGTACGAATACTTCGAATTTCATATAATTAGTGTTGCAAATTTAACTGTTCATTCCAGTTACAGCGGTTACTTTTAAGATTATTCCTAAGAAAATTGGAGTTCTTTCCCAAAAATACATTCATATCTATCGAGATAGAAGTAATAAAACAAAAAAGCAAACCGGCACTGTGCAAATTGTTTTTTGTCACGCCTAGTACTGATCTAAAAATCGACTCTATATTTTCGTATCGTGCAACGAACAATTAACCATGAAAGGGAAGCTATCAGTTGCAGCAGGATCCACGGTCAAGGTGAACGCACGGCAGACATTAAAGTTTTAGGGTCACGTCGAGTGGAATGCGCGCAGGTGCGGCAGCATCTTGTATCGCCAGGCAGAACTTTCTTCTTTCTTTCGCTTGAGGTCAGCGCGGTGACACACGTTGGGAGAAATCAACGAACGAGACGTTTGTCTAGCGCGCAATATTTCTAAAATACGGATACTTTTGCAGTAAGCTGCTTTTTTTATCCGGCTAGACCACGTACTATCGTAGAAGTAAGAGTGTACTTTCTTCTTCGTGATACACGCCGACAGACATCATCAATGACGAATGTCGATAGAAAGAAAACGTCGTATCTTCGAGTATTTCCGGTACAACCAATGCCAATGAATATGTTTCGAGTCGCGTTTCTCCTGCATGGCATTAAAATATATGCGTTTTCCTTCACACGTACGACCGGAAAAATTATCGGACACTTTTGTTCAAAGAACAAATTTGAAATAGCGTTAGTATCTTCAGTCGATTTGACCATTGCCTTCTGACCGACCTGCACGTTCGATTTGCATTCACAATAGATGTATGAGAATTGATGATGAGTAAAGTGATGTAATAATAGTTCGCAATAGCTGCATGATAAAGAGCCGTGTAATATGTTCGGTACAAGCGTAATACGTAACAAGATACATAGACTCCTCCCGTGCCGCATTGAGCATTCTGGTGTCCCAACGTGCACTTCGTATATTAAGGGTTAATACCCATGGGCAAATGGCAACAATATCGGAAAATCTGGTAAGTGCCGATCTGTGCGATTTATCAGTCCCAGTTGGCTTGTCACACCTGATCTCCTGCTAAATCGTCCGAGTGTCTGGCAATCGGCACGCACCACAGCTGGCACGATTTACAACGAGCAACCAGAAGTGACTCTGGTAAATTAACATTTAGTGTATATTTAAGCTGCATAAATATTGAATAAATATCTGATAAGTAGCAAGTTGGCAATAATAATCAAAATTATTTATAACGACAGAATTTCGTATAAATTTCATTCTATTAAGATCAAATATATGCTATGGATAATAACTTTAAATAATTTGGATTATAAGCAGATCAATTATCGAAAATCAAAGATCGGTATTTCATGGTAAGGTAACGTAAAATGCACACATGCAGAGTTTCTCGTCTGTTGAAAAGAGAATGCAAAGAGACGTGCGCACTTGTGCGAAGTACAAGCTTATTCATATACACGCATAACGCGCGTTCTGTTCAATCGACAGATGACTTCTTTTTCCAATTGACTGACCGACTTGACAAACCTCACTTACATAATTAAGGATGTCTTTCAATACAAAACGCATGACCGTCCATTCTTATGGTACGTAGACGTCGTTTCACCAATGACACCTATTGCATTGTGACGAACGTTTTCACTAATACATAGTAATCGTGACGATTCGACACCAATCTTCTGCACGCATCTCTTCTGACGAAAGCCAGTACTTATTCAAGCGCAAAATTACAAAGCGTGTCTCAATACACATGTTACACCGTATAATTGCGCCAGTTGTGTTTTCAACATCATTGTAAAATCGAACATAGCAGCGGTACTTTTGACAGCTGTGTGTCAAGTCGTTTTTCCGAAAGTAATAAAAATCCTTAGTCGTACGAATGCCCGTAAAGCAAATGTAACCAGAGAATAGCGGGAAAACTCACGATAAATGAGAGCATGTGCGTGTATTGCTTTATGAGCGGCCAGCGAATAGGATCGAAACGATTGTGCGAGGGGAAAAAAATACGTCGGCCTGTGCGAATATTTTCCTCCCATAGATCCGTTGTCGTAAAAAGGAACGAGCGAATTTTCGTAATACGGCCGCTTCCGTAACTGGGCGGTGAAACGAGGCGCGCTCGCGAATATCACAGTGCAACGCTGAGAATTCGGTGCTTCAGGTGTCTGCTGTTTCTCTCTTTTTCTCCTCTCTCTCTCTCTCTCCCTCTTTTTCTCTCTTTCTCTTTCGTATGTCGCTTACGTTGATTTCCACGTGTCGTAAGCCTGACTAGGAGGCCGCTCATGCCCGCGATTCATTCGCGACGTATTTCCGTATCCTCGCGAAAACAAAATTTTCGAAGTAGTCTCCTTTCACGCGATCGCTATAATTACGATCCAAAAAGATACAGCAAATTCGGGAATACCGACGACCACGAATCGCGAATTCACTGGGGACGCAAAAAAAAACGTCCGACGACCTTTCACAAAAAATCGAAAATTTCCTATAGTAAAAAGTTCCGGCCAATTTTTCAGGGCATGTCGTAATTACATTTTTCCTTACAAAGTCATCCCACCGAATCGATGACTCGGAGGCTCACCTTTGCGCCGCGCTCCCGACTCTTTTTCTGTCCCCTCGCCGTCGTCAACGGTATATCAGGTAATGACGCGGGCGCGAAATTGGTTTGATGTCGGCCATTATCGGAGAAAGTTTACAGCGTTCGTGTTTTACCGGAGTTTATCATCTCAGTTTCTCCCCTTCCTACGGCTATCACCGTCTACTCGCCTCGATTCAGGTAGTCGCGAATTAGGATACTCCTACGCGCCGAAATGTTCCTCGGCCATCAAAATTTATCTACACTCCGGCTTGCCGCGCGCAGTTCCACGCCAAAAAATCATAATGCATTGCGCCTCGACTCGTACATTCTCAAATTTAATTATTGCGACGGTAAAATGTTTTCCACTGCAGGCACGATTAACGAGCAGAGTTCAGGACGCTTGTTCAAAAGAAAAGAAAATGTTTCATCAAGATTTAAACGGACTTTCTGATTCATCAGTTGTAACGTAGTTGAAAAGATCCTTATCCTGACGACTCTCGTATCCAATAAATCGAGCATCTCACCGGTCGATACGATCTCACGGCGTATAACAATCAGCTGGCATAATTCTGAAGTGTGTCGTGACGAAACGTTGCAATTTACGTTGTGCGCAGCTGATAGCGCGCGTAACAGCAGATAAGATGCACGAGAGCACTCCGAAAATTTAGATACGCCTTTTTTACGGCTTATCAGCTAAATTTGACTATAGCTCAGCAAATTTTTCCTCTCCCTCCGATTACGATAATCAGTTGAACCATCCTGGCAGATAACCGACGTTGTTAAAATCGATCAGTCATTAAAGCTTCATACGACAAAGTAGGACACTGCAGAGGAAAGCGGTCTATATCAAATTTCGCCAACGCGTGCGAAAGAACTATTTGTTTATTTTACGCATTATAATAGCGTCGGCCGTCTCTCGTGCTGTTAACCAATAGCGAAGCTAGTACCGCCGCTTGTTGAGAACGAGTCTGTAATCAGGTTTCGGCCAACTTTACTTCCACCTATCAGAAGCTCATTCTTCTGATTACAGGTATCGCGAAAATCGTCGCTCCAAGCGAGCTCGCCAACTAGAATCGCGTTCATTGTTCCCCTCGAGACCCCGGTAATCGAGTGTCGCATGAAAATTCTGGGTTCGTGCAAATAAAAATGTCGATTGTGTTCGGACTTACGAGCTTCGCGTTCAGCCAATTCAAATACGTTCTGCGCGAAATACCGACGTTGCGAATAACTCGTTCTATGAACGTTACATAGTAATGTCGTTTCTCTAAATGTTGTTTTCACGTTTTATACGATGAATTGACGTCCGAATCCATTTGACACATAATTCTACGATTAAATCTACGATTCGAGCTGTTGTACAGTGTCGTGCACTTTCTCCGAATACTTGTAGTACGAAATAATGCAAAATAAAATCTACAAACTATCTTGCGAAAGGCAGTTTTATCGTTTGAAAGTGCGTACTGTGATTTTCTAGCCTTCTCCATGATTTCCATAAAAATATCGTAATCAAGGATATTTCGAAAGTTGTGCATACTAAATTGATTAAAAGTTCATCATTTGCTCATTTAGAATTCTAAATGCGTAGAGACGCATTTTTGCCTAACCGCGAAGGAATAAACAGATGCTAAATATCACTCTCATTTAAACGCAGAAACCACAGAGAGGAATTATCGCGATTACTATGTTAACCGCTTTTACAGTCGGTCTCCAACGCCTGCCACGGCGACATAATGTACGCGTCATGTAATGGTTGCAAGAGAACTGTAACACCGCGCTGTTATTCGCATTTACATCAGCAATATCGAGAGTAAAAGTTCTCCTACGAATGTCAGACCGTCGCGATACTCACGTGTCATCGGATGTACCGCCGGCAGGATTGCATCGCGTACGGTTCTTATCCGGACGGCGGTAGTGGGTCAGATCCTTAATCGGATGTGCATACGTAGCGTGGAATCGGAAATTTCAACGTAGTACGTCAGAGTTTTCACTCGGATGAATCACCAAGTGAAATCATGTACCTCCGACGACACGGCATATTTAGGGGCACCGAAAATATATGTAACGTATGAAAAATCCCGCTCTCGCTCTTGCCACCCGGTTGACCTCGAATCAACTTCGAGGATGCGCCCAAGAGAAATCCTATCCTCGTTAAAATTAACTGCGACTCGTTAAGCGAGCGCGGTATCCGGCGGATTCTTTCCTCAACATCGAATGAGAGAAGCGAAGCCTCTGAGAAAGAAACCGGTGGATTCGTTTCTCAGCGGATGACATTCTCGATCATTAAGGAGACTTTGAGATGTCCAGCGTGTGGATGCCGGTCGAGTGTGCCTTAAATTCACTATTATCACTAATGCCTGCCGTGTATCTCAGAAAGAACATTCTCTTAAAAATTCCTTCGGGGTATCTCTATAAAATTCCGAACGTGGTTCGGCGTGAACGAGGCATATCCGCTCTTCCTCTATCTCCACGGGGCGACCATTCACAGCAGGTCATTAACATACATTCCTGCGGGTAGGCTTCATCTTCAGGGCCGTCAGGTTCGTAGCGCACTTTCTCCAGAGACTGAATTTCGAGCGTGGGATACGCGTCTTAGCGCATTGCCGCGTAAATACTATTAATCTTCCTGAATCGCATTTAATCGCGGAGTTCGTTTTCTCACATTGTGATGCGCCTCGAAGATATGGAAATAGGATGCCGCACAGTGGAAATAGTACGAAGAGCGTAAATATTCCCACTTGCGTATTTTGTTTCACGAGGACAATTATCACATATTAACGATAAGCGTGAAAACGGTATGCGTAAAAATGCAAAATTCGCTACTAACATCAAAGTTCGAGAGAACGTCATGAAACAGATTGTATTTAACATATATACATAAAAAGGCTAAGTTATTACGAGCATTGCAACCGCATCTTACACGCCCGCCAAGAAGCAAAAGGCTACATGACACAACAGCGTTGAAGAGGCCGTCCGAGTCTCGTGAAAGCGTCCTTGTCGCATGAACTTGCGCGCGGCGCCTGTTATGCATCGTGCCAGGCCATTATTAGCCAAGTGAGGCGTATCACTCATCATTGCATATTGCAATCGCTAGGATCTATTTTCACGAGGCCGCCAGAGATACTTTACTTATTAAGCTAAACTCTAGTAAACTTTATTTCTACCTCCGCTCGAGTTGCGTAAGCTCGAGTGTTTTCTTTTCTTATCGCATCTCCACGGGTTTACTATCTAAACTACGTATAAACCGCGGTCTGATTATTTTCCGCTACATCAATAATAACAAATGTTCTCTGTATTCTCTTGTATACGTCCTTGGAGGGCTATCCTTAGAACTGCGCCTCTCTCTCTCTCTCTCTCCCTCGTTGGCAATTGCCAATCTGCGAACACAAGTAGTTCGATACTGGCTTTCGACGCTCTCCTCGTCGTAAAACAACCTCATACCATGCGATACTCAGCGATAACGCGAATGGCGTCAACGATCCTCAAAGCCCACGGCAATATTCCCTAACTGACCGTAACTATCGGCAAGAAGCATCGTTGCATAAGTCTTTCGTAGAAGCGAGCCGTAACGAGAAATGTAGAAGGCCCGTACAAAGAAGGGCGCGACTTCCGCTATGGTGTGGGCAGGAACGATGGAGCGAGATACGTCGTCGACGTGTCAACTTGTCGCGCGGGCCGCGCCGAGTGGAAAAAGAAGCGCGAGTCAGACCGCGAGAGTGCGGTTGCACTTTCTAAAGCGGGCGCGTGGTAAATCTCTGATCGGTAAATCGCCGAGCGATTACGAGGCGTGGAAGCCGTCGCGGCGGGCTCGCGGCACGCTGCGTGCGGGAGGCGATTCGTTCCGGTCGGTAGACGAAGGCGCCGGGGTAGTGTAGTAGTGGTAGTAGAGCAGTAGTAGTGGTGGTTCCCTTCTCCGGAAAATCCGGTCGCCCGACAATTGCAACCTCTCGTCGCGGGAAGGAAACCCCTGAACGAGGAGGCAAGAACGAGCGAGAGAGAGGGAGAGACAGAACCCGAGAAGACTACTTGTTTCGATACCGCAAACCTTCTCCAAGGTGCACTTGAGACCAACTGCGTTAATTCGGAGCATAAATTAGTCTGTCGCTCGTAGTACTGGAAATTATGTCGTTTCACCGTCAAGGAACGCGTTGGTTACTCTCCCGCTCCTAAGAGAAATCGCATGATGGGGTGAATGAAAACTATCATCTTCTCGATGATTCCTGTGATTTTACTGTCGTCGTGTGTGATCGACCAGGACGGTGTCTAGCGAAGTCACAAGCGGTCGAAAGCTGAACTTAAACAGCGCGAGTTGTTCGAATCAAGTTACGCGATTGATCACCGCTAGCAAGATTGTGGGAATATCATGTAAATAAATGTAAATTGGCCTGCACGCGACTGTAATTGCATAGCGCGAGTCTGTGAGATTCGATTGTGTGGATTCAATTAAATGATTATTGAGACGCAGGAATATTTAACGAAACGCTCGGATCGCGGCGGCTGGTATGAATAACGGCTCCGATAGGGTGTGTATATCAGGAACGTGTCTCATCGGCGCGCCGGTGATAAAAATGCACATGTATACATTGTTGGTGAATCCGGTTATCTTGTAATACGAGCACTCGTCACGAAAAGGAAGTGCCGGCGAACGGGAAGGTGAGAGGAGTGGGTGGAAGAATGGGTAGTCATCTCGATAAGAGAAACCTGCAGGTTCGTCCTCCCAGTCGCAAACTTGTTTGAATGCATTGCTTCCGAATGCAAATTGCAATTTGTCGCTGACGAGAAGAGAAACGGAAGTAACCCGGTGACGCAAAGACGACGAGCGTTTCTTTGCGCAGTTTATAGCGTTCATTAGAGTTCGAGATCGTACAACTTAATTTTATCGCTGGCCGTTTGATCACGGTTAGCGACGTCGATCGCACGTTTATCGTTCAGTCGATTTTTCTGCACTAACGCAGAAAGGATGAACCGAATTCTGTTTCTTTAAAACAGGGAATCCTCTTTCACGTCACGGATCGATCTTACTGCGGGAGAAAGTAGATTCACTTGGATTATTTTATTATGTACTATTTGTTGTGAACTGCGAAAAATATATGTATCACTTTAATATCGCGAACATAATTGAAATATTCATGCATCATAAACAGCGGCCAGCCGCGAAAGAAAGTACCGAAGAAATTGAAACGCAAAGTGCGAAGGTAAGGCGAGGAGAGAGATGAGCAACCATCTGGATAAGAGAAACCTTCGCTCTCGCCCTGAGGGAAATGCTTCCTTCTTCCCTTCTCGCTGCCGACGTTCTTGAATGCATTGATTCCGACTGCATATCTCGATTTACCATCAGTGAAGCGCGAAACGAGGCTACTTCGTCCATTCAAAGAACCTGACCTACGACTTTTATTTCATCCTCAAGACAGACAATTATTATTATATTATTGTCATTTATTATAAAGAGCTGCCTTTAGAAAAAATATTTAATAAAATTTTAGTTTTTCGAATATATAATTATATAGCAGAACATAATCGGGGTTTTCTTTGTAATTCCTTTTTCATCGTCATTAAAGTTAATTTGTGTTCTAAATAAATGCAAGATCGGATACATTATCGATCCGATATATTCGTTGTATCGAGAGAGCGAATGTAACTCCGAACACCGGGATATATCTGTCACAATTTCGTCGACGAAATCAGTGTCGCGCGTGAGCCAACGAATACACGCATAACTTATTAGCGCGTGATGCGCGTATGCATCCGTACACATTAGAATCGCGCGTAATACATTAGAATAACCGGCGCATCTATGGAATTTGGTATCAGAGAAATTCTGTCGATCGATGACAGAAGCGCGACGCGCGCTTGTCGAACTTTCGTTTCAACTAGTTCTCCCCCTCGTTGAATCGGCAATACCTTCCTGAATTATACGACTGTGCATTGCTATGCATTCTGCGCGATCGTTGATGCAACGCCGGTGCGAGAAATGCACTGCGAGAGAAGGCGCGTAGAACGTATATTTCGATTCAATCGTCTCGTTGACGCCAAATAATAAGGCTAGCGCTCGGAATTTTCTATTACGGAACGCGTATTATCATAATTCCTGATACGGAGAACGCGCGCGCTGGTTATCGGAGATTATTTCGGGTTTATTACTCAATCGATCGAAGGTAATCAGAGAGGCGAAATCATTTCGTAAGTATTCATCGTTGAGAATATTTCGTAATAATATTTCGTTTCGTGATCATCACCGTGTCTTATTTATATTTTCACTGCTACTTTCGTGTGTTTACGTGTGTTTTTTTTTAATGTCATTAGCAGGATTATTGCTCAATAGAAAATATGTATTCAAGAATATTGAATTCTAATCGGATCGTAAAAATGACGACTTTCAAGCGAAACGTTGAACGTGAAAGAGGAAATAAACATGCGCGATTATATCGTGTTGTATAATTGCTACGTGATATTGAATAACACGACAAAAATGAAGGCCAATTTTAATGAAATGATGCTTGATGCTTGGAATTCGTTAGTAATATCTCGGTGAAACGCTAAGTCTTTCGGGATTTTATTCTGTCAAACGCGAGCGTCTACGATCTGAACAGAATGTCTTGCTCGAAATATATGGTCGTTAATTCGCCGAGTCACGACCCCGCAAGCGCTGCTTAACAGTATGGAACAGAAAGATGCATAAACTTGTTACACGACTTTACAACTTTGTTCATGAAGCGCGCTTAATTTTGTAATTTCCAAGGTGGATAGAATGTTCAGAAGGACATAAGGACTTACCATCGTTAATCCAAAGTTTACAACCGTAATTTATTTGATTGTACTAAGTTTATGCACGAGTTTTCGAAAACGACGCACTTGTCGCGTATTAGAGACACGTTTTTAATATTTGGGCCTTTTGAGAACGATAAGTTTTCAAGAAAACTTCTTAATATATTTATTGCTACTGAGAAAATTAAATAGATATTAGAACAAGGAATATCCTACGTAGGCATTAATCGGAGTGTGTCTCAAGTGGTCCTAAATGGGCATGCCCCAAAATAAGCCTGCCTTCGTTGGGCCTAGTTATGACGTAGGAAAAGTAAATCCTGAATAGAATCTCAGGCCCCGAATAGGCACTAACGTGAGTGTCCCTAACATGGCCTGTGACTCATAAGGTTCGGTCAGCTTAGTTAGACAGAGTTATAAATTGTACGTTACATCCCTGTGTAGGGCTTAGATGGAAGTGGAGCAAAATTATGTACAGCGTTTCCAACACCTGTTTTAAATTTCTACCCAGAGTACTTATGTCTTTTTTTTTATTATTTCTTATTATTTTGTTACTTTTTAAACAATAAGTTTAGACATGTTAGCATTTACACGATATGATTAGCGTTTATACGATACAGGTTTTAAGCGCGCGTCTTGCAAAATGCTTTATTTATGAATAAAACTTGTAAATGTATACAACGACGATAGGATTTCTCTTTGATTTTGAAATGCGTTTGAAGGTTACGTTAAAAGTAATTAATTTGCACTCGTCAAAGAATGTTATATTTGCTCAAACATTCTGATTTGGCAAGTAAATTATGTTCGACCTTTGCGGAGAATAACAGATCCGGTTTTTATATTCTTCTATGAATCCCGAAATGGAATCCAGACATAGGTGGCCTCGAGTATGGACCACTTTCTTCTCCACTGAAAGCCCATTCACTCGTGAAGCGAAATTTCTGACACACTCCTCGAGGCCTTCGCTGGCCGACTTACACACACTCAGAATCGCTATCTATTAAATTAAATTAATAATAGTGTAATAATTGAAAGAGACTCAACATGAGTGAGATATTATCTCCGACAACTTTTAATAAGATCTCTTATATTTTTTTTATTTTTAATCTAATTAATAAAAAAACTTTACTAGAATATATTCTTTGTCAACTAAAGAGATGTCACAACGTTCGACTTAGTATTCTTGGCACATCGCGTTTCTCTTTTTAGAAACGACACTTTTGCATTGCATCGTTGAGAATACTTGACTCTGTCTTGTTAGACGTTATCAGTCGTGAGAAATGCTGGTGAATGGCTAGTCCGCCCGCCTCACTGCAATCCGATTTGAATGTGATGTACGAACGTCACGGCCGTGTAACGAGATGACGGTATAGAAGGCCAAGGTGTCGAGCTGTCTCACGTGGTCGAAAGCCTAACTGATCGTAACCGTAACCAGACAGTCCAGATTCCTATACCCTTCCGATACTCGATGATACGGAGCGTGAAATCGAGTTTGCGTCGCTGTGACGACGAGATCAACGCACGACAAAACGCTCGGTTCAATGATCCGCGTCGACGTAATAAGCTTTTGTTTATGCTTATTTACCGTCAATGTTCGTGTCATAAAGTGAATAAAAAAGTCGCTCTAGGCCTTGCTGTTCCTTGCGTCTATGCAAATAGACCGGACATCCGTTTGCGTAATGTACGAATATAGCGTGTTTCGTCATTTTAAAGCATACGGTCGTAATATTTCCGGAATTGGTTGATCGATGAGATCAAATAATAGGTCAATTGCGAAAGACTGTGAGTCTATATAGATAGGAATGGAAAAGTCGAGCAAATACTTCAAAAGCACAACGCTCGTCGGAGAGTTGCGCAAACAATTGTTCGCGCGATCCGCTGAATATAGTTTATCACGGACGGACAAAGATGTGCAACCGTAAGAATGACAATGACGGAATTTCTCTAGAAAGCTATGGACTGCCCTAAACGGAGATGCTCGGAGGGAAAAGTAAAATTTGTGCGTGGGAGCGTTGTAGTGGAGAAAATCAGCCGCAAGTGGCCCGAACAATATCCTAATGATAGATATTCATTCGGCATTATTAGAAGCGGCCGCGTATTCATTAAACGCAGGTTCTCCTCAATTTCCCCACTATAGATTTTCAAATGGAAAATATCGGCTGATATCTTTTCTAGGATAAAGGAAAATAGCCATCGTTATTTTCTCGGACTTTACACGTCGCATTTTATCGTACATTCAATGGCGATTTTTTTCTAACTTTAATGATGCGTCTTTCATTCAAAGGATTATTTTCATTTCAACACGCACGCACGCACGGTTTCCTCTTATTTTTCTTCACTTGCAGTCCCACACAATTAATCAAACGTAATAACTTCAATAGTATCTTTAGATTTACCGAGCAAAATGCCATCGAAGTCACATTCCTAGAATAGTCTTATGTCATAGGTTTTCAAGAGGAAGATAGGCGGCTTTAGTAATCAGAATTGCAAGCCGAATAAAGTCGGATGCGATGGAATAACGGCGATATTTCGCAAGGCTTAGATCAATACTTTTTCTTTTATTGGGCTACGCACTCGAACTCGTAAAAAAGTAAAAAGTCAGCTATTATCCTTTGACCACAAGTCACTTACTTTGTACGAAGTTGCGTCTCGGGAAAGAGAAGATATTCCATGAAACCCGGTGCTCGACGAGCAGAGAAAGCGTCTTACTCCGCCCTAACCGATATCTCGTGTTTACAGAAGTTTTGTATTTACTGAACCGTCGAGTACCCGGGAAACGGTGTATTTGCACGTAACTGAGGCGTTTACGTAATTTGATCATATAAGGAAAATATTTAAAATAAGAAGGTCCGCGAGCGTTCGTAACCATCCGGAAACTATAATGCTAATCGCCATTGCAACGTTCTACACGTCGGGAAGCTGAAATGAAATTAAATTATGCTCTACGCTTTTCCCATCGCTTCGCGGGTCGAGAGATAGGATGCCTGTTACTCCAGTCACGCGCAATCGACATGTTACGCGCCGAAAATACGTCCGTGGAAAATTTCGAAGTAATCATTGACATGAGGCGAGCCGATGGCCTGAAATAGAAGAAACTAGAAATCTGTGCCAATCGGTTACTTTGGAAAAGACGTTCTAATCAGGATGCGGAGTAAGTTGCGCATTACGGCTCGCTAGTAAAAATAACAGCGCTTCTATATAAAATATCTTAAAAAAATGATTCATTATATTGGTTACGCTTAAATTATCTAAAAGTTAATTTAACGCGGTGGAAACTTATATGTTGTGATTTCAAAATTAAATGCGCTCTTGAAAAAAAGGATCCCAACGCAGGATAACGGTGTTACCACGTGAATTCATGAACTCTAAAATACGAACCGAGTAGTTAAAGAATGAAAGCGAGTTTATGTTAATAGTTTATGTGAAATAGAGCATTATTATGAAGCATCACGGTTTAATGTTAATATTATCTCGCACACGGATCCCATGATAATTAGAATTTCTCTCTCCCGAAGATAAATTACTGAGTACGTGCTTTATTATACTGATTACTCATTATTTATAACCCGCACTTCGATACAAACTTATCCGCTTACCCCGTGCTGCGAGAGAAATAAGTGGTGATTTAAAGTAAAGACGATTGTCACGCCATGACTGATTGTAGAAGGAAGCGATCTGAATCTAGCAGGCACAGCTCCACTTTCTACATAAATCGAAAATGCAAAGTATGTTATGCATCATCGTACGTTTCATCTGAACGACTGATCTTGCGTATCAGTCGCAACTAGTTGTTATTGTAATCTAGATGAAAGTGAATATTATCGATTCGATCAGTGAACAAATAATTGCTCAGCATATCGAGTAGTTTGAATTACACGTCATTTAAGCGTGCATTCGTAAATTCATCTCTCGATCGTGATTCATTTGATAATTGTGGAAAATTATAACTATATCCAAATACGATGTTCTCGTTTCCTATTATATCCAATGACCCGAGCAATCCGATGAGGCATTTTACGTTAAGCCGATATATGAAATATATTATATACAATAATTATAAATGAACATTATATTTAAATCTTAAATCTTAAAAAGAAATCAGAATATTGACAGATTGTCCTGTAGATTATATTTGCAACGTTAGTTGCGGTAAAAAGAGAGAAAGGATGAATAATTATAAACTAGCAATTTCCTGCGACTGACTGTACTCGATCGACTTTTCTTGCCTCCTTTCATACATCGGGGTCACACGTGACCTTGTTTCGAGCGCAGTGGTATGTAAATTTCACGACTTTGCACGCAAATGAAGCGCCGGCGATTTCCTGAAAGAAAAAAAAAATGAGCGATGAGTTAACTTTTCTATTATCGCGCGGAGGTGTAATGACATGCGACGCCGCCGTCGTTGCTAACGATCGCAATGACAACAGCTGCATTCATAGCGCTTAGTTGTGTAATAAATTGTCAGGGGATAGAAATTTAATTGTGTTAAACGAAGCGGCATTTCTCTGTGAACTTGCGTTACGTACGCTCAGAGATCCTTGTCTTGTTTAATTTGTCGAATATTACGATCCCCATCATAGCTGGCTTTTCTCATTGAGGTTCAATAAATACGAATAATTTTTCATTTCTACTAAGCACGAATTTATTCGAATGAAGCCACGCGCACAGGGAATGCTTCTTACTTGTATATTTATAAATATTTAAAAAATATTTCGATTTATCACTACACCGAATTATAGTGCTCGCGTGTTGTGTCTCTAATATTTTGCAACAAAAAATTTATAAATTATTTCGTTAACGGGAAATGAAGAAACGAACATGGCAATAGCACGGTATCAATTACTCGGTAAGCGCACGCGTTACTTTTTAAATGTATATTCCAACGGAAAGAGATCATAAACTGTGTCAACTTCCACAGCGCGAAATTATTTAAATCAAATAAATTATTTAATCAAATAAAATCAATAATCATCAAAAGTTGCACTTTTACGATCTCGCAGTAATCATCAATATTATTACCGCAAGCCTGAACTCGAAGTGAATCAAGAGAAAGATGAGCGGTCTTTTCCCGACAAAGAGAGATTTCCTCCGCGAGTAATTAATTTTAATTGAGACGATAAGTTCTTCATTCTCGTCGCATCAGAGGTCAAGGCTTCATCGTTACGTTACGTTATGCCTTCGAAGGCGCTCGCAACACACGACATCTCGAAGTGATGGAAAAGCACACGGGCGATGCTCGGCGGAGCGCTGAGCCGGCTACGCGGATGAATTCTCATTCGGGCTGCACATATTTTCCCGGGCGGTTTTCTCGTCGTAAAATGAAAGTATTACTTTATCAGTTTCCTCCTCGCGTCCGGCCGGGTCGACAGAGCTCCCCGCGTTTCCTCATTTGTCTTTTCCTTTTCCCGCTCCTCTGTCCATCCCGATGGTCCTTCTCTCGCGCGTCTCGGTCGAAGTTCACGAGGCTGCCACAGGGATGCCGGGGCAGGAACAAGGCTGTATACAGGAGAGGGCTGTACAGCCGTTGGCTGCTGGGATACCAAAGATTCCTTCAGAGATTGCGGACGGAATTTCGCTGCAGTGACGGACGAACTCCTCTCCGCGTCTTGTCTTATCTTACCCTTGCCGGTATTATAGCCCCGTCCTCTTATACCCCACCTAAGGCGAAGAGGTATCCTACGCCAGACAGATAAAATTCCAGGAAAGGCGAAAAGGGCCTCCTCCGACTCCCTTTTCCTCTGGAAACAGGAACCTCCACAGGAGCGAAACTACGCTGTCGTATCCCATATCCCGCGACGTCGGAAGGAGACTTTAAATCGAAAGATCCCCGTTTAGATGGATCCCCTGATGCTCGAAGTGCTGGATCTCCTGTCATTCGAAATCGATTCGGCATGTCGGCAAACACTTCCCGCCGTCGAATCGTTCTCCGCGCGCCCCCGCCGGCTAAAATCGCTTTTTATGTAAGCAGCGCGTCCATGGCCTAAAATAATAACCGATAAGACCTGCCTCACGTTTCTCTCTTGCGTTCATTCTTTTATCTACGAATTTTTTAATCAGTATAAATATTCTCGGGAAGAACGCCGGAAGGTATCGACAGTTTCGCAATTTCAGACGAATCCACGAAGAATTTGGCGAATTAAATTCGGGGGATGTTAAAACAGCCATCATAAAATGTGAACGAAGCATTGTGGAATTTATATTTATGTATTTCACCTTGCTGGAGAACAGCTGAAAGTTTGTTTTCAAAAATGAGATTAATAATTTAACTAATTATGCTGATAAAACAGCATATTCTTTATGTAGAAAGTTTGCAAAATGGATTCGCAAACTCGGAAATTTATGCAGGCCTAGGATGTCAAAAGTAAGTGGAACGAGCAGTGAAAGTTGTAAGGTAAGAGATTACATTTTAGTGAGGCAGAATTCGCAAACTTAACGTGTAAAATACGTTAAATTGTGAATATGGGTTGCACGCGCTCAAACTCTGCCCACGAAAATATATTATAATAGACCCTAATAAGACCATATTAGAGCAAGATTACATGGCGAAGTGTTCGTAATAACATTTCTCCGTATTGTCATCATTTCTCTGCAAT
Organism: Dinoponera quadriceps; assembly: GCF_001313825.1. Classification (NCBI taxonomy): domain Eukaryota; kingdom Metazoa; phylum Arthropoda; class Insecta; order Hymenoptera; family Formicidae; genus Dinoponera; species Dinoponera quadriceps. Next base: position 1,840,029 of record NW_014558238.1, read on the forward strand.
TAACTATAATTACGCTATCATGGTGCCACAAAAATATATTATATTAACGATCGGCGCATGATTCCTGCAATATTATTTTCATTAAGAGTAACCCAAGCGAGCGCTGTAATAATCCTTGGTAAATTATTGACGCGGTAACATTAAAGAGAAGGACCGATCATCAGCGAGAATGATGGAAATGATATCAATTCGATCGAAGGAGGAAGCTGTGCCCGTTTCTGGATCATGGTCGGAGCGCTCAAGGTCAAACACCCTTCGTCGAACGAAACCTGTTTTGGAACACGAAAAGAAAGTCGATGGCCCAAACCTGACTCTCGATCGCCGGTACCTGAACTTTCGTGGCGGCCTCCTTTTCGATTATCCTCGATCTCTACGCTTCTTCCTCGCCACGTTCTACGCTTGTTCTTCTCTGGAAGCCATTCGAGGATTTTATTCGTCACGCCTATTCGCTCTCACCATCTCGTCTAAATCTCGAGTGATACATAATTATGTAGACCGTCTTTGATCTAACTGTAACGCGTTTTATCGTGTGAGTGACTAAAAATTGATCGAAGATAAGCGATACATTCTATCTGAAATAAACCCGTGAATGTCAGCACCGTAAGTTCTCACTGATTTAATATGAGAATAAAGACATTCTAACGACAATGCCATTCTAAAAAAATTAATTAATTAGTGCCTTATATGCATTTTTATGTCAAAGGAGAAAACGGCACAACGAATAACGTTGGAATATAAAGGACCTTGCGCTTTCGACAGGCGCCGAAATATCCGTCGAGTTGGAAATTGTGAAAAATTGGGGACGCGTAATTAATGAATTCTAATCGCGTCAGCACGCACAGCTTGCAAACGGCAACGACAAACCAAGTTATTGCACCGTGATACGTGCTGGCGGAACCTGGCAATAAAATTTGCATTAATCGTTCTCGACGGCGGAGAGCGGAGGAAACGAAAATGCAGAAAAGTAGGATGTGTGGTAGCGTGTGTTAGAGCGAAGAGAAAGGAGACGCGAAAATTAATTCTACGAGCAGTGACAATATTTTTTTTCCATACGGGCGTACCATCGGATCGTCCGGCAAATTTCGAGATACATCGCGCTGCTCGGTGAGACTGCTCCGTAAACAGTAAACTTTCCCTATTAGCGATAATTATATTACGGATGACGAAATTCCCCAGGAACGTCAACTTTCCACGAGGAGCGTCACACAGCGTTCGCCGGGATAAAATCAAACGTCGCGATATCCGCGCGAAGAGACGCGGGAATTTACAAGAAAATAGAAGAAGTGTCGCGCGAAGCAAAGAGCGAACGAAAGTGGAACAAGGCACTCAGACGGAGGGTCGCAAGCTCGAGTTAAAATGCCGCGAAGACGACGACTATTATTTATGAACTATTTGCTGTCGCGTGATTTACGGCGCGAATCGTCGCTAACTATATACACGTAGATCCAGTTGGCTGCTGGCGTACGGCGTCGGAGGAAAGGGAGTATCCAGTGTAGACCGGAAAACTGTATGAGGCGTGGAAACGCGCGGCGGTAAGAAAACCGAAGGAAGCGGAAGAAAGTGGGGAAAGATGGGAGAGGCAACCGCGAAGGCCACAAAAGGCCGCTGAGTTACCTAGTGACTGCACGTTACTCTGGCCCGTCTCCAAATCTACTCTACGAGCTTTTTCTATTTTACCTCTTAGTTTTCCGTTCGCCTGATTTATCGTTATATCGCGCATCGGTTTAACCGCTCAACAGCCGCTGCTACTCCCAACAAGACGCCAACGATTCTTCTCGCACTCGTCGGCGAGATTTCATTCGATTCGACATCATGTTCCCCCACTCGATATCAATTTGCTGCTTTATCGTCATACGCGTTTTTATCTAAATGAGAGAAAAATAACAAGAAATGATACCAAATTAGTCGGAGGAAACGGTAACAAAGCTAAAAAGACTGCGCCGAGAAGGGACGTTCGCACATTTCACAGGCGTTTGAGCAATTACCAAATGAATTAGCGCATTGTGTCCGAGACGCGCGTATATCACGCGTAACGCACCCATTATTAAGTCGCATGTTTGTCCGTAACGGTGGTTCACAAACGAGCGGGACAGTTTCAGGAGCGTGCATCATCCGCGGAAATAGTTGAAATTCTCCGGGTGGCCGCCGGAAGCGTGAAAGTATATATCGCGCACATACAAAACGCGAACGAGTGTGAGAGTCTCCGGTTGCCGTATATCTTTGTAATAAACTCAGACGCGACCCCGGCCCTTTCGGCCGCGCGCTACCCTTATGACCCGTCGACGTTAATTACCAGAATAATTGCCCGGGATGGAAATCCAAGCCTTACGTAGGCGTGCTTTGTGCTGCTGCTCGGACAGGTCAGGCGGCACGCATGATCCCTCTAGCAACGGTGATCTACTTCCCTTTAGCGTTATAATGAAATTTCTTCCATAAACATGCAATAACTACTACGATATTCACAAGTAGATATTCTTCTATATATTGCGTGCGCGAGTCTTGGAAAATGAAAATCATTCCATCTAGGAATAACATGATAGCTTGTGATTAACTTAATGAATTATCTTAAGCTGTTTGACAATCAAAACAACACTTTACGATTAAATTATTAATAATTTAATACCCCGTCGAATTTGGTATCTGTACGAGCTGAGCTTCCTCACGCGAACGATTAATCTTTCCTGTTTTGAGACAGCGAGAAGCCAGGAAAATCTATATTTCACTATTTTATCATCGCGTCCTTCATTCGCGATCGAGCCTTAACCGCTGTCACCCGCGGAGATTCCACGACAACCCAGTCGTCGTTCACGGAGCGAAGCCGACAAGGAAGAGACTCGCCTCCTTGGAAATTCGCCAAAATCGTGGCACCGGCTCTCAACTTACTAGCCAGTTTGACTTTCTACGTGCCCAAAGTACACATACCTCCGTTCGACCAAGAAAAACGCAGATATACGCCATCAGCGTGTCGACCTTGCACGTGCGAGTAGTGATGGAAATCCACAAGAATCGAATCCACTTGACTCGCTCGTATAAATAACGACGAACTGCTCTGATTCTTTGCCTTTATTAAGAGATTAAACATTTCAAAGGGTTTCCTGTGAATGTTCCGTCTTTAAAGTGGAGGAAAGCGCATTATTCATTTACATTAATCGGGAATAAAACTTGAATTCGTTTGCCTGATAAAGAGTAAAGGAAGAATAATAATTTAATTAGTTTCTATATAGCCTAAATATATATATATTACACTATTCGCTATAATGACCCAATCATATTTCAATTCTTAAATTCAGAATTCAAACCTGACTCTCATATTTTTATCATCCGATATTTAAACTTTGTACGAATCCGGCAGATAAAGTCAAATATGACTTCATGAAGTATGAGTGTATGAGTTTACCTGCAAAAATTTTCAGCGACCATTCAATTGTCATTTATCTACTGTTAGGTAACATCGATTGAACAAAAAATTTGTGGTGGCTGCCCATCGCTTACAAGATAATAGCACACGGAGCTCGTATACGGTGCCTCGGTTGGCAGATATTCGCCGGAACATCGGATACATTCTCTTAAATCAGAACCGGCAATAAAGCGCAGACTACTTCTCTCGTATTCTGCATTCCGTGGTCACAGGCTGTGCGTGTGCCCCCGCAGATGGGCACACGTGTACACGCGCTGCTCAACCCTCCTCGCTCCTCCGCGAAGTACACGTCTGCACGTGAAAATGCAGCGGGCTCGGTGCCCGGGACAGAAGTTACTTAGAAAATTGGAGACATATACTCTCTCTCCGCTTCCCCTTACCGTTATCCACAAGGTACACATTCCGTATTGCGATTCTTCTCGCAAGAGGCGGAAGACGACTAGCAAGAGGGATGTATGCGGACGAAGAAAGAAGGATAGGAAGGACGGATGTAAGGAAGGAAGGAAGAAAAAGCGAATGAAAAGCAAAGGAAAAGAGAAAGAAAAGGAGGGAAGGAAGCTAGGAAGGGTTGCAAGAGGGACCAAAAGAGAGAGAGAGAGCGAATGGTGGGGGGTGTGCTTTCGCATAAAATTCTCGTTACCCCGCGTACTATGTATCGAGCAGCTCTCGAAGCGGCACACTGATCCTCACCCCTTCTCATCTCCTTCTTAAACCACCCCCTCCCATGCTCTCTCTTCAACCCCCGGCATACCACCGCTCGTCCTCGAAATTGCATTTCGCTCGACTGTCGCGGCTCGTTTGCTCGAATGCGCCGGAGCTTCCCGGGAATAGGCTGCCTTTAACTCCGAGGCGGCGGCAGTGGTGGCGGAGGCGGCGGCGAAGGCGCACAGTTCTATTAATTCGAATTACAGGCGGACTTTACACCACGCCGCGAATACGTGCGACGTCTGTTTAACTGCGATCTCGCCTAGTTAGTATGTCGAGCGGGCGCGAGTATGCCCTCCCCGTGCCCCCCCGTAATATGTCGAATATTCGGCAGAATGAAAATGCCGATATATATATACATGCCGGGGGTAATCGTTGGCGTGTGTCTTCGTTGGTCGAACACGTCGCCTGAGGTGACTCGAAACGTCCCGAAGATACCCGTGACACATCGTGGTATCGTAATCTCTTAAATGTTTATCTGAGATATTATAATCCAGTTAGTACAATCAAAGCTTGCGGCAGAGCCACGATGATATGATCATCCAGATGAATTGATATATAATGTAATTCAATATAAGTAACACAAGTGTATGACTCGAAGTGATATTTTGTACATGTTGATGCAGCCGAAGGATGTAAGAACACTAAAGAAAAAGATTGATAACTTTGTCAAAATTATGAAAGCTCTCTATTCAACAAACAAGGAAGAAAAGGCAATTTAGAGTCGCAATTATTCAAGCGTGATAAGTATATTTACTGTAATATATATAAATTTATAATAATCAAACGTTGTTGCCTAATGATTACATTATCACTCAAAAAAAATTGAAAAAAGAACCATTTGATTATTATAAATTTATAAACTTGATTTTAATTGCCTGTTCTCTCTTGAATGATAACTTTGATAGAGGTACACGCGTCAAAAGTAGCATGACGAGTTTCCATTGTTTTCACAAAGCAACACGTTCCTAAATATGCTTGCAAACACGTGCAGATGAGTTTCCCGCAGGACATGTATCACATAGAACAATACATTTTCCCGCGGCAAGAGGCAGACTGTTTCATTGCCGCATGCTGTACAATCCTTTGTGTAAATCAAAAAGAAATTGATCGCGTTTGTACGTGTGAATTATGAGTATCGTTCTTTGTATATATTTCTTTTTATCCCTATTCAGTATACGATTTTATAAAGATCGCCTTGTACCATTCTTTGTCTTATCTCATTTAGCGACAATTCGATGGCTTTGAATCACATTATTCGTCCGATTTTACAAAATAACGTTATTGCAAACAAAATTTGTCGCAGACTTTGCAAACTTCTTTGAAACTTTGATAAATGAAATTCTTGGAAGTTTCTGTCTAGCATTAAGTAAAATTTCCATATCGTTGTCATATTTATGCGTACAAGAGAACTCACGTTACACAACGATCAATTGTGCCGAAAGCAGCCGCACTTTGCGTTTTTGCCAGCGCCGTACAGAAAAGTTTGAAAGTATTCTCAGAATCCGCTTCCTGTGACATTTTCCATGTTCTCTGGACCCGACTGCACGCTATGCAGAATGATGAACGATCTTTTCTGCATCCTGCACGAAACGCTGAGCGGCGTACAATGTCAATTTTAGCCGCATATATCAAATTTGGTGAGAGATGAGAATGCATCGGCGTCGCTTTGAACAAACTGATATCAGAGAAATGTATATTTACGACCGTTAATGTAAATATAGTTATCATGTTTTTTTTAACATATTTTTATTGAATATAATAAATATTTTATCAGCAACAGCTATATTTTCTGCCAAGAAATCATTTTTTTCTTCGTAGGGGATAATATATTTTTCTAAATTACTATCCGCGTTTTATATCTTATTTTAATAATGCGATAGATTAAAATTGCACCTGGCGATAGTCTTGGCTTTCTTCACTCGTCATGATAGTCAAACGCAACTAGTGCCTTATGGTTAGCATCGTTGTTTCTTTGCGTGGGAATTTTCATGAATAATATTACACGTAGTTGTTACAGGTGTATGCACCAACCTAGCATCGCTCATATCGCACGTCCGAATACACCTCTCATTTAGCTGCGTGTAAATTAACGGGATAGCGGGATGCAGCGTCAGAAATAACGAGGTGGAGTAGCGTTAGTTGCATCAGCTGCCGCGTCCTACAATGAAAGGATCCACCTGAGTATTCCGTCTAGTTAAATTCAATTAAGGAGACTGCTCGAACGGAGCCTGTTCCAAATATCCCGCTAGAACTCACTCGTAGAATATTTCTCGCGTTTCTCTCAGCGGGAAGGCACGACTAAAAAAACTAGGAGAGTAAAAACATACAAGAGAAAATCTCGCTGATGAAGGCAATATTGGTGAAAACCTGAGGACATCGGACTAAACGAAATTAAAGCTCGCTGTTTTCATATATCTGACCCGAAAAAAGAAACAGATCTTCTTGCAATTTGATACGCGTGAGTCGATAATGATCGAGCGCGCGCTCTTCCCGCGAAACGATTTACAGAGTTAAGCGTCACGATATGGAATGACGATAACGGGTTTCAGCGGTCATTTCATGTGAATGCCGAATAATAACGTACGCAAAGTCGGATCCGTGTCGGATGTGAGCGCACGTTCAGCACTTTTCCACTACAACACATAATGCACAAAACCTTTCGTCTCTCGACCGGCACTTTCGCGGGAAGTGCGCGGCCCATAAATCCGTCGGCGAAACCCACCTGCAGGGGGTTTATAGCTAATAAACGCAAATACCTACCGCGCTCTTACGTGGAATACGTAAAATATTGATACACATTAACTATCCAAACGATACCGGCGACGACGGCGTCGTCATGGGAAACGATGGCGATTCAATGTCGCGAGCAGCCGACTGCATAATAATTTTAATAACTCGAGCGGGAAATGGGCCACTCTCTTGTCCATCCGATATGATGACGCCACATATTCCGGAACTTTTACATTTACTTCAAGTAAAAGGATGTAATATTTAATAGCAGCGTTTCGTGCGAAGTATAATATTATATAGTGTTATTAGAACGTATTAAGGAAGCAATATTAGTTTAATTAGAAATATGTTTGGGAATTATGAAGTGTTATTAAAATAAATATGACTCTTCACTCACCTGTTTTTACATAGCCGCTCCTCGCATCTTTCATTGTTGCGTGTTTCCACCTTATTTCCCGTACTATATTTACCACTATATTTTATTTCATCGCACGGACTTCCCCTCATAACTATTAAGGCCTATTAAAGAACTCGCGATAACACAAAACGCTATCTTGCAATAATAATACACCAAGCTTCATAAATATCAAGTCGTCGTCACTGAGAAACGGAGCAGAAACTCTTTGGAAAAGAGGATGGTTCGTTACGTAAATTAAGTAATTAAAGTGCGTAATACAATTACATACTTAAATAACACACGCTTTATTATGAAAGTGGAAAATCCTGTTTTCGTCGTATAGACGAGGTCTATGTTGACATATTCAATAAAAATAGTGTCGTTTCCCCGCATAAAAATATCGCGAGGAAACGTCCCTTTAATTAATTAATTAATTAGAAATTAAACATAGGCGGCTTACTCAGAATCAAATATTTATTTAAATATAGATTCCAGTATTTAAAGAACTAATTTTTTATTTATTTTGCACTATCCTCCTGTGCTCTCATAGACCTATGCTATGTTACTTATTAATAAAGTGCGCGGGATGTTGTATGTTGTATCGAGCGATATTTCGCGATAATGTGGAAACAAATTTTGTTTCCGGGTGATGCGTGTTGACTTCTTTGTGCGATAGCTTACAAATATGATGCATTATATTTCATAGTACTTGTCATCAAATGTATTTTAAACAGACTTTTGCGCCTTCGAAGCATGAATTCACGTCGCTATCAATGGTATCGGGAAGATACCGCGCTTTTACTTGACAGATCGTGACAGGTGCGCGCGACACCATTCACCATTCGACCAAATTGAAGAGGAAAATGAGAAAAACGCGTTCTGTTCATGTTAAGTGTCACGTTACGGTGCCCGGATAAGCGCATCGGTATTTCGCTCGGTAAAACGAAAGTGAACAATCCGGTATTCATTTCTCATTGACAATACAGCAATTAGCATAGTGTTATGAGCGACCACGTAAAGGAAAGTGAAAGCTCATATCCTTCCTGCTTCTCGTGACGTAAATCAGGAAGCGAAATTGTTTTGCGCTCAGTAGTAGAAAGCTTCCAGGACACTAGTCGCTAAAATTTTACCGTCTAATTGAGGCTTACTTAATCATACCGCTCAGATACAATGTAGCTGCATCATAATTTTAGTTGTTGCGCATGATTTAACTATGAGAATCTCGTAACACGCGTTCATCTATAGTGACTTCCTCGAAAAATATAATTAAAATAACTATAATGACTTTCGGTAAATTGAACGGTATTTTGGTTACCGTACGTAATTACATAAAGCAAAAGAAATTATTTTCTATATTGAAAACACGATTGATTTGCAATTGCGTCATATCCATCACGTCAATAAATTGTTACAATGTTGTTGTATTATCATCTTACTAGGGTCCAAAATACGATCGTTTGAGCACCAATCTCCTTGATACGTTACTTTGACAATCTCATGTTTCGTCCCGCAGTCATAAGATCAATATTTGTGCTGGCGTTTCGTATCGGCAGGAAAATAAGAAATCGCATCAATTTTTTCAATATTTAACGATGACGATCGTTCTTTTGGAGTCGGAAAAATCAATAACTTGTTTTTACTGGCAATATTTATTTATTCAATTGAGAAAGATTGCCTGCAAACTTCTCATCTGCATCTTCTGATTAAATTTTTTTATTCCGCATGTCAATATTGACAGAGAGAGAGAGAGAGAGAGAGAGAGAGAGAGAGAGAGAGAGAGAGAGAGAGAAATAGACGTAAACAATAAAAATGTGCAAAATCATCGCTGCACAATAACACAAAGTTTACGATAAGCAAAATTGTATCACGAAAGATACGCGAGATATGCTAAAAGGACGTTTTTATATTACTTGAAAGGAGACTCCGTATCATAACGCATATGCAAAATGGAGAACGAAGTTTAAATATTTTAATTCCCGTTATACACGCATCCTTTGTAAATCGCTCCGTTTCTAATTGCGAATACGCGCGAGAAAACGAGACTGACGGTACCTTGATAATATTACTTTCCGCGCCACATAATATCTTCCGTGATAGGCGGCGTATCGCTTATATACTTGGTGCTTAGCGAAGGAAGAAAAAAGAAGAGGCGGGCTGGTAGGAAACAAGGGAAGAACAGTGCCGATGAGGGAAAAAAAGGAACTTTGTGTGACGTATACACGAAGGTGGATGATGTACAAGTGTTACGTCGCACGAAACTGCACCGTGCAACCGGCGTATATCTCGTGGTGCATGCAACCCTCCGGTATGGAAGGAAAATAATATATAACGAGCCGAAGTGGAGAGAAAGGCGGGCAGAAATAAGCGAGAGAGGCTAGATCTTGCGAGAATCAAGGAGAAAAGTGTACAAACCTCGGTGTTTGGTTGCCCCGCGCGTCTGCCACGTTCGTTCGTTTCGCAATTACGCTCGTGGGGTCCGGCCGTTGTTTTCGCATGCACTCACGTAAGCGCGTACGCTTCTGCGAAACATTAGCGTTCCCTTGAGTGAGGCCGCCCGTCAATATCCGCACGTTTCGTCGGGTCGCGATTCCTACTTTTGTTCAAGGATGACTGACCCTTCACCGATTACGTTCACGCATTCCTCTGACAATTTGTGTCTCGGGTTATACTTATTTGCTAATACTGTCATTGACGGACGGTATTTTAATTTGACACTAGCGAGCTTTAAATGCGCATATGTAATGTCGAATAGCAATTTTGAATAATAAAAGAGAAAGCGGAATATTCGTGGGTTAAAATTCGAAGCATGGAGAATACCGTTGCGACAACTTGCGAGAAATTGATCAATCCTTATCGTTGTGGTTTCTCGATAATTAATTAACCGTTAATTAATTAATAATAACTGCACTAACCAAGTAACCGTCATCGAGCAATTAAAATCACGCTCAAGTGACTATTAATGCAGCTTGCGCCGAGTAAGACGTACGTTCACATACCACTATCGATAAACGACAGAAATTTCTGTCTTAATGCGGGTTTCCGTGCAAACGATACGATCTTTGAGGGTGGCGTACACAGGCCATGAGAGAGAAACTGGCTCGTCTCGCGTTCCGACATAATAACATATATAAATTACCACAATTATTCACGGAAGGCGTAACTTCGAACTGATCGATTATGTCAGCTTAAGTAAAAGAAAAAAAATACAGTATCGATCGTACCGCGAGAGTATCTGTAACGCGGTGTTTATAAGAACATCGTGTTGCTCGATGTTTCTTTGAATTTTATTGGAAACTGCAACGTTTCTGTATTCAATTACGCGATGGTGATAAGCGATTTGCGAAACGCGAGAATGCGGAAAAGACGATAACGTCTTACCTCTCTGATGATCTTGCAACTCGTAACGGTGCCGATGTGAGAGAACAGAGCACACAACAGGTCCTCGGATACTGCATGATCCAAGTTGCCGACGTACCTAAATCGATATCAGCAAAAAGCACGAGCGGTTAATTACAACAAGAACATTCGCGGGAGGGAGAATTTTTCTAGTGTATAACAGAACGCGCAACGATTATCACTGTACATTTAACGTTAAATGTAGCAGCTCGCGAATATAACGACTCGCATTAGCGCTACTTTTTACACTTTCGAATCGTATAAACCAGAGTTGAAGTTGACAGGTTGCCTCTGCGAGAGGAATCGGCGTCATTAGCGTATAACGAAAATGCAAGTATTAGCCGGCGGCTTGGGATTAATTTGAAATTCGAATTCGATCGCCAAATCTTGATAGTAACGTAGTCACGAAGCGGCGAGTTGTTCCAGAAAATATAGCGGGAGATGGACACGTGCCAGAAACCCATATGTCCGACAGCCGAATTAGAGCGGAAATAGGCAAAAATCCAAATTTCCGAAATGTATACCATACACGGCGCACGACGGTACGTACCGCACGATAAATTCTAAACTCGGAGCCCGGAGCTCGATTTCCGTAATGGAAGAACAATGAAGAGTGCCTCAGGAAACAATACGATAATACGGGCCGCTGTTACGCGAGCGGAGCGGGAATAGAGCAGTAGTAAATGTCATCGGAGTCGCGCATAAAGTTGCCATTAACTCGTTATACGTATCGCGAAATAAAACGCGGTGCAATACGGACATACATAAAGTAAGGTCGGATGATCGTAATACTTCTTCGTTTAATCACTGAGAGAGGAGTTCTGATGCGTAGGGCTGAACATTGGGATTAAATTGGCTATATAACGTGTTACGTTGGAGAGAACATGCAAACGACGCTTTAGAATTTATCCTAAGCTATTAGTCTTTCGTTAAGTGTGCCTGTAAATGTAAGAGGAAAACTATAAATAAAAGCAGGATAAACAAAGTCGAGAGACAAAAGAATCCGTCGTATGTCTGCTGTGAGTAAATTTGCAAATTTTTAAATATTGTACAATCACGGAAGTATTTATCGCGAGAGAAATCGTTTAAAGGTACTTACAGAGTTTTCGGCGTTGACATATTGACACCACTTCACACCGAGCCACTGAGCGCAGCGGTTTCTCGCACGTTAGAAACGAGTAATTTTATTTAAATACACCTTATGCCCGCCAGCTAGAGCATAGAAGGTCTAAAGATCCTAATAGTGGAATTGTGAGCTCTTAGCGCGTGCGTGAATCTCGCAGATTGCCAAATTGAAGAATAGGCGCGGCAAATTTTAACCCCGATTCACTTAATTAAGAGAATCTTTCATTAAGAGAGGAAGGGACGCTCAATATACCGTTTGTAATTTTCATTACCCACATATAATACACGATTTTTTAAAGAAACAATTATAAATAACATCAAAACAGTTATAAATTGATAAAAAAAGAAAACACACACATGAATATTAGAGATATATTCAAAACACACAGCAGTCAATTGTAGTAACACCTTACAAAATGCTTAATACTTCTAGATAAATGGAAAAATTGCATCAACGATTCCCTTTATCGATTTTATTCAAAAAACGATTTCAGGCGTATTCTCAGGCGTTGGCGACTCCACTTTTGTTAGTCACACGGTTTCTGTCGTGCCTCTGACTTAATGGATATAACCGAGTGTTTCAATGAAAATATGCCAACGATATCTACTTCGTCACGACGCGTCGGCGATCTCTTCACAGGAAAACGAAGAAAAATATATCTCGCGAAGTTCACCCTGCCACCGCCAGACGCTATAAATAATTCGTGAGTAGCTATCGTAAACGTCGTGCAGTTTTTCCGAGGTGTAAATCACTCTTACCGGGGCTCGTTGTAAAATCTTACCCTTACTCCACTTTATGTTACCGCCGTTGAGCATAAACGTCTGTCCCACGACGTACGAGTATTTGCATGTTGAAAAGGAAAACGTAGCCGCGCGCATATATTGTAGTAAGCAAAGCATATCGAATTGTCGGATTTGAATGGTGTATTGTATACGGAGATGATATGTACAATAGCGTTTTAGAATAGCCACTTGTTATATAGCGAAGATTTCATGTAAATTTTAGAACACACTATTGATGTGAGAATGCGCAAGCGATGTGTATGTCAGTATCTCAGACATTACACTTTACAAAAGAATAAAAGTCATTCGCGAAAAAGAGAGAAACGTACGTACTTTTGTGAAATGCATAGCGATCCTGTATTTGAGTAAATACGAAAAATTTGGTTATACTTACTCGTTGCATCGATATTCCAAGGGAGGGTGTTCCAATTTGTATTCGGTCGATGTCCACGCGCAATTCCTCGATACTTGTTATAATTTGACGAAATTACGAAAAGATTGATGTACAACGTGACTTTCCGTGTGCATGATTATTCGCGTGACAATATAGGTTCGACCGTACGTATTAAACGCCGTCACGTAAAAGCCGGCACTTAATTTCCCCGCAATTATAGCGTATGCGGGTCACCGTGAAACGTGCCGACCGAAAATCCCACGTCGAAAGATTGAAGGAAACATATTTCAAAGTCAGTCCCCGGCTGAGATGGTGAGGATATAAAATAGCAGTCGATCAGAGACGTCAACTTTACGGATCGTGCCCACAGCGACCACAGTTGCATGTCGAAAGCGTCGGCCGTGCCTTTCGGAACCGCCGAGAAGCCACGAAGTACCGCGAAAAACTTAGTTTTGCGAGGACGATAAATCATCTTGAAATTCGCCGGGGCTGACAGGCATGTAGTTTTACGAGGGCCTGCACGCAAAATGCAAAGCAGTCTCGAAGCTGGTGGGCTTGCACCGCAATTAATTAGCGTTTCGTGATAGCCGTGCATGTGCCGAAGCGTTCTCTTTTTTTTTCTAGCCCCGCTAAAGCCGCGATAAGCTGCCGGCGTTCCCTGATCCGAGTGGACATGTAACACCATTTTAAGGAACATATCGGCACTGCTCGCGACCACACGACGTCGAGATTACTGTCCAAGTTCCACATAATTCCGTCACGTGCTGCAATAGTTAAGTGTATTTGACAGCTCGCTCGCGGCATTAATACAATTAGTATCGATCGATTCGCGATACGAACAGCCTGTAATCAAATTGTGCGAGGGAATGATTCCACGAACATAAAAGAATACAGTAATTTATTAAAACACGTACGTACATGAGAATTCAAATCAATATTCTCACGACTCGTTGAAATGTATCGTCGAAGTTTATATAATCTACAATCCTCTTAATCGACTATAAACCGTGTATTTACACGTAATTCCATTTGCACGTTCTCATTGCAATATCCATCCCCTTCAACATTCCGCGCGCATCACACACTCACAACTGCACGTGCAAATCGTCGATTATTTACAATCAGAAGTATCAATAATTCAAATTATTATTCACATCTTCTTGTCATTAACATTTAATAACTGGTTTCTCTCCTTTATACAGCTTTAGACAACAAATAAGATAGACTAAACTTCGTCGAGACGATAGGTCACGTAGGCCGAGCTCGTCATAGTGCAATTAACATCTCACACATACGTATATCGCCGATTAATTTACTTGTAATAAGAAAATCTATCAGAGTAATAAAGAGATACCGTAAAATACAGAGTTTGATTTGACCTTCCTCGATATTTTTGCCTTAACTACAATGTTCAAATGCAATTCTAACCGTCGATCCGTCGATTTTGAATACGAACCGGAAATAAGATTGATTCCTTTCAACGTGATCCAATTATCGTGGTACATAGTTCCGAGAAAGACATCCCGTTGATCACGATTTCCGTACAAAACCGGCCTTCGGTGGAGGGCCGACAGATTTGTTGGATATAGGCACTGTAGGATCTACCCCCATAACGGGTGATGGTGTTCCTACGTTGCTTCTGCTCGGCGATAAGGCGGCTAAGTTCAAGGAAGGTGAAGGTGACGCTCTCTCGATCGACATCGTCTGCTGAGGAAGCTGCGCGTCGGTCTGTATACCCATGGATCCATACATCTCCTTTAGTATCAGAAGCATGGTATCCTCGGATTCCCTGATGTTAATCAGACGTTGAAGAGGTTGGGGTATGCAATATATGTGTGCCAGAGAAAAAGGTTTCTTTGAATGTAATATATATATATTTGTCTGACTTGGATTTGTTTAATACAAACAGCACGACTCAATATCAATTATTATTAAATATTATTTTGTTTGGATGAAAATATGAAGGTAATATGTTATTTGACGCAAAGAGATATTTATTGTTTGAGAAACCAAATAATTCTGTTTGTTAAATCAAACATGTTTGCTCGGTTCTAAAAGGCACATTTCTTTCAATTAAAACAATTTTGTTAAATCCAAAGAAATATTCTTCTTTGTGCGTATCTTTCGCGACGGATGTACTTACCAATAACAGATATGGCTCGTGAGGGCGAAAATGTATTCATTGATGTATTCGAAAGGCGCTTCTTGGAGGACGTAATCTATCCTTCTACCGCCATTTAGTTTACCTATTGTTATATTCGCGCCACCGTCATCGTTGTTGCGTTGCTCCATTTCGTTCTGCGATTGCTGCAGCTGCTCTTCGACCACCTTATCAATCTCGTTTGCCAGGGCTTGATTGTCCGGCTTGTAAAACATGGACAGTTGAAAGATGGAATTCCACGTATTTTTCACGGAGTCGAGTAACTTTTGCTTCAGATCCGCTCCAACGCGTGCCATTGTCTCCTTCAGTTCTAAATAGAGTCGTAAATTTTAACGCGTCTTCTCGAGAATTTAATGACTCGACTTACAAGTCGCAGATAATCGACGTTTCCCGCTCACCTAAATGCATCCTTTTCCTGCCTTTGTGATGCGGTATTAACATAGGTCGGTACTTGTAGGCATCGGGATTGATCAAGGATTCCACTCTGTAAGCCACCGGGTCGAAGGGATGAAAGATATTGAAAAAAGATTTACAAGTTGGAAAGACGAAGTTCTCTCCGAGAGTTTCGATGCCTCGAACAGTTACGAACATGCCAATGGGACTGCCGAGGGCAAAAAAGGCACCTGGTTGAAAGTTGAGTTGCGGATAATGTATGAAAGGCTGTCCAGTCCCTGCCGCGCCCATTACGTAGCTGATTCTTTTGCTAAGACGTCTTTTTAGAATGGGCGCGGGCATTGGCTTAACAGAACCGATGCAATCGTTGTCCTGTAATAGCGTTGTTTTTTCTCATCCAATGTTAATTGACAAATTATTATCATCAAAGGCTGTTTTTAAAATATAAAATAAAAAAATATGGTAAGACCTGGTTTATAAATACACTTACGGCTTTATCACTACCATCATCGTCACTTTCCTCTTCAGTTTTCTCCACGATTGGTTTCTGATGGCACAGCAAATCAAACAGGATTAAACTACCCAACGAATGACCGCCTATATATACTCCTCCGTCAAAAGTCGGGTTTCTTTCTTTGAACAATGCGTGCAGTCTGTTCATCTCACCACCGACTGTGTGCATGATGGTTTGACAATATACGGGACTGGTGTAGAAAAGTATGTCGAGTAAGGTGTCATTGGTGAAATGTCGCAGTTTCGGAATACTTTCCAACGTGATAGCCTGCAGCTTCTTGTCGATTCCTGTATCGCCGGAATGAAGCGTCGCATGCCAGGAGATTGGCAAAACCTCGATCTTATTTACCATTCCTTGCAGGCTCGCGGTGCGAAAATGAGACTGTACCAGTTGAAGGGATATACTTCGGAATTCATCGACTGCAAACGACACGCATTTATGTAAGCATTCATATCTTTTGTTCCGTCAAATTGAAATATAACATTTTTCCAACTTACCGACTTCTTCTACGGTGCGGAATTTTAGGTCGCAAACACTACCTATACCATGAACGAGGAACAGAAGATGATCCACTTTCTCGGGTTCGCCTTCGTCTATGTTGAATTCACTGACTCCTCTTCTAACGACTTTCGGCCTATTTGCAATACCCTGTAAATATGTACTGTCCGCTGAACCCTGCAGAAATTAGGAGCGACCATTTCAAACAGAACCATGCGTGCGATATTAGGAACAAAGACATGTAGCTTCTTAATTGAGAAAACAATTAATTAGACAAGAAATCAAAATATCCTAAAATAGTAGCAACAATGTTCTACTAAATAATATACTTTTTAAAGAATCTTCGCAATTTTCTACACATTATTATTGTATTTGCAACTAAAACTTACAAATCAGTAGAAAACGAAACATCATTTTAGAGACACTGACGACATAGCGTTGTTAGACAAAATTATCAAACTTAATCATAAATTATGAAACGAAGCGTTTTTAATAAGATGTGATTCACCATAAAACCACAAATGAAAACAAAAAATAATTTTCAGCGTAAGTTCGCCCATGTATGAAAAATAAATGTTGCCTTCTTTTAAAGTGACGTAATATCAACAAACTTTGTTATATGTAAATTGTTTATTTACCGTGCTATTTCCCCAAGATCCTGACATCTCGGAGGAGTTCGGTTGTAAATAATGAACTTGGACTGTGGCGCTGTGGAAGAGAATATATTCCCCGTTATTCAATTCGACTCTCCTATTCCAGACATTTGTGATGCACGCCATTTTATATTCCTCCTCAAGTTTCGTGGCAGTTTTCTCGTCGTAAGGAACGTATTTCGATTCAATCGGTCCCATGTAGAACCAAGAACATCGTCTAACTTCATTAGACGTTCCTGTCCAATATACGGGCGCTCTCTGACGACGCATGATACTGACATCGTAACGGCCGCCATCGGTAGCTACTGTCGTTTCTGTCGTAATTTCGCTGGAATTGTGAACTTCTTCTAATTTTAAGCTGTCCTGCATGGAAAACGGATGCCATAATATTTTCGTTTCCACTTCCTTACGGTAGAACCAATGGTGATACACCGGTCTGTACTGTACACGTTGCTCAGGAGATCCGGAGGCCTAAGAATATTACATTTTTAATAATCATAGTTATTGGGACAGTTTACTACGTAGGTAGGACGAAACAGAGAGAGAGAAAGAAGAAGAATTCTATTGATTTGCAAAATGCATTTTTTACTCGAGATATTCCATATCTTACCAAGTTCTGGAAACTTGGTGGGATGGTGTCTTGCGCGGAGCGACTGCTTAGCGAATTGGTCGACATTTGAACAGGGCTGAGTGTGGCAGATCCTGTTGGTTCGGGTACTGTTGTCATAGAAACAACAGACAAAGGATATGCGGTACTATTGTCCTGAACAGCGAAAGCCTGCTGAAACCCGGTGGTACTTTCGTAAAAGGATGCGCCCTGACTCGATTGGGCGGGATGCTGGTCGGACGAGAAGGTCGGCTGCTGGGGCAATTGACGCGCCGCAAATTCCGTAGGGTTATAAAATGTAGGAGGTGGTGGTTGGTTGAGCGCGATGGACGTCGATTGATTACCGAATGCAGCGTTCAGCGATTGATCGGCGTTCCAAAAGGGCGCATGAACCGGGAGGTCAGTCGCTGTGGAATTAAACGCAGATATTTCTTGAACTTGTTGCAAATTGTTCGTCGCGTCAAGTACCGATTCAGCGACAGGTGGATTCCAATTGTTCTCCTGAGACGAAGGAGGGTCCGGGAGCCTGCTCTTCGCCGTTGATTCGAAGTATACGCTCGCGGATTGTTCCGTTGGTTTCAGCGGCACGTAAAAAATGTTTTGGTGCACAGGCCGTACGAACGGCACGTAATTCAAGCTCGATTTTTGATCCGCTGGCTTGTTCGTCTGTTGAAAAATGGGACACGGTGGGGATGTCGGTTGCACCTGGGAATATTGTTCGGACGGATGTGCGTTCGATTTAGCCGCTTGGATATCGGTTACGACTGCGTGATTATCGGCTGTGTATACTTCCGGCCGCGTCAACGATAGCGATTTTTGTCCGAGGAACACGTCGCTCAAAGTATTATTTGTAGAATATGCGGTTTTCTCCTGGATATTATTTGATTTCGTCTCGTACGGCCTTTCGGCGAACTCGTTTGCAGTTTGCGGCGTCTCGCTTTGCAGTTCGAAGGATTTCGCTAATTCGCTGGCGACGTTGGACGTAACTTCGTCAATTTCTGAGGAAGCTTCGGAAGACACCTCGCGGGGGAAACTTTCCTCGCGTTCGGCAAGCAGATGTTCCAACTTCTCTGTCACCTGAGCTGCCAATATCGGTGTGAACGTCACGTCGGTCTCTCTTAATGTCAATGACGGTTTATTGGCAGGTTCCTCCGTCGTCTCGGCGATGCCGTCTCTCGAAAACTCTGGCGGCGAATTTAGCTGATTTGGGCTCTTAAACGCGGCTGCCTCTTTTTCTGAATTAGTCGACGGAAGATCTCGGTTCAAGTAAGGGACGAAGCTGGAGAACGAGTTGGAAATGTTTGCCGGGGTGTTTTGCGGTGTTGCAGGTTCCAGTAACCGCGAAGGTATCGGTCTAGCCGGCGACGAAGTAAATTGCGACGGCACGGAAGAATTCTCGCAAGGAGGAATTTGATTTGCGGACGCTAAAGGCGAATTATATGCCGGTCCGACTGGACTGGATCGAAACGAGCTGTGGAGAGAGCTGTTGCGCGATAACTGCTCGGAAGTTGGAATTTGCTCGGATGGAGGACCGATCTGTTGCACGCTGCTATTCTTACTTTGCAGGAACCCCTCGGACTCGTATGGATTCAAAATAGTCGGCGGTACGGTACATATATTTTGAGTCGGGAAGAATGTTTCTATCTCTGGATTCAGATATTGCTTCGCTTTGTTAGACGTTAGATCGGGTGGCGGTGCATACTTCAGACGTCGCTGATTACCAAGTCGATAACAAACTGGAGCTTCAACAAGAAAGAAAAAAAAACATTATATATTTTCAAGTATAAGTGTGCGAAGGACCAGTCGTACGTAAGCATAAATGTACATAAATAAGAAGTAAAAGATTACATATGCAATATGTGAACAATTAAAATGACTCAAATCACTTGCGATCGCCGAGTTATTTAATAATTTCAGGTACTCACCATCTCTAGTCGCAGGTAAATTGGGTGGAGCCGTAGACTGCGGAGGATTCGGTAAAGTACCGGCAAGATTGAAAGCAGCAAATCCTGACAGGTCTGCGCTTGAAGTTTTCTGGGGATTAGTCGCTAAGAATCCCGGCGCATCCTGCTGGGAACCATGGCGCCCTTGCGAGAAAGCGTAAGGATTGGATTCGTGTGTCGCTCCGCTAATAGTCTCGGGCGTCTGGCTTATTTGCGTCCCCGGGGAATCGTTTTTATTCGATGACAATGACAAGTTCGGCAAGAGGGGAGAGAGGATCGATGTAAAAATGCCTTGTTTCGTTGGCTGACTTGCCGTGTCCTTACTTTCATTTGACTGAGGAGATGCATTCGTAGGAGGAGGCTCGTGCGTCTTTGGCGAAAATTGAGGC
Organism: Dinoponera quadriceps; assembly: GCF_001313825.1. Classification (NCBI taxonomy): domain Eukaryota; kingdom Metazoa; phylum Arthropoda; class Insecta; order Hymenoptera; family Formicidae; genus Dinoponera; species Dinoponera quadriceps. The sequence goes on from NW_014558238.1 coordinate 1,860,138, forward strand.
TGATTGTTATTGACCGGCTCCTGCCCTACGAAGTTGTCGAGCTCCACATCTGGAAAACAAAATGACTGTTCAGCCAAGTTATCGTTTTTATCGCCTGCCTATTCTTTAATGCATCATCCATCATTCAGTGGCATTTCTTTCAATAAATTAAAACGTTGCTCATTATAGTGATAAATTGCAGAAATTGTCGCACGAACACATAGGAAAATACATTCAAACAACGAAATAATTATAACAAAAATATACCTGTTTCTAATATGACTTGACATTATGTTATAAGGGACAATATTCTTATCGACATGAATATTTCCAAAAGTTAATAGGACACGTCCATTTGATCATGGATATTTTTAGCTATCGGATGTGTTCGTAAAATATCTCCCTCAGAGTGACTGGATTCTTTGGCGCATTATTCACAATCTGTCAATATTGGACAGGATACAATGAACGTAAGAACCAATGACGAAGATAATGCGAGCCAACTGAGACATACAACGCGCTTCTACTTTCGCTCTTTTGCGCAGATGATTAGACGAGCGTTCTGACGGGCTTCGTATTACTATTGTTGTTACGTTAACGCATCCTGTTCGCATATGCTCAGATTTAAGTGTAATTTACGATGATTAACAATGACGTTAGCTATGCACGATACAAAGTTTGATAGTTCGCAAACACTTCATACTTGCGCGTCATTCTATATCCGTACATACTTATTGGCAATACTTGAGTAAAATGGACAATCCATATGTCAATATAAATGGTTTTATAGTCGCCTCTATTAAATAATGATTTTTTATGAAAAAATGTACGCGATAATACTTCGGGTTTGTTGGAATTCTCAAAGTTTCAAAGAGTATGCCGATATAATTCATTTAAAAGAAATCTTCAAAATATGCTGAATTGTGTGCATAAATGAAAAGTCCGAATGCCGTTTTATTAATAAAATTTATCATATTAACACATTTTATCATCTTTCGATATTAATTTCAAATTTACAGGAAGAGGGATATACCGTCTCCTTTAAACATTGTTCCGATAGCTCTTACATAGATTGGCGTAAAACATTTAACCCGATATTACAACAGAATATTAGATGGCTGCGAGATATTTATAAATTCAAGCAATCCTGAGGTATATCGTGCTTCGCTCATCGAAGGAGACACCTTCGATTGTGCAACGACGCACGTTGACGCCCAGATTTACTTTTTCATTCGTGTTATCGTCAATGTAACCGACGACACGTTACTCCTCTGTAAACTTACGCGAACGGAACTTTATAAGTACGCCGGACATTTTTGTGTCGAGTCTTTCGTTCGAGTTTTCTCTTACGGTCGCGTTATGGAATCACGCGTGTTCTGGTTTACCGTCATGTGCATGCTGTGCATAGATGCAATCGGTGAATCAATGTGTACAAAAGTTTTTGCACCGATTAATAACATTTTTCAAGTAGATGCCAGGACAGAGGAAACGCAAACTGAACGATTGATTCACATGCAAACAAGACCGGTTGAAACTACATGGAAGGACGACACGTTCGAATCTGAAATCCTGAATGAATCTCCAAGAGTGAAGGATTTATCAGTGAAGATGAAAATTTTTAGTAAATTTGAAAATGCAAGGTGTTCCAGGTATATTAGTGTAATTTTTAGGTAATATTAATAACATGCATATGTGTTATGTAAAAATGTTGCGAGGGTAAATTTATCAATTGGAACATGCTTAGGGTGACAATTGTTTGGAATGGTAAATATAAATAATTTCTATATTTCAGTGAAATATGAAGTTGGATTCTTCTCAAATTTCCATAGATTTTTTATTATATTTGCGTCTTTTGTTTTTAATAACAGTAGACTAATTTTAAAAATAGACTAATAATTCTTCGTCTATCCAAAGGATATTTTTTTCGGAGTAATAAAATATTTCTGTTAAAAGATACTGCATAGGACAGTTGGAAACTGGCAAAGATAATCCATTTGAAGACATCAATCTGTTTTGGTCATTCGCCGGAAGCAAAAACGAAACGGGTAATAAACTTACTGATACAACGTAAATAAGTTTTATTTTCAAATTATTCATGTTATTGATATTATTTATCACATTCGACTGAACATTGACGTAAGTTGGCTTTTGTAAATTGTAATTGCTGCCGTCAGTTACTTCTATTACACATATTTACGATAACTGATGACGCATAATTAAGTATTATCTGACATTTTTTTAATCATACTTCAAAATAATCACTTCTAAAAGATAACGATAATAATATTACTATTAAGAATGCATGCTGAATGGAAATATAAATTCTATAAATATCATATACGAAAGTTGAAACATCGATGAAATCAGAATCGTTCATCGGATTTTAATGAGATTTCTAATGAGAGTTACGTTGAAACAGCTCTGTGTTCATAAACCTGTTTTCTAATTATTTCTTATATCGTTTCAGATCAATTTTCATTAGAAAGTAGCCCAAAGTTAAAAATATCAAAATTCATCGATAAAAGCTTAACAGATTCAGATAACAACTGCCAAGTAAGTTCATGCTTTCGAAAACACATGTTTTGAAAACACAAACGAACGATCTTAAAAAATTTGATTAATCATTTGTTATTTAAAGATTTACCTCTATCTGAGTTGCGGCATTATAAATATGGAAAGAAATTCGACTGATGGACATGAAAAAGTAGACTCGAATATAGAAATTAATCGAGAGAGCACTGAGTTCTCCCAGGAATTTTTTCGGCGTAACAGCTCAGAATTTTTAGTGAGTAACGGAGATTTTACGTCCATATAATAAGAAAACTTGTAAAAACGATTTGTGAAAACTATGTTTTATAGCAAAAGGAAAAATTAGTGCACAAGGCTTATTTAAGCGGATATACCGAAACCAAGTTCTATGTAGACGCCAATATAACGGAAATTATATTCAACATTCGGGGAAATCTTACACGCGCGGTTCTGGCTATACCTACAAGTAAGTCTCACTTTGTTTTCTTCGTATAATAAGCCAGAATTGTAATGTGAAATCGATAACATCACGTTCGAGTCATGTGCTTCTTAGCATATCTATTATATTGGTTAGTCACGACACAGCTAAAAATAGATCATCCACGCATCAATTTCTCCTATTTAAATGTCGCGCGTCACATACATTTCGAAAAGACAATTTTATTCTATATTTCCAAAATCGAGAAAGTGAAATAAGTATGCGAGATGCCTTATTTTTACATAAATACAGTATTTTTTTACAAAATAACGTCGACTGCGATCAAAAGAGATATCCAGCATGACCTTACGAAAGAATGTCTACTGAATGCATAGTTCATTATCTATTTAAGAAAAACATTGTGTAAATATTTAACAAGATATCAAGAGGGAAATATATTGTGCAATTGATTTTGCAATTAAGATAACACGAGAAATTAAATGATAAAACGTGGGAGTATTGCTTCTGCGTTTACATGTTCATTTTATTTACGAGGAACGAATCTCCTGACACATCCAGTAGCGCAACCCTCTATTGACAACGGAAAGAAATGTCTTCGACATCATCGAGATCGCGTAACGAGCCACAAATTGTAAAACACTAATTGTTTCACTAGCGTGTACACTTCCTTGATTATTAGATGCATTCCGTCGCACATAAAATCACTACCTTCAAACTCGATTTCGTCTAATCTCCAAGCGCCAAGGGCAGTATCGACCGCATGGTCGGGTTGCCTCGTTCGTATCGCACTCGGTGCACCATGTTGCACGCAACTTCATTCTTGCACTAATTGGTTGTTAGTATTGTTAGTTCAATTTTTATTCAATATGCGATGTTATCTTGTAGACACAAAGATAAATTTGACTCAAGGTAATCGAAGAACGAAATAATAACAGATTTTCCTCGTCTTTTATCATCGCTAAATTTGGCTTACAAACCGTATCAGCAAGATGTTTAATCAAGAAACAGATTTGTAATCCACTCGTTAACAGACAGGACGATGCGGAGATCAGGAATAACAATGTCGTTGGCACGTACGTACGACATGAAAGGGGTGGTCATCGGCGCGCGCAATCCTCCGCCAGGTGGCTGGGTCGCGAAACTTGCGGGGGTGGAAAATTCAAAGTACAACTTCGACGTGACCGGTTACTTCGGAGCAAGCGAGGAAAATAACACGAGGGATGAAATTATCGACGTTAAGTCCGTGAGCGGTAAGTAAAATTCGAGTGATAATTATCGTCGATGTTGTACATACGCTGATTATAAACCTTTATCTGATACATTGTAACACATGTGCATTTAAGAAATAATTATATCTCGAGTTCGTAAAATTTATGCGCGTTAATGTGACATACCGACTCAGTGTACTAATTAATTCATGCATTTTCACGTGAAGCGTGTGAATTCTCCGCTAATTAGCAGGAAACAATTGACATCAACACTGTCATCTTTTGTTTTATAACTTGAGAAGCTTGATAAATAAATCAGCTGCGTGATAACACCATATCAACGACATAGTAACGCTACATCGTGCAAAATTACAAATCAAGAACGACATTCGTTTCACAACTTTACCGTGGTTACTTATGAGGACGGGACGAATTCACGATGTTGCAGCTCGTGTTTTTCGCGCGAATCAAAATAAAATAGTCACTCACTCTAATCTGCGCGCAAATTCAGCCGTCAGTGAAACGCGCGAGTTGCACACGCGCTCACGCGCACTCTCACGCGACTTCCAACTTCCTCGTGACACGACAGCCGTCTGACAACTGCCAACCCGTTGCTTTCTGGCCCGCGGATAAACAAGATTGTGCAATTCACCCGGTGGCCTTTGATCGCGGCTCTCGCACCATCTTTCTCTCTCGTTCGCGTCCAACTCGCGCTCTGACGCACGTCAGTTCACCGAGGAAGAAATGCAGAAATGCAACAAAATAGATCGTTCCGTTTTTCACGCCTAACGCCTCTCTCTCTCTCTCTCTCTCTCTCTCTCTGAGACTAACCAAGAGAAGCGGCCGATCGCGCGAAGACCGCCGTTCAAATTAACGGGCGTTTCTTGTTGGTGCGATAGCCGCGCTCGGCCACCGAGTTTCTCGAAACGGTGCCAACCAAAGCTATTATTATCGACGATTCTATTTTTAAACGGTTCGCTGAGTATAGTCGTTTTTATTATCGCGCATTTAATAGAATTAAGTGCGACCTCGAAATAATTGTTATCTTCTTAATGTCTCCATCTCTCCTGCGGGAAGCTCAGTCCGTCCTATCAATAATTACGGCTTTGTATTACGGTTTTTAATTATGCCGCGCTTTCTATCGTTGCGACAAACGTACAATTACGACTCCAACGTGGTAAGAGTCCGTCGCTTTCACTTTCGTCAATGTGGAAAGTTAGATGGATAAAATCGTTGAAAGAAGTTCTGCTTATACAATATCGAATAGCGAAGTTGATTGATTAATATGTTAGGAATGCCATTTGAAATCTGCAAACTTTTTTAGTAATTCATAACATACGTCACTTTCATAATAAAAAACTCAATATAATGCATCGCTACGTTACGAAACATATAATTATATATTTTATTCGCGTGTAGAATTCAAAGAAGACCTTGATCGAATGTTAAATAGGGGTCATATTTCACAGAATGAAGCAACGGTCACAATGATGGAAAATTTTAATCAATTCAATAAAGTAAGTTGAGTACGTATATAAAACATCTTTATGTAATATATGCTTACATACGTGCAAAACATACTTCTACGTTGGAATTTTGCAGGAGACCTGCAAAGATATAGCCAACGAACGAGTTGGTGATTCAATGCTTCTAATAAAATCTAACGTGAGTAAGAAACCGAAGTACGTGTTCGAGAGATCTGCTGAAATTGTAAACACACGAACAAGTACTGATGCAGCCATGACAGACGATTTTTCTAATGCGTCACTCTCCTCACTTGAAGCTACCGCGATGAAGGACATTATCAACAATTCTGCCCTACCTAATCATTCCTTAGCGAGTCATGGCAATATCGAAATTCCACAAAAAGTATCAAATAGGACGATATTCGGCGACAGAATGCTTGCTCTGGTCAGACACATAAGCACCAAACTTTCTCATTACATTATTATAAACTATAAGAAAAGTGCTAATATAGATCTTCATTAAACAGCAGCTGAGAGAGCAAGAGCAGAAAATCGATGCGCGATCATCCGAAGTCGCCTCGTTGAATGAAAACGATATGAATGTGAAGCCATTCGCTAGTAACAACGTATCGATGAAAATAATACAAAATCAAGAAGCGAGACTGGCAGGGAATAGCAAAGAGGATATTTTTGCAAGACAAAAAATACTGATAGAAGTGAATCCCGAAAGCAGTTTGTTGGCTGTACCAGGAAGAATACACACAATATTCTTTGATTTAACGAATAATTGCGTTCTTACAGTCAGATATGCAGTTCGAGCAACGAGTTCGTCATTTAGGATATATAATATACGACCTCCTTAGTACGTAAATCAATTATTAAATAATATTCTCGAGTAAACATCGTTCGATTTTACTTATTAAAATATATCTCGATATTATTTCTCTGTCCGAATCTATGTTTGCTTTCATGAATCTGCAACAGCGTATGGTTATACCCGGGACAGACCAACTACGTAGCTGTGGATGTCGTTGTACCGGCAGGAATCAGACAAGATACAATAAATACGCTCACATTGTTTGTCGATGGTACGGAAATATCGGAAAAAACGGTGTATCTTTACGTTCAAGATTCCTCCGCCAAGGTAAATATAAACGGATATAAAACAAATTGTGGAATTCCCGTACTTATATTTAACCGTGAATCTTTTAACAAATTTAGAGACAAGAATCAGAGAAATAACACGAAACGTTACATCAAATGATATAACATTTATTAAGAAAGAGATTGTATACTTTATGTGCGCTTTATAGATTTTGTGTAACCTACAACTTGCTTGTTTAGATCACTGATAATGTGAAACCAACAATCGAATACTCGTTCAATAGTAATTGCGCCGGTAATTTAAACAAAGGTCGGTGCGAAAAAACGTTTTGGAGCGCTGACATCACTATTCAAGATTCCGATTCAGGTAACAAATCATAACGATAAACTGAAAATTTCTACAAAATTTGATCGCATATATTCTTTTCCTGCTTTTTTATAGGTTTGAAAAGCGTAACTTCGACTCCAAATAAAATATATCCACGCACTGATTTCATAAGTGGCACGAAAAACTCCGTAACATTTTATTATTTGTCTACATGCTGCTCTACGATAGCCACAGTTACAGCAACTGATTTGCTAAATAATCAACACTCTCGTAACATAGATGTGACAGGTATAATAATACAAATATGATATATTAGGTTGGTGTAAATGAAATGGCCGTTTATAAATATAAAGTTGAAACTTGTATTTTTCAAATTTAAAACTTACATAACTAATCAAAATAGCTTCCACCTACTTCAATACACTTCTGCCAATGTGATCCAAGTGCATCAATGCACTTTCTAAAAAAATTTAGAGAGCGTGAATCGATAAACTCCTTAAATGCATTTTTCACACTTTTTTCTTCATTGAAACTTTTGCCCTGAAAACGGCCATTTCATTTGCGCCAACCTAATACATGTAAAAATGATGTGAAAGTATATCAATATCGAAAGTCAATCAATGTTCTTCAGTTCTTCAGAAAGTAATCAATGTTCTTCAGTTCCAATTTAAGTATTTGTTATTTAGACGCATCTCATCTAAGTTTTTATACACCACGATTTAAAACTGAAACTGACAATTTCATAGCAATATCATATTCATCAATAAAAAGCAGTTTTGAACTCTTTAGTCGCAACACTCATGATATGTAAGTAGATATACACAACAAGTTGGAACACACAATTGTCTAAACCGGAATTGGAAGACATTATTAATGGACTTTTGCATAGAGAAGGTTAAATGTCAAAATAACATACAATTATTTGTGTAGAATGGGACAATCTATCGCAGGGAGAAATAGCCGCTATCGTAGTGGGTGCATTATTTCTTCTCTTTCTTCTGATACTCCTCATCGTCGCAATAGTCTATTGCGTTCGTAAGAGGAATGGTCATGATCTACCTTACACACAAAGATACGGCTCTAGGCCACCTGCCAGATCTGAAAGAACCAGCTTCTAACAACATTCCTGTTGGAATCGGCTACATCGTTGGCAACTGAACCACAAACCCCTAGAAATATTACATCTATACATGCCAGTCTGTATATTGATAAAATATTTCATTTATATAAATTTCTACATAAAATTAACTTGATGACGAAATATTATACATAAATCACTGCGATAATCCTACTTGTCCTCACTCAAGAAAAGAGAACTCAGAGTGGAACTAAAGGGAACAACGCCTCTTACGAGCTCCTTTTCAAAAAGTGTGTAATATTTGCATGGACGACATATTAAATGTATTTAATGGCGTTCATTGAAATGTCTACAGCAATAGATTATATAAAAAAGAACACATGAAAATTAATCTTAAACAGTAAAAGTTGAGCAGTAAATCCCTCTGTTAGTCCAATCACAATTGAGAATTATTGAGATATAACTGCAATTTTCACATTTTCATCTATGTTTTAGCCAATTTGTTTATATTGCTCAAATTTTTATATATGTCATTACTCTTTCATTGTTTACACCTGAGACCTCAGACAACCTCAGTGCTACGTTATGAGTCCTAGTACTTGGAAGAAACCAGCTTCGACGGTGTTTGACAGGCTTCGTAACTTTCCGATATAATTAAAATTTAACTTTACACAGACTTGCTCTCGTACAAACTGGTTTAAAGTTCATCGCGCAACATAAAACGTAGGAAAAGTCACTTTTCCTCCATCTTCGTCGCACAACTTACTAACCTACAAGGTCTGACGTTGTCCGACGGCGTAACGTTCAACGTTCGAGTTAGGGACTTACGTTACTGCCATCATCATGGCTGCGCTCCGATATTCACTGCTAGTCTTCTAGAAAAGCTACAGTTCATGTCACGTGTATTATAGATTTTCAGTACTGGCAACGAATATCAGAATGCAGCCCATGTCGCTCCTCTCTATAATACCAACTGCGCAAACGATGTCGGAGTAACAGATGTTTGAACACATGTGTATCTTTGCCACGGTCGTAAACACGAAGTGCAGGAGAGATAGCAGAACGAGGAAGCTGTCCGACGCTGAATCTCACTTCGAAAATCGATCGTCACGCAGTTCTCTGCGTTATCGGATCGAGCAATGCGCGAAATTCGCCGGATGTCGAGCCCCACCCACGCTCTTTTGTCAAACGCAAACTCACCGTCTCGAAGCACGGCGGGAGTCGCAGGTGTGACGGGCACCAGCAACGCATTCTCCGTGTAATTCTCGAACGGAAAGCCCGCACCTGCGGCGGACAGCAACGGGTTTTTCACTTTACGCGATGTATTGTTCATGCTCGCGGTGACGTCAAACGCTACAAGGTCCGCAGTGGCACTGCCATTAGAGGGTAAACGAACACGCGGACGCAAATGTACTTTCAAATCCCTCTTCGGGATGGAGACCTTAAGGTCCACGTAAGCACAAACGTCTATCAGCTATTTGATAAACGGACACGTCACTTCGCGTAACGTCTGTTCGTGGAGCACTTTTATGGAGCGTGACTGGTTGGGCTGATGGTCGATTACTTTTAGGAAGATTCGTGTGTCTACATTGGTACCAGAACATCGAAAGTGCAGTGCAGCAGGAACACAAGATGGCGTTAATGTTTGTATCTGTATGAACATCAGTCGACCATCAGCGAAGACCGTACGTATACACGACAACCGATTATTGACACACAATTGATCTAAACGTCATTCCGATATGATTATCATCTTAAAAATACGATTAAATATGATATTGGAATCTGTTTCCTATATATATATATATATATATATCAGAGAAGTTTTTCAATCAATTTATCTTGTTACCGGTAGAGTCGAAAAGTCGTTATGGACAAGGTTCTAACAGGTGAACGTGAATGTAGAGTTGCCGCTAACACGGGTGACTTCCACTCAATTCAATCAACCGATGGTTAATTCAACGGAACTGACCAATCGTATCGATCAGTTTAACTAATTGGCCAAAGCGATTGGTCAATTTCGTTGAGTTGACCGAGATTGATGAAAGTTACCCTAATACTTTGGGAATGGGGCATACAAATTAATAAATTAATGTTCCTCTGTAACTAACGCTTGCGAACACTAGCCCTCAGTGTTAAAGACTGCTGATTCATATTTTATGTTTAGATCCACTTTTCTTTAGCCATAACTTAATACTATTATACGTGAAGTGATGAGAAAAATCGATTAATGTTCCTGCTCATTGCATGTGCACTTACAACGCGGCGACTATTTTTATCGAATTTTAAGAAAACATGAGAGAAACATATTTGTGTAAAGATGTGTAATCAAAAGTAACAGATAATAAAAACATAACTTAGCGATTGTAGGTAACAACGGTCTCTATTTCAGTAGTTGTCGGCTTAATCTGGTCTCGGAGAGACCTTTGGCTGTCCAGGCTTGTGCTATCTCAATCTACAATAACATTGATCAAATGCATAATAATGACATGAAATTGTATAAATATTAACATTAATTTAAAATATAAAAGTATCACAAATAGTATAGATACAGTACTTGCGAAGATGCATTCATAGTTAAAAAATTATTTTCTCTAGTACGATACATTCGTGATATTTCAGTGCGATAGAATAACGTTCGTTGCGTAAGGTAAAGCCTCATTAATCGAGAATTACTTTAATCAACGTGCTTTAATTTCCGCAGGCTCATGTAGCGAAAGATTAAACACTGAAATCCGATTTTCGATTTAATCCTTTTTGGCACGAGCTGGAGCAAAGGTGAAGGTATTAAGACTTCAAAGAGCGACGTAATTAGCAACATGTGATACAAGTATTAAAGATTCGCCCATCGTTTAGATGCCAAGCTTTAACCCTTTGAAAATTCATCTCCCCTCTGACGATACCGGTTTATCAACAGGTTTATTAATTTCGTCGTATTTTCTTGAGAAAGGATTAATAAAATAAACAGAAAAGTTCAAGAACGCACGTTTATTCGGATATTAATTTCAAAGGGGATTTGATATTACAATCTTGAATCCACACGTGCATAGTTCATATATGAAACGACGACGCACGTGGGATCGGCCAAAAAATAATATTCTTTGACCCCATGACGCCGCGTCACAGATGACATCGCTAAATAGCCCTCGGTTGCACATCCTTGCCCGCTAATCTGTCTAATCTGTCCCAAAATGAAATAGTTGCGATTCTTTCGATGGCACCCTTCGGATGTACAGAGCTACGCGTGTTAGTGGGAGAAAACACTTGACCTGACTGGAAAGGGTGGCCCCTGGAGTGGTTTACAACGGGGGGATTATATTTGGGGGCAAAGTGACTCTGTCGGAGACACGATCATCGTCTCTCTAACTGGTCGCGTTAGCGGGTCCTGCGACCCTTTGAACATCGACTCCGTCAGGGGCTTTATTTTTAGCTTTTGAAGAATCTGCTTTAGAGAAGAAAATATAATCGTGCGAATTGTTCGTTTAAATATTTTAATCCAAATATTCCTTTTATAAACATCTGAGTCTCCATAACTTAGTATGATTATTGTAACAATACATAAAGAGTAAACAACCTACCATTTACCGTCCACTTTAATAAAATTTACAAAGTATCCGTCAGCATTTTATAAGGTACTCATAAAAACGTTGGTTGCGTGTTCAACCAGAATTCTTCGTAAAGTTTCATGGAAAAAAGTTGTCCGCTACTTAGATACACATTGTTATCATGTAAATCAAGAAATACCGTTTATCTCACAAAATTAAATGACACTTTACACATAGTGCATAATTATACGATAAAGTGTATTTCCATTTCAACAAAGTATTTGTTCTTCGAATCGTAAAATTCCACGAAATTCTCCAGTTGACGTATTATCTGAACATATCAAATATCACGTATGTACATATACGTGCAACGCGACGTTTTCGCGAATATGCCACATGCCTGGGCGAACAATACGAGCCACAGCGTTCCTCTCTTTCTTTCTCTCCCTCTCTTGGCTTTTTTGACTCACCTACGCATCTCCACGCCCCCACGTTCTTCTGGGTATCCAGGCAGAACGAGGGCGGCGTAGAAAGCGGCGCGGGCAGGGTGCTGACTTTTATTACCCCGTCTGATGTTATGAATGCGACCTGTACGCAGCCCCTCGGGCGTACATTCCCCTTCCGTCGTTCGTCCTGCATAGCGGTTATGCTTTTTACGGCATGTATATTCGTGGTCATGATTAGTGACGGCTACGAACATACGACGCGACCCCTGTTTAGTCGAGTGGCCGAGCATCCCTAAATCTCGATTAGCCACCGCCGCGCACGGACGCGAGTTATAAATATTTGTGGCGCAATGCGCAAAAAGGGTATCGACCGGTCGTCCGATACGCAGCCAATCAGTCGCAAATAGTCGCGGACATTCGTATAAAATATCATATTATTTTTTATATCAATTTTTCCAACGATTTTGACGGGACGTTTTAATTTCCATGAAAAGCTGAACAAAATTCGACACAAGTACCACTTTGACCGCGCGCATAAAAGCGCCTTTATTGCACTTTGATGTTCAAATCGACGGATTACATGCCCGTCAATACAAACAATTTCCACATGCTCGTGAAATTACTCAATAACTTTATTATTGTCCCCAATAATCATCGCGTTATCCTGAAATTTGAAACACATTATGCGGTATTATTCAGCGGAACTTTTCAATTCGAGTCAAACGCATCTGCTAAAATTATTTTATGTGGAAAATTGTGTTATATACACACATTATCCGAGTAAATTCAAACTGATGCAACATGTGTGTTCGCGAGATTGTTCGTATCCACTGCTAGTTAATGCACGGATGAGATAGCGTTATTAAAACAAATCGTCGTTATTGAAGTTTGTCGTGCGCGCGTATGAGGATGATTATCGAAAGTTATAATGCAACAATAGTGATGGCTGCGTATGCGCAGGTGTAGCCGCGTGGCTACGACGGTAATCGTTACGAAAATATTTCCACGTTTCTCGCCCCTTAATAACACGGGCATCCCTCATGCCGTTGGCCGATGCGAGACATCTGGGAAGAATATTGCAATCAGTCGCGACCAGTCGTTTCACCGCGTAATAAATTATACTCGACCGCTTGTCGCGTCCGCAACGTTAATTGGATGCTGCTGAAGCGAAACGTTCGAGATTTCTGTAACCTCTGAGCTATTTTGCAAAGAACCTTAACTCTCTCTAATTGCACTGTTAGTCGTCGTTGAAATTAAGATTTAATTAAAAATGGATTTCTTTATTAATTAGATTTTCGTACATTACATATACATGTATTTTTACATATACAGCATTTTACGCTGTCATAATTTTTTTTTTTTATTAAGGCACTCAGAAATGTACTGTCCAATTCTTCGTCGGAACCATTAATTTCGCAGCCTGATTTCATCATTAATATTAGTGCGTACTCGCATATGCAAATTGCAGATTCCAGAGATTGCGCGTTTGATATCAACCTAACTTATAAAGTGAAGATTGCTTGCGTATTTCGAGCGGTGGAATGCTCTTTGATCCTGACCGGGAACTCGCATTATGCACGATTGCTGCCCTCACGTCACTTCAATTTTTTTTCGAGTGCACTACACCGTCGCTGCTATTAACGCTATCTTACAAAGTGTATATTTTTTTTGTCACTTCAATAAAATTCTACTTTTTTTGTCAAGTTCAATTAGAACGTTTATCCAATACCTTTTTTTAATTAAATTTAATAATACTACTTGTAAAATGTACAATGAATTTTGCGAATCTTTGATTATACGTGAAAGAATTTGAAATTTCAAATTTAGCATATATGTTGTAGTGCAAAATTAATTAGATAATATATGATTTCAGTGTTTCAATCAGCCTAAATTTAGATTTCTCTGAAACAAATATTCGGAGAAAGAAACACGCACGAGTTGCGGAAATATGGGAATTTAGATAACCGCTGATGTGCCTGTACAGACCGCATACAAATGGTGAAACGACGCCGGATACACACTCACATCATACCGACGATTTTAATATCCGCGAATGATAAACAAAGTGGCATCTAACGAAGTGGATAGAGGCGCGCCGTAATAAAATTTGCGTTGCGCTCCGTCGTGGCCGAGTCGGGGGAAACACCACGAGCGATTTCCTCCGATTTCAATTACTCCGAGCGACTGGTGTATATGGATGCCCGTTTGAGTAAAAACGCGGAAGGCCGAGGGAAACGTCGAGAGTCGCTTTGCAATACCAATTTGTCACTCGACCTGCCGGGATATTGAAATCCGCTCCGCCATATTTCTGAATGTCTTGAAATATACTCCAGCCATATTGCGCTCTTGGAATCTTTGAAATAGCGCCTTTCAAATCCTACGTATTTTTTTGCACTTAACATTTGGCTCGACGTATGTGATATTGAAGTATATACATGTGTAAAGCTTGCATAGTGCACAATATATTTGCATATTTCGAAAAATATATGGTTTGTCCTTTTCCTTGATATTTCAGACTTGTTATTATTATGCAAAGAACCTCATTCTAACATATACGAATTCAATTGCATTATATTATTTGCAAATATTTATATTTTTCGATCGTTCATATTTCATAAAATAATTGATTATGAACGTATTACAATATGTCCGGCATGTCTACAAAGATTCGCTCGCTAGTTAAGGATGGACGAGCAACGTAATTTGGTCGTTTCGCCAAAGTGCTCACGCGTTTATATAAATCCCGTCCGCCAAAGAAGAGGGTTCACGATTAAAACTGCGGTTAATCCCATCCACCATCCTTCGTCCTCTCGTAATTGCCGCTCTTTCCCGTTGCTTGGTTTTATTCCACGTAAAAAGCCAGTGCGCGTACAGCACAGAGGAAGAGAGAACGATTCAGCGGTAGAGGAAGAACGGTAAAAAGAGCAACAAATAAGCGCGGGATAGCAACGAACGAAGAGAGAGAGAGAGAGAGAGAGAGAGGACAAGAAAGGGAAGAGATGCAAAGAAAAACGAGAGACCAAGTGCACAATGTACGGTAAAAAGAATGGCACGAAAGAGATCCCTTTTATTATTTATTTACACCCAACGTCGAGAGTGGGTGGGAAAAATAATTTGGTAAAACGAGGGGAAAATAAATGATCGATCGCGTAACTTGGGAAAATTCGTAGAGTGAACCTAATCGTCAGATTCGTGCACAGTTTTTTGTAATTTTTTTCTTTTTTATAGAACCGTAAACGAATCTTGATGTCAAAGGAACAAAATGTACATTCATATCTCGATTGCGTAGCATGTGGTATAAAATATCTCTATCTCGAGTTCTCTCGCGCTACAATGATTTCAAGTGCGGTTTCCGCATTAGGCATAAATATAACTCACTACCGAATACTTTAAATATATGCGCGCAGTGTGTGGTATTGAACAACCAGTTAGCCAGTTAAAATACGCGATGCGATATATTACGAGCACACGCAACTAATGAAAGCTCCGTGCACCGCGTGTAAAGTACTGCGTGAAGGACACGTATATGTGAGCGTAGTGATTTAGACAGAAAGATAAATATATAGAAAGTGCGATAAAGCAGATAGCAAGGCGGATAGATAGACGGACAGAGAGGAGGCGGTTAACGAGATAGGGCGATAGAGAGAGATCGAGCGAGTTTACCGGGGGTAGGGTGAGACCCCACAAAGGCAGTGGGGCTCTTTTGATTCGCGAGCTAATTGGAATGCCGCGGATGCCAACGACGATGGAGCAGGGGTTGGGATATCCTCCACCGGAAGGTGGGGGTTGCACGGCTCTTGCAAGTCCCGTTGTAACCGAGGGATAGGCGGAGCTTACATCTCGCAGCAGGGGCTGTAGCGCGAGATATCGAGGCTCATCTCGCTTTCGTTCTTCCCTTTCGCCCAGTGACGATTTCGATCCGATCGCGTGGCTTTATCTACGCATGAGCCTTTTTGTGCGACGATCGGCCGATTTCGAGGAATTTTGTAAATTATTAGTTCATTCGAGAGAAAGAGAGGAGGCGAGAGTAAAAACATGCGAAAAATTAAAATAATTCAATGCCGTTGTTGTAACGGGATTATATTACAACAAGAAGTCATGATTTAACGACTTAAAATATACACGATAACGCTACGATGATAATTATGAAAGAACGTAATAGTGATGTATAATAACCGTATTAATTGATATCGAATAAATGAAATTTGCGATATGAGAGATGGTGTATTACGAATAAACGTTTTGATGGATACCTTTCTCCGTACCTCTCCGTGATGGCGAAGTCTACATGATTGTGCATCAAGGGCTTTTTGTGATGCTTTGACGTGGGTCGTATGCTAATTTATCACGGCGACAATGAGGCTTTCGCGCGTAACGAGCGAATATTAGTTACTAACCATCATCCGTGTCAAATTTTTATTTGGAATAATGGTACACGTGATGCAATTTACGTGTGCATTAATAGTCTTTCGCATATCTCGCAGCAAGACGATATTAATACCGCAGTATCGAGAATCACTATATATATTATAAATTTAACAATTATACATTTTGCACGGCACGATATCAAAACGTGCTGCGTGCAAATTCCAAAATCTGTTTATATATCTTTCTCCGTGTAGCCGCACGATCTGTTTATTGCACGAAATATTCAATTATGTTTTATGAAATTCCCGATACCACATCTCTGTTGCAATAAATAACATCCGCTTTTAGTACGCTGATATAATAAAGATATTAAGTTTAATTGAACAAAGCGTACGCTCCCAGCGTTGCGTGCGACAAAGTTCCCGAGCGTTATTAATGTTTAAACAAAAGCTTCAGTCGAAGCTTTCCCTTTGTGCCTAGCTAGTAGCTCCCGACGTGAAAAGCCGCACACCTTGCGATTTTAACCGCGAGCGGAGGAAAAATCGTTTGAAAATCCGCATAAGACATTTCTTCCCGTCTATATTTATTTACCGAGAAATTTCAAATACCATTCATCTCTCTTAATCGCGAGAGATTTCGATAAATTCATAATCGCTCTATTTTGCTTCTAAATTTTATAATAATATTAAATTGCCTTCTTTTGGTAAATTATTTCCTTTGCAACGCGTATGTTATGTCTTGATAGCGGTCACAACTTTACCGAATTAATTACAAAGAATACCAATTTAAATATGGATTTTAATTTGGGTTCAATTAAACACAGACCAGTTATGTTGAATGTACAGACTGAGAGTTTTATTCTCCGTTTAACATGTACGCGTACGTCTATCGTATAATTAATTATGTAATAGTATCACGTATTTACAATCGATTTTGTGCGCCAGTGCCAAAAGTCATTTCTTTAAAGTGAAGTTTACCTCCTTGAAATTACAATGAGAAAGAGGACGTTAAATCGCTTTAGCTCTATTTGTTTTGCTCGTTTACCTATTATTTTTCCTTCTTATGTACACTCGCGACTAATTTCTCGTGCCGTCACAGCATAATTTTCTTATCATGGTACACAGAGTACATCTACACGATTCGAGAAAGACAGTTACAAAAATATATGTTGGACAACCGGTAGGAGGGAAATGACTGTGAATAAGAGTATTACCGTAGCATTTGTGATTGTTACATTGTAATGTCATCTCTCGTTATGTATGGGTCTACTGTATCATCTCTCGATAATTTTTATTTCTACGGATCTCTTTAGGCTCCTCGTCATTCGAAGTATCTAACACTACGATTCAATGAAAGGTAGTCTCAAAGTAACAATTTTCATATTCCGGAAATCTTCGCTCGCGCGTAAATATCTTTTTTCTTTGTGAAGCACAAAAGGATACCTGACATTCTCTTTAAAGACTTTTCTGACCGGTTAATATTATATGTTCACGTGCAACTGGGCATTTCTAAAATCAGGATACAAAATTTCATTTCGGAGGTTGTTATTGTCGAACAAAACGAGTTTTCAATTCTTGCTTGAAGTTTCGCGTGAATCTTGTTTGAAGACAGCTTATCCGCAGTAAGAAAATTTACATATTTCATCCGTATAACGTCAATCTTCTCAATTTTTTGTTTAAGAATCGTAACGAACGGTCGTCTTAGTTGGGCTCTGTACTGACTGCTGTCTGATTCTGTCGCGTAAGACAGTGTCTTTGGCATATCTGAGAGGAATTCGCGTGTATCCATGCGATAACTCGTCCATCGCACATTTCCCCTCCAATGTTTCGTGCATTGGTGTGCCGGTGTCCCTGGAGCGTCTCGATTTCATGGTGTACAAAGCCGGTGATGGAATTTCACTAGGTCTCATACTTTCTTCAACATAATGCCTCGGCTTGCAATGACCGCACCAAAACTGATCGAGAATCTCGGCATCGTCGCCTGAAAGAAGTACATCATAACGTAAGATATTATAATGTTCTTTGTTTCATCTAAGGCGATAACATTGAACGTGGAAATTATAATTATGCAACTAATTAAAAGAAATAATTCTCTTAATTACAATTGTATTTCAACGCGATTGAATTACTCTCATTATTTCACGGTAACTTCGCTCACCAAAACGTCCCTTAGTCGGAAAAGCAGAGGTATCCTGAAATTTATAGTTATTTCTCCTCGAACTCGGTGGCTTCCTGATCGAAATACTGCCGCAACGGCTGCACTTCCTTCTGTCGGCGAATTCTACCTCCATAAAGGACTTCGATTCCGGCCTCGGCCGTGCTCGGCGACTCAGCTGAGTCGGCGTGGTCGTCGTGTCATATCGATCGGCCGAACTCCTCGACGGAATCCAATTTTGATGATAGCCCGCTGATGATCTCCGCGGAGGACTTTTCAATGCCTCCGCGACGTACAGATCCTCCTCCGACAACGCTTCGTGGATATCGTGATCGGGTATGTTGTAGTACCTAATCACACGATCACCTCACAGAAATTCGGCACATCGATGACAGAACGTGCGCGATTAAAGAGAATATCGAACCGAAAGCATAATACAGATAATTTAACATGGAGCCGTTTAATTACTACGTACGCGCCGTTAATGTGCGTTCATGCCTCTAGTTTCTGATTCATGCTACTTTGTCGTGTACGATCCATTTAGTTCTTCATTAGCTGTGAATGGACTGTTCACGCCGTAGAACAATTAAAGTAGCACAAATTGAGAATTAATCGGAACTGAGCGAATTAAATGAAGCAAAGAAGTATAATGAAACGTATTTGTATGAATTTTCCATTTGCGGATAGATATCACGAGAATTCCTAGTCCCTCTAATTGAGACGACCGGAGGACGATCGTTCGAGATATAATCATTTACACGTGTGTGATAATTTACATTTTTTACATTTACGAACCTTGTTGCCAAAGTATGAGCTTGATGCAGTCTCGGTGAATGTTGACGGTAATGAATCCTATGCGGATCTTGTTGATGATTAATTGTTCGCAATCGTTGCTGCGCTCGCAGTAACGCCTCTTTTTTGGCTGCATCTCGTTGCATTGTTTGCGGTTCGGCGGGCACATCAGATTCTTCGTCTATCTCGTCGTCCACCTCTTGTTCATCATACTCCTTATCGAGAGATTCAACGGCCCTCTCTTGATCATTTCCCGCTATAGTTACATTTTACTTTAATTAATTAAACATAAAAGTCAAGCACACACATACAATGATTTTTTGAGCACGCATCTATGCGTGTATTTAAAAAATCATTGTTTCTCTGCCTCTTTCATACTTTGTCTACTTCTTAAAAACTTCCAGCGTTACTGTTAATATCCAATTTTTTTAATAATACAAAGCCCCGTGCAAAAATAAGAAGGAAATGTCAAATAAATACTTACTCTCCGTAACTTCCTCTTCAGCGTCGTCCTCTAAATTGTCTTCCGTATAATTTCCTAATTCATCGTCAACATATACTGCATTGTTCTCGTCCTCTTGGTTCTTAAACCGATCTTTTTTCATGACAGCGGCGTTGTTAGCGTAATCTTTGTTTCTGCTGGATTTCGCGCTAGTTTGTTGATATCGATGTGACGTCTCCGTGCGAAGAGCGGAAGAATGTTTTGGGTATGTCGAACACGGATGATTGTGATGTTTCACATTCTTGTAAGAATTCTCGATGGGATAATAATTTACTGTTGGTTCCGCCATAGAGATCTGATGGCGTCTAAAAATTATGCAATTGCCTCTCAATTATTTTCGTTAAATACTATCATCTGTATGTTCGTTAACATAAAGTTCGTTTCCTTGACCAAATAAAGCTTTTTCTTTTCTTAATCAAATTTTATATATTTTTTTTACAAGAATTTGATTTACCTGGTGTTTTTATCAGTGGCATCTTGATTACTTCTTTGAGCATACTTCCAACAAGGGTCAGGCGAAACTCTAGCATCAGCAGTTTGTTTAGTAGACCATGTAGTGGACGAATGTGGGGAATTGTACTTTGTCTTATTTCTTCCAGTTTGATCCATTCTCCAAAAATGTGTTACCACTTAATCTCTTCGAGACTTTTATACTTTGCACTCCACTTTCGTCAAATTTTATTCCTTATCGTTTATTACATACCTATTTACATTTACCTTTGACACAACTTTTCTTTTTGTTATAGTTTAATACGTCTTTTGAAACGTTGAAATCAGAGTTCAAATATAACTTGCACTTCTTACGACGGCAATTTGTTGTTCACAATAGCTTAAAAGTTCTTAGAAACACGTCAAAACGTTGAACATATCGGTTTCTTTTCACAGCTTTAAACTAAGATATTAAAGAAATATTTACAAAGTAAGAAACTCACTTCGGTAGAATCAAGATCGTTATTTTTTAGAAATATATAATCTTCCGTTATACGACTCGCAATGTATGTTCCATAAAGAGTGCACGAAATCTCGTGATACAATACAACGAGATGACTGGCACAGAAATGAGAGTGGAGAAACAAAGACACGACATGGTCAATTTATAAGAAGTTATCTAAAACGATACTTCTTCGGGGACAATTGACAAGTTGACGTTTGAAATCTCTTTTGCAACTATATCGACTAAAATGACTTCCCGATTTCTAGTACGTGGCAAAATAAAAGATATAAAAAAGCATAGGAGGAAGTAAGAGTCACGATCGAGAAACGCATAGATAATAGATTCTTGCTTCACCATTTGTCAGTCTCGTTGCTGTCTTCATGCTCCAATGAGGAGTTTAATGAGCGCTGAAATTCATGCACCCTTTGGCTTTGTTGCTCGTGATGCAGTTTTCGCCACTTGATACGGCGATTCTGGAACCAGACCTTGACTTGTGCTTCCGTCAACCGAAGCGCGTGAGCCAGGTACAGTCTCTCGGGGCCCACCATATATTGCTGACGTGCGAATTCACCTTCTAAACGTTCCAGCTGTTCTGCCGTAAAGATCGTTCGCACCCTCTTCACCTTACCACCCCCACCGGAACTAGAACTCGAACTACTGTTTTTCGTCGAACCTTCCTGACCTGTAAACATAAGAAACGAAGGGTTTCTTTTGATAGCATTTCAGCGTTTTATAACCTAAACGTAGTTGCTGAGACATGTCTCTCTTTTCTTTGCGAAAAGAAGATAATTTTAAATAACGACAAAAGTAAATGAAAATCCTATGCAAAACATAAAGAGATATTGTGTTTAAAAGATGCGTAAAAAATTAATATTTTACGATTGAGTTAAATTTGCTCTATGTATCGAGCATCAGCTGAAAAGTCTGCAGGAATAATTATACAATAACAAAGCGAACGTATAAAGTACCTTGGATGTAATTATGAGATTCTAAATACCATTTTTCCGATGTGGAAAATTTAGATATTTGACACTTGCGTTTAAAAGAAAACGGAAATTTAACTGAAGTCAGTTGCGAGTTTTCGCTGGACGTGTATACAATTCACGATAGAAGTGTTTCGGTTTTTGTTTTTTAACCGAAACGAATTACACAGAGTGACTTATTGAAAATAATAAATTGGTAAATTTAAACCTATACAGACATATACGCACACAAATTCGAAATATCATGAAACTTACATCTTAACCACGTTTCTTCCGTTTATTAACCCTTTTAGTGCCGGGAGCCGATATATCGGTTCCTGCTACACCGGCGAGAAGTGCCAGAGCCGATATATCGGCCCGCACCTTGTAGCGCTTTACTATTCGCATTGCGAGAGATCTCTATCAAAATAAATTTAAAATACGTTATAAATAGTCTAATTTCATTACGAGAGAATTAAAATAAATAATTTTTAAATATTGCTTTTCGTTTGGTTTTTATGAGCCTTTTACCAAATCCTAGTAAAATCGGCCGGTTATCTTCGCATAAGCACCTCTTTTTCGCCCGGCACTAAAAGGGTTAATATTTCTAACTTATTCTTACGATATTTGCTGGTAGAACAATAGCCCGCATTTTGAACTCTCTTTTATCGGTAAAAATACCTCTAAAAGTGGCTTAGGAAACCTGATTAGCTAAGAAGCCACATTTAAGGCTTTTATCGATAAAAGAGAATACGAGCCAATTTGTATTGACATTTCTTTTTAAATCGTATTAAGTTATATTCCAACAGAGAGAATATAGTCATCGGCAACTAGCATTAAGCGAGCTGTGGAACTAAACGTGATAAATACCTTGATGTTTCCTGTACTGTTGCTGTTGACTCCGCTTTTCGCGCTGATTATTCCTCAGGCCTAGAATTGCGTCGATGGTGAAGGACTTGGCTTGTTGCTGCTGCTGTTGCTGAGAATGCTGCATGTGCGTGATGGAATGCGAATGTGGCACTTGCGTCGATAGGTTTTGCGCGGACAGCTCCGTACCGAGTAAATGCGAGCGTCTCATGCGTTCCAAAGCTATGGCCTCGAGATCGGGATTTCTGGGCTGCACTTGTAGGTTCCTGAATTCCTTGTGCTCCAGCATACCCGGATTTTCCAGCAGCCCGGCGCCACCGCGCAGTCTTTCGAGTGCCAAGCTGCTGATGTGATTGTCCCTCATTCTATCCAGAGAAAAATTGAACTCCTTCATACGATCAAGACTGTAGTTTTTGAGCAGACTAAAGTCCTTCATCTCCTTCTCCACCACGAAGTTGAGGTCCTTGCTGTACCTGTCCAAGGAGGACAACGATGTGTGAGGACTCCTTTGCTTGGCCTCGCGCAGATTGAACAGCACGTTCTTGGCTTGGGAATTTTTGGATCGGCAAAGCGTCGTCGCCGCATCTGCCGATTCCTCGCTCTCGTTCGAGCGGTCCAACGGATAGTTTATTTCGCTCAGATTATTGGCGGAGTAACCGTAATCTTTGGCCTTGTTCAATGGCATCGTCAGGTTTCTCGCCGAATTCTCACACGGGAACTCCTCGAATCGCAAGGACGTCCTGCCACCACCGCCGCCGCCGCCGCTTCCATCGAGACTAAGATGAAAGTCCTTCGGCTCGGTTGATGCATCTTCCTTGGTTTTGTCGATGGATAGATTCAGCTCCTTGATGCGCTCGTAACTTTGAAACGCTCTTAATTGAGATTCCGAGTGACTGCTGTCGCTTATGCAATCCGATAAGTCTTCCGCCGTTAGTCTACCCGACGGATCGCTCGTCTCCATTGTAATACTTAAAACTAGAATTTCACCTCGATGCTCGACGCACGTTAATATTACGAATAATAATAGTGCCCGAGCATTTGACCGTCGGGAAAGCGTTGACGTCAATCGCTCGTCAAATTATTCCGCTATACTAATGTATCGATTAATTTTCAAAGACCACGCGGCCGATTTTGCGACGGAAAAACACGGCGAATAATCGAATTTCCTCGAAGACTTTGATATTAAATTGTCGCGAGATCCTTCCCGTGGAAACAGCAACCGGCCGATCAATTTTTCTTCTTCACCATAATCAACAGTTTGATTCGTCACTATCGCAGAGATAATCACCCATAGTTCCTCGCGACGCACTACATCGGGTTATTAAATCACCAACACGATCGCGCTCATCTTCGTGCGACCGTCATTCCGCCGCAAAGAACGCGCACTTTTTTTCAAGCGCGTCCACCGTTCAGCGACGGACTCGCCGAAAGACAAATGAACAACATAAGGTAAGCGAAGAGGCAGCAGGAGCGCGAGAAGGAGACGGTACCGCACTACGAAGGCGCCTACGACGAGGTATGGTCGAACCGCGTTGGCGCTCCGGAGCATCCAAGGATAATGATGTCAAGCACGAGGATCACCGCTATCGGATAGGGTTGGCCAGCGGGACCAAGGATATCCAGCTAATGATCCCGTACGTGACGAGGAGGGTATTCACCCGCCGCCTCGTACTCCTCCTCGCCCGCCCGCCCTGACAATCAGTCGACCGTTGCGTTTCACCTCCGCAACCCCCAAATGGACCGCAGAATACCCCCTCATACGGTCAATATTTTTTCATTCGACGAGGGAAGGCCGGGGTGCGCGTCGCCAGCGGAGCCTGGTTGGCCGGAGCCTGCCATCACCCCTTCGCCGGGACACGCCTACTGCGAGCACCGTGGGGGTTATTTGCGGGGAGTCTGTTACTTTTTTCTACCCTCTATCTCGAGCCATCCAGCCAGCATCCACCGCCGCAACCCGTTCTTCCCTCGTCGTCGTTCCGCGAAAGCTCCCCTGTCCTCTCCCGGGTACCCCATTAATAAGCTTTCGCCTAGACCGACGTAGCTCACTTCAAGATGCTTGCACCCGGCTTGCTCGTACCTGCGGGGGTGAAGACGAGCGCGTGCGTCGCCGTGCGGTAGTTAGCGCCTCGCTTCGGCCGCTCGTCAACGATGTCATCCGCGTCTAAGGCCTTCCGGTAATTAGGTCCTAATGATGATGAGGTAGTTTCATTTTGTTCGTATGATCTTTCTTACCTCGTCTTGGATTGAGATAGTCTTCAACGTCGAAGAGTTCACTGGCGATGGATTATTGAGAGGAATTTCGCGCAATTTATCTTGCGAAATTTCGCGCTGACTCGGGAAATTCTTGAGCTAATTACACGGAGAGACGTCGCGTGGCTAATATTATAATGAATATAAATTAGTTTTAGAAAATTATCGCGTGTGGTAGACTTTTAGCATATTCGTTGGCAGGATCCTTGCGAGTACGACACGTCATACGCGCGAGCGACGAAAGTGAACGTTCTTTCGCGCAAAATTTCTTTCTACGAGAAATTCTCCATCCGATCGCACGAAATTGTGTGCTAACACAGTGATTTTATGAAAGAAAAAGAAACTTTACATATGTTTCTCCTTAGGCCACATTTTTTCTCTAGATTCTGAGTGGTATCAATCAAAAGTGGAGATGTAGGAAAAGGGTGTAGGAAGAAAATATTTCGAAAGACGTATGCATTTGCAGCTTTTATGTGCCTTAATTATGACTGGCGTGTTAGTGACACAGGGACCGTCGTTATTAATATATATTCTAAGATTTCGAGGTAAATAGGTCCTCCTTAATTGCCTCATGCCAATCTGAAACTTCATCCACAATCCCCTCATTAGACGTTGACGGGTATGCGGGAATTTCTCAGTACCTTGGAAAACCTCTAAGGAGGTTAAGCTCAAGAGCTTAATTACGTCGAGGTTTTACATCATGTTGATCACCTGTACACACGCCCCTGTCTTATTAGATATGCTATTTTGACAATGTATTTTATTCGCAACCGTAAAAGGAGGTTTGGTTTTGCAATGTAGAGAGAAGAGTAAACGTATCGTTACATTTCAAAAGTATGTAAATATCGATACCGATGAAAGGATACGTGTAGTTGGGCGTATAATTAATAAAAACAGAATAGCATGCCATTAATAAATGTCTATATTCTACTTCTTACGAAGTAGGCGCGTATGTGAGTAACATCCTTGATAAAAGTTTTACGCTCAGGAAGCCATTATGAAGTTAAGATTGAGCTATAAATTCCAAATTTACTTAAGCCACTCTCTAACTATTTCACAAACCTACGGACAACGGTTCAGTGTAATTGCATCGTAATTTCTTACTGCACACAAACTTTCCTATAAACTTTTGTCAATATTTTCAGCACATCCAATAATTTAACTTTTTCAGGCCATTTTCTCATTAAAAAATAATATATCACTATATGCGTATCAGAGAAATTTATTGCTTGTCACACATCAGATCACAATTAATTGTTATTTTGGTGTAGTAATTCCACCATCAGAAATGATTGTAAAAAGATCTTTGGAAAAGGACGTGTACATTACCCGGTTAACTTCTTCGCTGCCTTTATTTGCACGACGCTCCCTAGTTTGGTAATTATCAGCTTTCGGATAAGGAGGTTCTTGAAGGGGAAGACGGAAGCCAGGCCGAATGAAATTGGCGACAAATGTATAAATTAAATGGTAGCCTGCGCCGTAGAGAGGGGCTCCGAAAGAATTTCTATTGAAGCCCGATACCCCCGCGCTCCCACCCTCTTGATCGTCGCCCAAATGACTTGCGACTCACCCTTATTACGGCCTGAAATTTATCACGGAAATTTCGTGGAGTATTTTATCCGGATAATTGCTCCGCTTTATAAGAGCCACCCTTACGAGCCAATATATAAGACAAAGACGATCCGACGAGACTTCTATTCGCCTCAGCGACTCCGGTTCGATACGCAGACTAAACGCTTGACTAGATAAATCCAATCAACGGAAATTTTTCCAATAAAAAGGTATTTTCCAACGCGACTGATTATTAAAGCAAATTATTTTCGTAAAACCATCTACTCAAACTATACAGAGTGTGAATATATATAAAATAACGAATGTCGAGAATATCAAAACATCAATAACAAATATCTAATTGGAACTATCTGGCAAGTACAATATCATTCGGTAAAAAGTGTCAAAAACCAAGTCGCGCACCCGAAAGCATCATTGTTCGACGATCAGAATTGACTGTCGCGTCCATAAAGTCCTCATGTTATCAATCGCCGATTGGTATGGTAAATCTATCAAGCCGAGAATCGTGTCGATCGTCCGATCCACGATATTTGCCGGACGCAGCGTGGAAGATCATTAACCAACTAAATATCAATTTCATCGGTAAATAGTAACTGCCGCTATCTATTGTTTCCAAATTGAATCCGTATCGGCGATGATCTATGACTCGGCGGTGTGTTCGCGCGCGCGTAAAATTCGCGAACGCATAGACCTGTACGCACCCCCGCACGCCACCCTTTCTCAACCCCGAACAGTCCAGGAACGTGGGTATTGCGATCGACACATACAAAGCAGTCTCTCCCTTCCTGGACTCTACAGCATTCTGCTGCCTTACAACCCGCGTTACCATCACCCTCTCACCCTTCCCGTGCCCCTTTACCTTGCCTTGGTTCCCCTTGCCTCCTTCACTTCCTCCTCCTCCTCCTCCGGCTTTCATTCCACATGCGATATTAAAGCCAAGGCAATTAGCGGTGGGGGTTGTTGCGAGGGATGGCGAGGGAGTGCGACAGTTTCAGCCAGGGTTTCGCAGTCATCTCCCTGGTGGGGCTGTCTCGGATATGATTGGCTGTCAGCGGGGGTTAATCCCTGGGCCCGGCCACACCCCGGCATGTCTCAATCCACCTCCGTGAATCCGGCCGGCCGAGCTTTCCGCCCGGAATCCGCTGAAAACGAGGGTGAAAACGCGAGCGGCGAGGATGTACCGGATGTTGCCAGAGCGCGGGGTGGGTCGAGCTCCTTAAGCGCGAAGGAGATAATCTCGGGCAGATGATAGCGTCATCGGGCAAGAAAGGCGGTAAGCGCGTGCTCATTTTTAATGATGTAGTAGTTAACGTTTCATTACGCGGATGGAAATTATGCGCCATTTCTCGAAGAACTGCGTGAGAGAACGGCGAAGAGGGGATTGTTCCTTCTGGAATTATTCAGAAACGCGAATAAAGTAAACACCGTGCGGTAATTGGTCATTTAAGAAATACTTGGATGATTAATGTGATCCTTGCATACATATCGCTAGCTCTGTACAGAATACGGGTGAAATTTCCAGATATAGCTCAAAATTGGATTTTCAATCAACCAATTGTCGTCACAGTTATTCATTACACGGACATCCCAAACAACAATTTAATTTTTTTTTAAACATAAAGACTTTTTTGTCATTTGGAAATAGTAAAAAAGAAAACTTAATTATATCAAAATTAGATCTTGGGAGAAAATTTCAATTTTATTCACGATGGCTGTTCAAGTATAAAAACGCTTATAAATTGCTCGGGTTATGGCGCGGCTTTTCATAAGTCGCGAAATTCAGTAACGAGCGGATACAGCGTAATTTAGATGAAAACCAAACAAAGTTTAGAACTTCCACCAACTGAAGAGTATAGTAATAAAAATTCTGTACCAGGTAAAACAGGAAAAAAGGAACAATATAGATGGAGCTTGATGAGGAGGAGTTGAAAGAGGAGGTAACATACAGCGATATAGTAGATCATAAAAGAAAACTTTTATTTGTGAGATTAAATGTTCGTCAATTAATTAATGTACATTGTCATACGTATTGGACATTTGTTGATATATTTATTTATTTATTTAATCAGTACAATCAATCAATATATAATAATACGTTTTTACGTTACGCTTATTAAATGTTTTATACTGAGATACGTTACGATAAAAAAAATATTTTATTGCGGAATTATATTGAAACGTCTGAAATGATATTTCTATTTCCGGTAATATCGAACGATTTTATCGGAAACGACTAGCGCATATATATTGTCCGTGCTGTCCATAACGTGACCGTTGAGTCCGTTCTTTTGTTGCATTCGAGGCGTGCAATTAATTGCCGTTGCACACTGCACGAGCGCAATTATGTGCTTCTATGCAGATAGATTTTATTTCTTTGCACAACAACACGATACTCGCTACGTCGCATGGCCAGTAACTATACGTTAACGCGACGCGTAAGATCAATTTCCCGACATTCTCGCGTATTTCTGTCTGTTTTCCTGCACTGAGAGCGCAAAATAGCGCGGAACATTGCGAACAAGTGTTTCACTCTTTGTCCAGCGTCGAATTTTATTCGCTAAATGTCTTCCTGGCTATTTTGGAAACGCACCGAAATACGAAATCATGAAGGGCTTCATGATAGGCCGGAAAAATCGATTCGAACGTTGCTTCATCTGTCAAGTATAGAGTGAGTATATCTTGAGTCATTTCTTAATAACGTATCATTTATTTATTTAAAAAGCAAATGACGTGATACACACACGTCAGTTCAAAAATAAAATTATTCTCGTGTTATTGTTAAACTATAATCAGACAAATTTTTATAATGCGATCAAAGTTATAAATTCGTCTTAAATGCTATCTGCTGAGTATACACAATATAATTCGTAGTGTCATAAAGTTATAGCGAGTACTTAACTTCTTACATTATGTATTCTACGTGCGTGGGCCAACTTTTACGGGTTCAAATGGGGTTAATTAATTTCTTCGTAACATCTATACACGAGCGAGTAGCTCGTAGCCTTGCGCGATTTCATGAAAACAATTAATACTCATTTTCTGTGAACACGTCTGAACCTGTTATGATAATTAGCTGAATATTTTCTTGAAATATATTAACAATATTATCGTGCGTTTCTCTTGTCGGGATTAAATAAACTTGTAACGAGATAAATTTAAAATGTGCAATATATATATACAATCTGTTGTTTTATCTATAGAACAGTTCATATAATTTCGGTAATTAGAATATATAAGATAAATATGTATAAGATAAAACGTTAAGGGAAAAGTAAAAAATAAACACGGAGGAAATGTTGCAATGATTATAATATCACATTTTTTATCTTGATGGTTTTATTAATTGGTTTAGTAAGGTATAAGAATAGCTTGAAGTGATACATAAATACTGTATGCAGGAAACCGCAATATCACCAACCTTGGGAAATCCTGTTATCTTTGTAGCGCATGCTTTACGGGAATTCACCGTGACTTAATTTTAACGCATATGGATCTTCCAGTAAAAGTAATTTTAGAAATAACTGGAATGTATACATACACACATACACACATACTTGTAGTAATTTGAAATGTTAATTGCCGTGGTTTTAACGATATCTATATTATATTAAATCATATTATACCATATAATTATTATAAATTATTTTAATAAAATGTTATACATTTCCTTACATAATTAAGTGACAATATAAGTTAAGGAGAGTGTTTAGTTTATTTGGGTGAAAAAGATCGATTTTTGTTT
This sequence comes from Dinoponera quadriceps, assembly GCF_001313825.1. Taxonomy (NCBI): domain Eukaryota; kingdom Metazoa; phylum Arthropoda; class Insecta; order Hymenoptera; family Formicidae; genus Dinoponera; species Dinoponera quadriceps. The sequence continues at coordinate 1,890,403 of NW_014558238.1, forward strand.
GCATTTCATTACAGTTTGAAGTGCAGGAAATGTGTTAAGAGAACTTTTCAAAATTCGAATAATTACCGAAATTATAAGACTAAGTATTAGGAAATTATCGGATGGTACGCAAGTAGAAAATCAGAACCGTAAATTCCCGTAATGTCAGCGTTTCAGTACGCGGACACAATAGAAATCTATGTAGTAGTTCTTATTCCTTCTTTCTGTTCGTGTGGTTATACAGACCTTATACAGGGTGTTGAAAAAAAGTTGTCGCCAAACTTGAGGAGCACGTAATTAAAACAAATAAAGGTTGCAATAAAAATGGATCTAAAAATTACATTCGTTTCGAAAATACAAAATATAAACGCTTTTTTTAGACTGCCCAAACTAGACATCCTCTTAAGAGGACTTTTTACTGAAACAATAATTTATTTTCCAAAAAGAGAGAGGACGAACTTCTATATTATTTCTCAAGGATCATATCTTACCGGAAAGAAAGAGAAAGATTTCTGTTATAGAAGATCACTAGTATCAAAAAAGTAATTGCTGCATTTAGTAATAAACATTAGAATATTGTAAAAGCATTGTTTCGTACTAACTTATAAAGAAGCAAAACATTCGTGAACTCGAACACCCCTCCTCTTGATATACGCGTGCATAATCAGCCGGGTATCCCCGGTTAGCGAGCATGGGTACTTGGTGGCATGGAGACTGTTCAGTGCTACTTTTTCCTTCGTAGGGGTCGCATACGGAATGAACGATGTTAGTCGAGCGATCCCAAGTGCTATGACGTTATTAAATCGTATAATACCGTGCAGTTGCCAATTATCATAAAATAACGTCGATAGAAAGATTATCGGTGTCTCATGCGCCAAAGTAGCGCATGTATTTATAAGTGTGCGTCAGTACAAAAGTTCGGACTTGGAAAGAAATTATTGTATATCGGAGATTCGTAAAGATGCATCGGCGAAAGTAATTCGTAGTTCACGATCAAACTGCAGTGATTTCAACCATGCTGACGAATCCGATAAAATTACGGTTTCAATGCAAAAAGTGTTCGTCGCAAAATCGGTCGAAGAAACTTTCAAGGAGCAAGACGAACATAGAACGAATAGAAACATCGCCCAACGTCTGTAAAGAAGAATATTTAACTAACAAGAATCTATCGATTATGACTGACACCCAGCTTGATCCAGATGTGGACCTGAGAGAGAAGAAATATGACAAGGCCAGAGCATCGAATTCATCCGCCAGTACGGGCTCGCAAGATTCATACATCTTGATATCGACTGAAGAAGCGCCTGCGAAATTGAGAGATGTAAACTGGGAATATGTGGACTACGATGATATCGCTGAGAATATGAGAAGTGGTTATGTCATGAAGAAGTACTGTAGTCCTAAGTGCAGCACAGCTTGGTTTCTAAAAATTCGCCGCGAGATTTTGAAAAATTGCCGCAGGAAAGTTTATCCTCTAGCGATCGATGGGTGAGTGTACAACGTATCTTTCATATAAACTTTTTCTTTGCTATTATTGTAACAAAGCGCGTAAATGGTTAAAAACACTCCTCCAATTTGTTAAATAATTCACTTATATTGCGTAAAGATATCTTTCTTATCATAAATTGATAACGTTATGTCGGCAAAAGTAATCTGACCGCCCACACATTCGAATGTCACGGATGTTCCATTGCGATAATGCATTTCTCACGGTCTCCTACGAAGACACTCGGTAGACTGCACGTGACAGGGGGGAGTTTAAAGACCCTTGGAAGCGCCAGCGGAAAACCTGACAGTGGCTCGCTTCACGCAGGGAAACACGCGTGGATGAGTCATACCAGTAAATGGTAGCTTAAAGTAACACGCGCCCGTGCAGGGCCGAGTAAACAGTAAAAAAAGTATGTGTTTACGCGATGCTTTCACTTGTCTCACGCAATAGTAGGTTTCATAATTAACATTTACTACAAAACAATAAATGACAATTTAAAAAACAGCTGACATGAAATAACTTCAAACGTAAAAATAATTTGTATTCCAATAACAAACGTTTTAATATATGTAATAAAGAGATAAAAAACATTACATTGTTGTCTTCGGTTTTAATACTGCATATTATGGGAAACCTCGTTATTACATGAGTCCAAATATTTGTATATCACAGTAATAATCGCGTATACCTGTCATTCGGCCCTGCACGAGCGAAAACTACGTGCGCCGCGTGCAGGCGTGCGCGACACTCTTGCGTAGCCTGTACACGTTGTGAATTTCCTGTACGCACCGGACCTGAACGCAAGAGGGTTCACGACTCCGTGATTCGGTATGCCTTTCGTGTCTATTCTCTTGAAAACAATACACAATACTTTCAACCTGCCGGATAGGAACACAGGACTTTCATCAGCGCAACGTGTCGAATAATCTTCTCGGGTTTGTTTCTATGTTTTCAGACAATACAAGTGCAGATGACATAAACTTTTATTTGATTATTTCAGCGAATTATTACGATATGTTTTGTACGGAAAAAATTACGTATGTTTCTAACAATTGCGAATTTATTCACTGTGAGAGAATTATCATTAGAAGTTATATAAAATATGTAAATATCGATTAGATTTTTAAAATCCTATTCCACTATTAACGGTCCATTGATTAGTGCTAAAAGGACTCGTAAGAGTAATCAGAAAGAGAAAATATGTAGAATCATAAATTCGTGACGTTTTGAATCCACTTTAGATAATGTGATACATTGGCATATACACCAGGCACTATTCCGCAAGACTCGCCATAAGACACGATACCGTAAATTGTTTTTGTATCGGCCAACGCTGCTCCGGAGTCTCCGAAACAGGCATCTTTACCTTCAGTTCCATAGCACAAATGAACGTTTCGGACGAGCGTATAATCCGTGGAATTAACGCAGATTTCGAAAGGAACATGTCGAACGTGAACGCCCATGAGAGTTTCCGATAGTTTTGCCTATAAATTTATACATTAAATAATGCGTTTTACATTTTTATTACCTGTAATGAATCGATATCTTTCTCAATAAAGATTAAAATAATATTTAAGAAACATGGATAGTATAAAATATTTATGCAAATATCTCCTGATATCTGTCGAACAATTGTGTTCCTGCAGCTATTAATTTACATATAAAAGCAAAAGTGTTAAATACAAAGTAAACGCAAAATTAAAGTATCGTAAAATCTCTTGGATACTAGAAAATCTAAACGTACTCACCTCCTTTCCGATATCAGTTTTTCCCCAACCACATACGAAGAGTTCACGCGGTGTCTCATCGGTTAATTTTGGTAGATGGATCGGTTGAATGGTCTTCGAGAAGCGAAACGGTGGTTTTACTTCAAAAAGTGCGATATCATGATACGGTATAAACGGACTGATGTACGAGTCATTATATATATGAATGTTTCTGATCCTGTGCATAGATCCGCCTCTATTCCATCTATTGGATCCAGCGCGTATATAATATTTCGCTCGCCGTGACGTTCTCGAAAATAATATGCCAAGCATTAAAATTATAGAAAACAATTTTATACGCTCAATATAGTAAGAGTGTCCATCAAGTTAGAGTGGTATATAATTATGATGTTAAAGATATTAATGATGTATCAAAATATTAAAATTACAAGCAATGAAGAGCTGTGATGGCCCATGTCTTCGATAATATACTGGCACCGCACAAAAATCTACTCGAACTGCGTAAAGAGAGCTGCAAATATCGTCACTTTTAGAGAATATTGATGAATCAATGTGTTATATTAAGACATTGACGAAAGTGACGCAATACATGATATTAACCATAAAAGGACGATGTGCGATGCCGACTGATTCTCCACCGATAACTTTTGGATGCGCTTTGTATGTCGCATGCCCGTCTATTTTATTAAGCAGAAAGACTAAAATGTGCAGGACAAACGGTAAATAATGCGTTGCTGAAACTTATGCTAGAAATAATGAAAGAGGCTATTCTTTGATTATTACTTCGACGTATTATTGTGAAATACATAATAAAAACTAGCAATGAAAAAAATTAACTAACTTATTCTATTATTAACGATACATAGAATGCGCATAGCTCTTCATACCGAGGAAATAGAGAATAACGACTGCTCCGTGCATTTTTCCCGACTGTGTCACAATACGATGCGGACGAACATATGTAAAGTGTGACAATCCATTTCGCGGTGACTGTAAACGTCAGACATGTCATATTTCGTGAACATTTAACCGAGACAAATGCTGATACTATCGTCGGTTGCGCTATCACAACAATGTCTAGATTGAACGTGATTTATGTAAATGACGTATAAGCGAAGTGATAATTTGAAATTTGTCATTTCTTATCATGGCAAGTCGTATACTTATTAGTAACTATAGGAGGAAGTTTTGGAAAAGACATCCCTCTTTTAGGTGATATATATTTATAGAAAAGAAATCCCTCTTTTAGGTGATATATATTTTATATTATATAGAAATTTTACACCCACATGTATGGACCCTTACTTTGACAGAAATTATTTTATTATGCGCATAATTAGTTTTCCAACTCTAATAACATTTATATACTTTCTATTACATGGACAGTGTTGATTTTAGTTTTATGTTAGTTTGTATCTCTTGAAATAGTATTTGTCAAATTATAAATTTTTTTTCATCGTATCTATAGACAATTGAAGGATTTGTATTTTGTTCGCTATAAACATTAATGATATCTTCGGAAACGTTAAACATCATCGAAGAATCTTGTTTAATCGAGTCAATCTCTGCAGAATCCGTTAAAAATAATGATCTACGGTCACGTCTAGGTGAAACCCAATCTTCCTTAGATTCTTCAGGCTCGGACTCATTTTTAGGCTTTTCCAAGCAAAACAATGCAGAGACAAAACTAATAGTTTCCATGAACATAGTGACCAATAGTAAATTATTCGCAAGACACGCTAAAGTGCTTTTACTGTTGTCGTTTTGCATTCTGCTTGCACGATTCATCGACTGCATTAATTTCTCGAACGCATTATCGGTCTTTTTTCTTATATCTGTAATAATATATACAATTAGAAACATAATTGTGCGCTATCGCGCATATCAATTGATTGTGAATTAATTCTTCCACACAAATTCGAAAATATAACTCTATGTTGAAAATGAGAAAGAGATATTTGTTAGAACTACTTGAACGTAAGGCATTCTTTCTTAGTAAGTTTAAAAACTTAGTAAGCTTAGTAGTAGTTTAAAAACAATCAAAGATAAGAAATTTATAAATAGTATAGCAAAGCATCTTGTATGAAATAATTAAGACAAGTACTAACAACCCTTTTCACGATGTATCACAAGATGTGCTATCTTCCTATTGTTATCGTGAAAATAGTCACTCGTCTCTGCGCTAGCTAAATCTGTCATGTTAATTAGTGGAACGTTGGTAGGAATCGGTAAGTCGACATCCTCAATGTCATTTAATTTTCTGCCGCCAAATAATGTCATGAGTCCAAGTACTATGTCAGCTAAGGAGATTAGGATTTTAATGGGGAACAGAATTCTCTCGTTGAAAGAATTTTCGATACCGCGAGTAAGGAATCTTTGTGTCTCCAAAGCGGAACGATGAAAGTTAACAACAGCGAGCATAGTTTTCTTTAATACTCCGTTTTTATATAATTTCAGTGAATTATGTATCTTATTGTACCTAAAAATATAAATATGTGTCTATGTAAATTTATCGATCTGTGAGAGAAAGTCATCAGTTAAAAAATATTAATAATTTTCGAATATATTATGAAATTAAACAATGAAGTTTACATAATTAGTCTAACATCATATTTGATTAGTCAAATAGTATCGGATATATGCTTCAGTAATAGCGCTTGATGCAGATAGACCGGTCGAGCCGTTATCTAAGCTCTTATTATATATAGCTCTTAACTCATTCGGATTGCGTTCGTCCAGTTCATCTACGTCGAGTACTTTTACCATATTCATATTTCTTGTGCAACTCATTTTCGTGTACTTACCTCGTAGCCGCTGTCTTATCCCTAACAGCTTGCCTCGAAATTCGATTCAATCTCTTACGGCCTTCCCGATAAATCTCAAAATACTGACACACGTCGTACGTTAATTGTCTTCCCCATCCACTCCTAGAAAACACGTTTCCCAGTTCGTTCGCGGCATGATGAAGAGGTGACCGTCGAGATATTCGGCGGTCCAGAATGTTCTCGTAAATATACTTCATTCGCTGCACCGTCGTGCGCGGCACTCTTCGATTGAAATTGCAGCGGACGCTCGCGCTAGAGTCCGTATCAATATAAATCTTGCAGCTACTTAGGTCTTCGATAGCGGTCAACCATGGTTTAACATGAAGTGTATGGTTAACCATTATTTCGGTCGAGTCCCGCCTTGTTGATGACACGCAAGCTTTGACACGTCGCAATTCCTTGACGCAATCGTTGTAATTACTGGCCCTTTCCACCAATGAACGACAAAGCAGGGTGTGCAATCGTTCATTAGGCGTCTCGTTACTTGGCGCATTATGAACGAAAACTCGATTTAAGCCAGTCTTCAGTGATTTTACTATGCTATCCGGCGGACCTTTTGCTAAATTTGCAAAAACTCGATTAACATCGAAAGATGATGCCCGTTTCCCCTTGTTTGTTGACGGCAGTAAACATTTGAGAAACTTTTCGTTGAAACTGAATGCGTCATTTATAGCGCTTAAAAACTTAAAGCTTTTCGTTGTCTTGAGTGGTGATGATTCCTAAAGTGAATCTTTAGATGTAATATCTTATTAGATTACAAGAAAAAATCACGCTCACGTGTACGTCTTGATTACCTGACACAATCCTGTTCCATCCTTTAACATTCGCAAACTTACCTCGTTTTCTTGTAACGTCACGTTATTCATGTCGAGATAATGATTAATCGTAAACCAGATTTCCTCTCCTACCCTGAAGAGATCACATAGTAGAAGCGAACTTTGAAGCAGAGACTCGGAAAACCAATCATCCAAGGTTGTAGAGTTCCATGACATCTGCTCGTGCTGACGAATCGATACGACCAATCCAAGGGCTTGCGCCAACTCCATCATTTTCGTTCGTATAGTCACACAAATTTCACTGATTGTCTTCTGTAAACTGCCTCCATCGGGAGACGACAATCTCAGCGTTATCGGCTGAACAACTGGTCCAATTAATCTCTCCAGGAAATCCTTTATCGTTGCTTCCGCACGTTGAATCTGTCTCGGATTCAGTAGGACGAAAGTCTCAGCAGCCGATTCATTCTTTCGAGATATTTTTCGTACGTATAGTGTCTCGTCTTGATAAGTACGATTCGCTTTTACATAAAATAAAATGGCTCCTATCGTTAAGATTAGAAAGAAATAGACATAATTATAGATAATGAATTTAATTATCATGGATATGGAGTTAAATGATGTATCTTTTGCTTACCGAAGTACAGAAAAAATATAATCAATTTACAACTCATGTTGTAGATCGAACTGCATTTTACTAGATCATTCACTTTTATATAGATTCTAGACGTAAGTCATACATTTTATGCGGAACAACGGCAAAATACTTCTTTTAAATTTAGCTGGCTTTATCTCATTATGATCCTCGCGTCAATGTATATCGCAAAAGATGGAAAATTTATGCATACATTTGAGCAGACATTAATATCACCTCGTAAATGTGACAGAGATAGTGGAAAAAAGTTATGTTGAAAATATACGAAGCAATAATTATTATCAGCTATCTGGAAAAAAAGAACTGCTCGATGCACAGACAATTGGGAACTAAGTAATTTTTATGTTACGATGCGACAAAAATGTTATTGATGTTTCGCCATGCTGGAACACATTCGCAGTGACACATGTATAGTATCGAGCAGGACGGCTATCGACGCGGCGCCTGCGTTCGAGCAATGCTACGATCGCGACGCCAGTCTCGACAGCAGCTTGCCAGGAATCAATTCCACCCAGGTACTGGTCTAAAATTAGCAATATTGTGCCTTTACGTTGTTGTTGTGTGGTGTTTATTATAAAATATGGCTACAAAATATCTAAGCAGAATTGAAATTCCTATCAACTGCCTATGTGTTTGCTTTTGTTATCGATGATGAGAATATTATTATAGATATACTCTTTAGAGTCATATATTTTATATGATATATGTGCTTGCTACATTGAATATAACGCTGTGTCAGTGTCGTTATATTAGTAATTATTAATTTTCACAAGAAAAAAATATATTTGCCACATAAATATTATTTGACTTATATTTCAAGAGAGAGTTAAATCAAAGTTTTTGCGATAAAATTTGATCCGACACGCGTAAGAGAATTACGACACACGCGATGTAAAATATTCTATTGTTTACTTGACGTATTACAACGGTTTTGCATTAGTGACTCCGTGATAACATTAATATGGTCAACAAAGTGATCATATGAAGAACAAATGATATCATCGAGATGACATAATAAAATCCGTAGATGTTGAGTCATTTATACGTCTGCACACCTCGTGATACGCATTACTGTATTTAATTATCTGACATCATAAATATAAGATAAGCCACGTATTAAAAGAATCAAGCAAAGCATCTCTTCTGTGTATTAATACATAAGTTCTAACATTAATTCTAATTTCTAATGGTATTTTATTGCATTTTGTCCTATTCTTTCACTCCTTAGCCTTTTTGAATCAAAAACATAAATAAAGCGAAAAGTCAAATAAATAACAAAGTAAAGATTCAATGATATTGATAAAATCTATTTTGTATTAAATAGTCATTTTAAATTTGTTCATGTAACTATCAATATATAAAAAAGATATTTTCAATACAGTATTACTAATTTTAATAGAAGTTATTATATTTTCTCATAAACAAAATATAGTCAGGTATACAAAAGATAAAGTTGTGATATTATATAAATCTTCCGAGCTTTGTAAGATATGCACAGTGGATAAAGAAGAGAAAAGAGGAGGCTTTCTATGGTCTGATGTTAGGTGCCATCTACCGGGAAGTCAGAAAATTCTTGTGAATGTTGAATCTATTCACGAGTAAATGGAACGCTAGTCGCACCTACATCGACCTTAACTCCAGCCGGCATCATTTCGTTGCGAAACGCACTGAAATTCCTTCTGTACGTCAGTTTAGTAAGCGAAGAATATTCCTCCGAGTGCGCGATTAACATACGTATGCAATTCTCCGCAAGTGTCACGCAGTTAACTGTCAAATAGTCGCACGCGTAGGATAACGGTACTCATCCGGTAGAATAATATTAGGTCGCACTCGGACAAGTGTTCTCTGACATTACCGGTGAGATTGAGGTGCGAAGATGGATGAAGAAACCATGTGGAAAGATTTTTATCATAAAATTGTGGAAGAGAAGCAAGCGAAAGAGAATGAACAACAAGAAAAGTCGGAGCACGAGACAAGGTAAAGGAATGTCAAAATCATGTCTCGTTACGTCGATTTCTGGTCGTCCCAAATTTTGTAATTCGACAAAAAATACTGTAAGATATTTGTGATTATTTAATATATAATAATTATTTATCAGAAAGAGTAAATTTACTCACAACAATAATTAACTTCAAATATATCGTTTCAAGTATGATAACACTTGTGATCTTGGTATGTCAAAAACACCTTAGACATAATAAAAAATATATCGAGAGAAACATGGAACCTCTTGAACAAGTGAAGAATACGAGTAAAAAATTGTGAATCAATTTAATTCTAGCGTGTCGCAATAACGTTAAAGACGTTAAGTACCAACTAAAATTACAATTTAAAAGGGAACGGAAATTTTACGTATTAATTGCACAAATGAATATGTAAAAAAAATGGTGCCACGTCAATGATAACAATATCTAAAAAAAACAAGATGAGTTTACACACACACACACACACACAACATGGTAGAAAATTCTATTTTTGACATGAAACTGAAGAGTCGGTAACGCTGAGTTCTGCATATATATTCGTAATTTTCGCGATCGATGATAACGCTCCGTGACAAACGAGGTGCTCTTAAACAAATCAGCGAAACATTAAATTAAATTCTACGTAGCCGGGTGCTCATGTAGGATCTATTAATAGAATGAGATCAACATGGTGCATCAGAGGTGGGACTATACGTCGCGACTAAGTCCGAGCTATATACGTAATGTGTATGTAAAACTATATGTATACATGCTATATGTATATGCTGGGATCTGGTGCTCAAGGTCGGCGCGACGCTATATGATTCACAAGCATCTCCCGACGTCTTTGTAAGAGATAATTAACTGCAGTCGTTAGCATGCACGACACGAAATCGTTCATCCGTAACGAAATTTTGTCGGATGCGAGCCGATTACATCGACATAAATATTTTATTGATGCGCGCATTTGAAACTGTTTATCACCTATTATGTCACAATAAATGATAGAAATTGCAATTCAAAAAGATAAAAAATTATTATCCCAAAATAGAAACACGCACTTATTAAACAGAATTGTCTCTTGTATTCTTGCCATATTCCCTACAACTCCCCATGATTTAACGATATGCCGCTGCGAAAATACCGCGCGCGTCACGTCGGAGCACACGAGGGAATCCCCTTCAAGATTTCCTTGTCGAGTAAAAACGAAGTGACGAATGAAGAGGGGAATGGCGCCTTAGATCATCGCTTTAGGTGAACGGCCAAGCAGAACCATGGATATCACGGCATCAATTGGCTCTTTGATATTATCGGGACAAAGATCCCCACTAATGTCGTGGGCACAGGTGTACGTTTGTCGAACAGTCGCCAATATTTGTGGAATCGATTAGCGTGCTCTGTGATACTTGCGAAGCCGAAGCGAACTCCTCTCGAGTGAAGATATTTTTTGTACACTATTGATACGGATTGCGTAATTTCGCGTTGTCATAAATAATTAACGCACACTTTGGAATAAAATAAATTTTTTTTTTTTTCAAACTTGACGTTTCGTTTATGCGCGAAATATTAATAACATTTTGAACAATTCGCAAATTTAATCCATAGTTATTGATTATTGGTAAAGCAATACGTGGATCGCATTTACGTCATATATAATATACCGTATCGATTAGTTTAAAATTGAAAGTACGGACGCTCCAGGCTGTAATATTGTTTTGAGACCGTCCATCTTATTGAAGGCTTCCTACGACTTACATCATAATAGACCTTGTGCTTATTACTTGCAAAACAACACTCCAGCTTCATATATTATAGATTGCGCAAAAGATCGGACTAACAGCATAGCTGTATATACAGCCAGACATACAGCGAAACGTACCGTAAGTGGTTAAAAGTAGATGGCGAAGAAAAATAAAACAAGATACATTTTTCGAACGACTATCGACTGCAGAATGCTCGAGTGGCATGCGATACCATGAATCACTTCGCTCTTGAGTCAAGAATAAAAGAGGCTCGGGAAAACTCAGTGGCAACGTCTAGGAAAAAAGGAACGCAGTAGTGACGCAAGTCAGCGAACATGTCTTCTCTGTCCTTTTGCTTCTGTAATTCGAGAGCGTACTTCCCATCTTACTCTTCGTGCGAACTCCCTACAAGCACTTAAAAGTTTGGACAAAAGTTTGGCTACTAAATTGTACTTAATTATACTACTACCATCATTAATTGAAGACCGATTGATATAACTAACTGTTTTTCTTTATTTCTTTTTTCTTTCAAATAAGAAAAAAACATGATCACAATTATTAATGATGGCTGGTTGAAAATGAAATGAGTCAAAAAGTTTTCCTGTTGCTCTGATGCGAATACGTGACTCGTTTCTTGAAATAGATGATCTGATGATCAGCAAATAGGGAAACATAAATCTCACACTTCGAGCTTATTCGTCGTTGTTTGGTACAGGTTATAAATTAATTTGCTTATCTCTCGTTCGTAAAATTCATCGTTTATCTGATATCGTATAATTTTCACGTGCAGACGTTAAAATTGTTGGCACAATATATTCATACATTCCTTGCAGATAAGAAAGATAGTGTAAGAGCAGCTAACACAAAATTTGTTAAAGAATTGAAGCCTGGGAGTTTAAGTAAGTTAATAACATCCTGTTATATTACGTAAAAACCGTGTTTAATAAAACATCTCTTTGAAGATTTGCGTTGTTACTATAATTGTAGAATTTTTAAAATCCTACCTGAATCCTTCTTGAATCAATTATCCATAATTGGCCAAATTATATGTATACGTAAATCCTCAATTCATTGCAGTAATGAAATGAAAAACCAAAGCGCAAATCCTTTAATTTATTTAAAATCTATTTCTCCTTAATTTAAGTTCGATTGACTATCGTATCTTTTTATATTTTGATTCATCCATTGAGATAAAGTGAACTTGAATTTTACAAGGTAAGGTTCGCGCAAAGCGTTCGTTATAGATATTCATCGAAAAATTTTGTTTACGCCTATGCGAATTATTGGTGTAACGGCCCGCGAATACGTCCTGGTACCTCCTACCTGCCAGTCTCCTACCTGTTACCCGATTCCTTATGCAGTTTGCGGAGAGACAGAGACTAGCCTGTTCACATTTCATCGACACCGAAAGCTACACGTCAAGCCTGATACGAGCCAATTAATTTCGTGGAATAAGTAGGCCGCGAGATCGTATAATTCGCGATCGTGGGAATCTCGGGCGCTATTCAGTGCGCGTGTGGGATTCCGTCTACGTAACAGGAAAGCAATTAAGTTCCGGTTTATATGACTGCACTCTAAAACTGCGACAATCAGTGTGTACGAAGCCGTTGTGTACGAAGCAGGTGGAACAAAATCATATATAGTTTATTAGAAGGGAACTTGGTGATCTCAAAAACGGACCAGTTTACGGAAATGTATGTGAGCCCATACGACAAGTAGTTGTTGAGTTGCAGTCGTTAGAATTGACTTTTGAACGTCAAATTGCATAAAGAGTTTTATTCGGAGTGATACTTGCTGATATCATTGTGCATTGTATTTCCATCGGAAGAGCTGCTGTGTTTTGCAACAGAGATTTATTGTTAAAGTGCGGTTGAATTTTGTGCGGACATTTATATAAAGGATACATTTAAATCTTCGTCGTAACCACGTTTCCGTCAACAATATTTAAAATAGCACTTATACATTTCTTTAGTTTCCAATATCTTGAACTTTCTTCTTTATGAATTTTTGTTATGTATCCAAAGTGCGAATTCAAAAAGACGATTCTAAAATTACATTGCATTCCAATCTGAAATTACAAGGGTTAAAGTTCAAATCGTGGATAAAAATAAAAATCGAGGATAGCAGTAAGCGACGAGAATATTTCTCGCTCGACTACGTAACGTGGTTTCTCCTGCATGAATTTTTATTCGAAGACATCTTGTGTTTTTGCTGAAGGACTAAGAAAAGGATAATGGCGCATTTCGAAAAATTGGACGAGAAGCATCCTTACTATGTGATCGCGGCTGCACGAATGTCACAAAAGCCTGAAACAAAAGAAGTAACCGTCGCGAGATTCTATTGGAAATTTGCTGCATTCAATTTTATTAACCAAAGGTGAAATAACATGTTTCGTGAGTGTGCGTGTATGCGCGTATATGATCTATTTTGTACGAGCTTTGTGTTTAATAATTCAATGTTACACCTACGTAAAAGTATTGAGCACTGTATACACGCTTCATCTACTTAGATCTTAATCTATTTGCGCACTGTAGTATATAGAATATTGCCTAAACGTTTCGTTAATGCACTGAATAAATATTTAGTTTGAAGTATATATAATATGTATTTTTGTATTTTGTATTTATATATTTTTGCGTCTCTTAAATGTATATAATTACGTTTAAGATAGATATATAGGTATCTTCTAGCTCGATATTTTATAAAATAGAAGAACTTTTTTATTTTATAAAAGTATTCCCCGAAAATGTAGAATTTTATAGTAAATGTTCTCAAAAATAATGTTCTAGATCTGTTATTAATCTAAAGTAATATATGTTTTTAGGATACAAGAATCAGATGGCGGCTTCTTCGAAAATCTCGGCACTCTACTCGCAGAAAGAGTTCGCGCACAAGAACAGGCAGAAGGTCCGCTTCCTAAAAAGAGGGATGAAACGCAAGAAGAGGAAGACACCTTGAGCGAAGAAGGCAGCATCGATGAACCGACCGAGGCCTTGCTGGAAACCGACAGCGACAGAGATGAACATGAGCATGCTCGAAATTTCGTGGCCGAGTCGATGGGCTTAAATGTAAATATTGCATTTTACGCCATTATCATCATTTTAAATCATTATTAAATCATAATAACGCGATATTTCTAATGCTTAACTATGGTTTCATAATCTTGATCAAGGTTTTTTTAGAAATGATATTATTTCGCTTCCTGCTGAGATTTTATTTCAATATAGTTTGTTTCATCGTATAGTTCGACATATTAACGATCACTCCCGATGAGAGAACGAATTCTCACGCGTTAACAGCGCGCAGAGTGTTGCTTGAAAATACTTCGAGTAGTTTCATACCGCATCGCCTACGTCAATAGATAAGGGGTGGTCTGTTCAAGATCGAAATAGCCGTATTCAATTCGGAAGAAACTTAAATAACGCGTTTACTTACATCGCATAATTCGAAACAGGTTCGCCGACATGGGAAACTGCTTTCGTCTGATAATTACATTAACTCTATCAAAGCTGTATTAAAACGAAGAAATTGATTTCAATGGCGTAATTGGAAATCTATATTTCTAATATATAAACGGCTGAAAAAACTGATCGAAATTATTTATTATTCACTAATAAGAAGATTCATTGTTAAAAATAACGGCATTAAAATAACCTCTAAAAATCAGAACATAATAAAATTATTAATTTTAAAGGACTATGATATCGATATTGTAATATCTTTATCTTAAAATCCATAAACATTGTTTTATAAAAAGTGTTATGCACAATCTTTGAAACGTTTATTTATGGACCCCCGGGCTATTGTAGTATAATAATAATCCTTGCAGGTATGCACGATAGATATTTATGATTCATGCTCCTGCTCGTCGGATCGAAACCTCATATTTTCTATATATCGTTGTATGTCCTGCCACGTGATGGTAACGGTAGTGATATTGATTTTTCCAAAGGTCTCAGACCGATACGAAGGGTAGTGGAAGTTAGACGTTTACTTGCGTTGCTACTTGAAACACTGCCATGATTTTCTTCGACGATTTTAATTTTATCATTGAGTTTGTTCCTTTCGATATCGAATAATGCGGTTGGTCAAATTCAACGAACCACTTTTTACTAAAAGCGAAGAAAAATGCGTAAGTCTGAAATTGATTAAACATTTTGCTGACACGTTAAAGTTGTTTGCACGATATCCTATGGCTGTAATCCTCTACATTGATCAAGCACATGCAGATTATATCCGACACACACGAAAGTATAGTAGAATATTGTATTATTTATAATTTATGATCTCGTAAATGATTTAATTGCCTGAAATTCATTACTGCAAAATCAATATATTCTTTCATCCGCGCGTTTCTATAATTTATTCCTCGTGCAATATTATGCTCGATAAAGTGTCCCAATAAATTTTTATTGATTCAAGAATCAGTCGTTCATTCGAGAAGTTTAAAGTTGAACTTTGATACAAAACGATCGTCGTCGTATTAAAACGCAGTATCGCACTCTATATATTTTACGTCGGTGAAATAAATATTTTAATGCAATTAACAAAGATAAAAAATCGTAGAATTTATTATAATATTTGTGCTATCAAAACAATCAAACGAAACAAATGCGGATTCAATAAGTTGCGGAAGAAATTGAGACTCGACTCATGAAACAATTTCACTTTGACATCCTCTTTGTGCCGCGTATGATTCACGTATGATATACGATGATAGTTTGCCCATCAGAAACATGGACAATACGATATAATTATATTATCCGTATGTACACCCTCCGTATACCGGGGTGTTATACTCTACGTTCAATCGAGCAGTTAAACTCAATCGGAAATGAGATCCACGTGTTCGTGCGTTAGCAAATGTACAACGTAACACTACTACGAAGTCATCTAGTCGACGTACGACGACTCTGATCCGTCGGTCCATCTATTCCTGGCAGTGTAGTGCTCGCCTCCGTCAAGTTCCTGTCTTGTTGCCTTACTCTGGTTATCCTGACCACTTTCTCTAGTTTTGTCGCTAATTGCTTCTCAACCGACCGGATTGTCAGTCAGATATCCTTGCAATGTACCTGCGACAGGTGGTTCCCAGACGATAAAACGCGGTGTACTTCTTCGTTACTTACGATTGACAAATCGTTCAGCTGATTGGTGAAAAATTATATAAACTTTCCTCGTTGATTTAACAATTTTCTGTTTTAATACATGAAAAGACCTTCGGTGAGTTACGCAAGAAGTGTGTGCTTCGAACGTAGTTTGGTGAAACAGAGTTCTATTATGTGTTGTGATCCTATGACCACTGTGAATGTGAATTGATCTTATCGATGAAATTGTTAGCATTGTCTCTTTGTTATAATATTTAATATAAAAATGAGTGTAATGTTTACCAACGTTACGAGCCAAACGTCAGTATTCCAAACAAGAAGATTAAAATTAAACTGTAATACAAAACTCTGACAATTTGATAAAAATTGAAAATATTATGTGTGAAAAATAAATGAAACAATTAAGCAGTCTCAACTGATATAACTCTATAATTCGTATATATATTCAAAGATATGCATATAATATTTGTAATATGGATATAATTTTTTAGCATTCGAGCAACTTAGCGCAGTCACGAGTTATGCAGTCCGGTTTTCAGTACTTGTTAAATCGTAAAATTAAGTCGTTATTTGAAAAACTGGGTTAAGCCGCTTTCTTCTACTTTGTCCAATAGCCTCTCGAAAAACTGGCAAATTGTCAGAGACGTAGTTTAAAAACGTATCGAATCGTCACGAATGGTAATGTCACGCGCTTTCAATGACCGCAACCAAACTAAATTTAAATATCGTTTCTCAACTAATAGCAATCGTATTGTTTACTATGTATATAATTTAAATAATTAGTGACATTGCGTTTAGTGTATTCGTGAGTTCTCCATCTTTTTAGAGACAATTTTTTCACACAATCATATGTTATTGTCTTTCCCATTATTATATAACGTGTATAAATATCTATTCTCTCATACATCTTGTGTATGAAACAGTCTTGGATTATTAAGATTATTAAATCCTTTGTCGCGCGCGCGCGCGCGCGGTAATTAAGTCTTAAATGTTCGCATTAAATTCCTCGTCGGATACGAGTCGGATAACTCTACATAACGCATCTGTCCATCTGCGCATCTGTGAAGACTTTATAAATCATGACACACCATAAATCGTACAACCACATTAACACGACAAAAAGGAATAATCGCAATGACGTCGCGGTACACCAAATAACCGGCATATCTCTTAAACGGACTCATCCTCGTCGAAAAATAGAATTGGTATTAGAGTGGGCGTGGAGTTGGACCAGCTCGAAATTGCATAATTCAAAGAAAATTAGACCGGGACGGGATACGAAGGACGAAAACATGTTCAAGCATTCACACGTTCCGTTTATCATACAACGGGTGTCTTGATGCGCCTTAGTGGCCAATGAGCTAATTGTCGGTATATCAACTTTCATTGGACGCAATTGTACGAACGTATGAACGCATTGTGGTTGCACTTGTCTCGTGGGTCATTCTAAACGGGATATAACACAGTTCTTCTCTGTCCAGATTCGCTACTGGTTTCCACATTTTTTCAAATAATTAATTATGATATCTCATAGTCTCGCACTTTGCTTTCCGCGTATCGTGGAAAAAAAGAAATGAAAAATATCATTGCAAAAGAGATTCGCGATGCGGTAGAAAATAATGGAGAGCTGTTAATGCATGTTAAACATTTTCTAATCTCGAAGTGTTTTATTTGTTCGAGGAAAAACTATGCATCAACAACATTTCAAGCCGTGAAATGTAACATAAACTGAATCTCACTGTCAGAGTCAATTACGCTTGCCAACTCTACTCGCTAGTGGACATTGATATTGAAGGTTGTGTCCTAATTCTGACCTTTTCACGTGCTATCGTTAACTTCGTAACCTTCATTAGAAATTAAAAGACTCTTGTGAGTGGCGGAGTATGCAAAATATAAAAAAATTTGCTGATTTCAACAGAATACGTTACTAATCGATTATTAATTATTTGTACACATTTGATAATTGTCTCCTTTACATTCACATGCATGAATCATACAAAAATAAAATCACATTTATTATGATTACAGCATGAACTTTATTAACGACCATAATCTTATCCTGCCTTCTGGCCGGTTAGTGTAATATTGCACGCTTATGTCATAGTCCGTTGATAGCGAATAGTGTCACAATTTATGCGTGGTACGATTGACTGCTGCCGATTATGCATACGCGCTATCGAATATGCGACGAGTCGGCGCGTTGTCGATAAGAAAGGTCGTGGTCATTGTAGGAGTTCATCGTTGGCCGACAAAGTTCGTTTAATGCAGCGGTGAAATTCGTCGATCGCGCCCGCGACAAATCGGCTCCCTCTCTCTCTGCGTCTCTATTGTCGTTGGTGTCATCGGTAGGGTGTAAAACGCTTCCGGAAAATAATCTCCAGTGAAAGCAGTAATCTCACCTGTTGTCCATCAGGAATAAATCCGTCGAAGTCATCCGTACAATTCTTTGTCTTCACGCGGGAACCGAATGTGACGAACAAGTTCGACGTCTGCTTAAGACCGGGATCACTGGTGCGTGAACGTCATTGTTCGTTGTTAACAACACGATCTTCTGTATTGCGCTTCCGCGGGTCATTGTCGTGACGCTCTAGATTCCTCTTCTTTAGATCTATTGTCCATTATCGTCGCTGGGACTGTTCGAGGCGACTCGCTTAAGAAAAGTGCCAGAGTGTCGCGAACTAGGGAAACGGTTTAATTGTGACGTGTAATGAAAACTGTGTCAAATAGCGTGTATCGCGAGAAAACTGTGGGAAAACTGGAAACTTTAAAATGTGCGCGACGTAACTGCGTGACGATCTGGCGCGATATTCGTGAGCGTTGCTCGAGTTCGGGAGTGAATGAGGCTGTATACAGGAACTGTATGAGGCTAAACATGGTGAGCATAAATCCGCCCATAGGGACGGCCACCCTCAATCGAATGAGGAATACGTTTTGCGGAATTCCGAAAGCTGAAATTGAACGTAGGAACATTGCGCTCCTTCAAGCCATGACGGTGAGTCTGGTCGGTGATATATCCTGGGCGATCGCAATTACGCGCGAGTAATAATAATATATCGAGAATATGTAAAACAGTTTACGCGTCGTCCTGTGATGTAGCTGATGCAGATATTGCCAGTTCTATGGAAAGTTTAATTAGTCTGTCATAGATTTTCATACTCGTTTCCTCTCGCTTATTTATATAGCCCGTCAGCACCTGCCATTTTCTTAATTTTTTAATAATAATTCTATTTCTTTCGTTTAATAATTTCTTTACTTTTTAAACTCTTAATGTCAAAGGTCAAGACATATCTTATTTGCATACAATTTGGACGAAATATGCTTGAATATTTAGAGTGAAGACTTTGTACGCTGACTCGACAGTGACGTTTTCAACAGAATTCCAAAAACAACGCTTGATATTTTCTTATATTATCGACAAGTATTGTCGTGCAAGATTAATAAACGTGCCAATTAAAAGCATTATCACAGAGTCATATTCGACAAACCGACATACACAAAATATTAACCGGTCTTTAATACCAACTATCAGATGATAAAATGTATCGTATTGTTGTGTATATATACTCTCGACAGAATTGTGCAATTACCTTGCAATTAATGTTATGTTTG
Source organism: Dinoponera quadriceps (assembly GCF_001313825.1). NCBI lineage: Eukaryota > Metazoa > Arthropoda > Insecta > Hymenoptera > Formicidae > Dinoponera > Dinoponera quadriceps. The sequence continues at coordinate 1,910,271 of NW_014558238.1, forward strand.
CTACGCTATTTCTAGATCGAGGAACTTTATGCCGCCCTGGTGCGTATGGCTCAACATCAAATTGGCTTCGACGTGTCCAACGAGTGTAGTCAGGAAGCTCTTCTGAATCATTTACAGAGTGCTTTCAAAATCGACAACGAAACACACGAGAGAGTGTTGGAGGAAACACGAAGTCTCGAGGTGACTATAGCAGCTTTGACGTGCGCTGATTTTGTTGTACATCCGTCTAAGCAATTTGTTGCTCACGTTTAGCCACCAGAATTGCATCTCAACGTTGAAGTGATCGAAGCCAAAGAATTAGTCTCCAAAGACTCCAACGGTAAAAGCGATCCTTTCTGCGCTCTTTACCTCGAATCGGCACCGACCAGGAGGTACAACACCGCAGTAAAAACGTGTACCCTCAGTCCAATTTGGGAGGAACACTTTGAATTGTAAGTGAAAACAGTCACTTGTCTTTTTGTATTTACAAAAGAATTCAGATCAACTGTAATTTGAATATATAACATTTTTATTATAAATTCATGCTGAATCTTACAACCGTTTTAAAATCTTTAAAAAAGTTATATACTTTACGATTTTATTCATGTGTTTTTATTATTTATCATTCAGACCACTGGAGGATCCGGAAAATGACATATTGTGCCTTGAAGTGTGGTAAGTGACTTATGTTATAATAATGTTATTATTTAACGATTGTGATTATAACACAATGTATTTCAGGGATTTTGACGCAGCTGAAACTGTTCCTGAAAAAATGAGCAAAGTTAGGGACGTAAAGGGTGTTCGTGGCTTAGTCAAATTAGCCAAGGAAATCGCAGTTACAGCTACGACTGGTAGTCACGATAACGAATTCATTGGTCGATGTAGAATACCGTTAAAGGTAAAATATTGGTTACAATATTTAATTTGGACACGTTTGAAATGTGTTTGCGACTCATAAAATATATATTCCCACTTTGAAATTACTTCCTTTCAGGATATACCCACGACAGGGCATACTATGTGGTACGCTCTCGAGAAAAAGAACAAAACCAAACGTCGGGGCGTCGTAAAGCTTCGATTAGCCTTCAGTGCGGAACACAATGCACAAGTGGCTGCGCAGGAACATCGACACCTGCTGAGAGTGTTGTTGCTTCATGAGATTGAGACAGAGAAGATCGAGAAGTACTGTTGGTGTGGTCGTTGGTCCGGACCAGCCGAAGCTCTCATACTTCAACACAGCGCACAACGTGGCTTACTAGCCAGGAATCTCGCTCTGGCGCAATGGGTCGAATATGCCAGAATTCATCAAGAACATCCGTTGAGTTTCACGCTTTTCAATAAGCTCGCGGTCGATTTGCTCAGGCCGATGGACAACGGATTGTTCTCCGCTGACGAAATCAGACTCTTCTGGGATGCCACCAAAAAAGTTCTGTATTCATGTTTAAATAGCGTACGAAAAATTCGAAGACTGATTTTGGGAGATAAGAACGCCATGATGCAGTTATCCGCTATTTTAGGGTAATTTTCCACATTGCCGCAATTTTAATAACCTTGCAACCCCGAATTGATGTGATATTGATGCTTTATTTTATCTGATTTTTTAGAATATTATCATCCATATCTTCTTTGAAAGTTCCTGAGGACATAGACCTCTTTCCAGTCAAGATGTACTCTTGGTTTCCGGAACCTGACGGTTCTAAATTAGATGTACTTCAAAGTTTAGAATACACGGTTATACAAGGCTGTGCCGAATGGTAAGTAAAAAGAAATTTATCAATCTATACGTCTTAATCGGTAACCTTGACCGTTTTGATACTTTAATTGAAGGTTCGAGCACATACTCAACAATAATTCACCTGAAACTGAGTCGGACGAAGATGCACTTAGATATCACAACAAAGTGATCCAACTGATTAGAACGGATTTACAAAAGGCCATTGATAATTATGACAAACTATTTATAAAGTGAGTCGGTCTACCTTGGAAAACGCTATAAACACATCGAAGACATATATATATGCAATTGTATATTAAATTGTATTATTATGATATTAGGAAAGTCAACGTTCCGTACGCAAGATTACTATACATTGCATATGAGAAGAGAATTAGTGACATGTGTATGATCATCGTAGAGGACGTATGCGCTAGACTGAAGCGAATTGAAATCGATAGCACCGCCGATGCAGAGTTAAGCTTGGGCACGACATTGTTCGAGCTTTATCTTTCGCTTCAAAGATACGCAGTGTGAGTTACAAACCTACAAAGCCAAGACGACAATAACGTGAAGCAACTCGCTCGTCTAATAACTGAATACCTAATTTACAGTCTCGGTCAAGTACTTTGTGCCGAAGGGCAGCTACAAGATATGAAAATACAAAGTTACTACGAGTGGTTCCGAGGCGGTGTTGGACATTGGTTGGATATTGCCGTGTACAAGGCGCTTAAACGCATTGACAGGGCGGTCGAATTCGATACTTTGCAAGCGGTTGACAACAGTGTGCAATATAGTTCGAGCGCTGTAGATACGTTAACTATTTTCTATCAGATCAAAGTATTTTGGACGCAGCTAGCCTGGCCCGACGTTGAAGGATCGTATACGTTTATAGCAAAAATCATTGACGTGAGTTTGCGAATTTTTCCATAACATTGTTAATCTTGAGCAACCCATTTTTCATATAATTTATAACAAAATAATTCTTTCTCTCTCATAGGACATCTGTAAATGTTCCATCGCATACGCCGACAAGATGGCGAGTAAAGCGGAGGTGACGACGGAACTGGAGCAGCTCTCGCAGAGCAGCGTTTACGAGAAGAAGTTTACAATATCGACCGCTTGGTGCTTCGCCATTAATAATATCGATTACATCAGAACATCAATCGCACCGTTGGCCGACGACTTAGGATTGCAAAACATTGTAAAAGCCCTAGGAGAAGTCAAAACTCAAAACGAAGCCGATCGTTGCCGACAGACTCTTCAGCTTATCATTGACAATGCCGCGGATACTGTGAGGAATAAGATCATAGAGTTGTTGGAAGTCGTAGCCAACAAAATGGCTCCGGCGATGAGCAGGTGCGTAGAATGCAAAATGCATGTTTCTTGCAATTAGACAATAATCTTTGTAATTCATAACAGATAAGATTATTATTTGCTTCTGCTTAGTTATCTCTTGAAGTCACTGAGAGATTGTGTTCTCAGGTATCTCATGGAGGGCGCCGAATTAATCGATACGACCAGCAACGCGATGGATCGTCTGCTACAGTATTTAGACAGTAATCTAACCACCTTGCATGATAATCTCAACGAGGATAACTTTAATAGAGTTCTCCTGGTGATTTGGGAGATCATGTCGCAGACGCTGTATGAGCTAGTCAACAATAATTTAGAGGTATTTGTCAGAAATACGGACGCAAAGAGTCTCAGTTTTATGACGAAATCATTTTGTTGCTAACAGAAACGACGACCGCCAGCATTTTACTCCAATTTGCATCGCACCCTTCATACTCTCATACGATTCTTCAATTTTGGTGCCGACGAGACCGCGAACGTGCAAGTGTTGGAAAAAATCGAGAATCTCTTAAAATTGCACGGGCTTGAAACCGCCGAGCTTATACATCGTTATCATCAAGAGCGTATCGAAGAGCAGAAGGAAATGGAAGAACCTATGTATGGTCTTATCACCGTCAAAGCTCATTTCATTGATAATTCCTTGAATATACAAATTATGAGTGCCAGGAATCTCCGCTGCATGGATAGCAATGGTAAGTGCGATAACATATTTTCACGAGGAAAAACTCGACGGTATCTACTCGTATGTGACAGTGCAACATTAGTATTTGCGAAACTACAAGAAACATCGTTACTAAAAGGCCTCAAGTTTTCTCGGTTAAAAAAACGCGAAATATTGTTTATAATTGCGAAGAGAAAATGGTGTAATAAATGAAATATCCAGTGGTACGAATGGGCGTTAAATAATCTTAAATAAACTTGCAATTCAGGCTAAATATTTGTGATAGCTAATTCGCTGCGAATAAATATATGGCTTTCTCTTTTGCAAATGAATTAAAAATTTTAGAGACCTCAATATATACAATTATCGTTGGTGTAAATGATCGCGGAATTGGAAAGAAGGAGATATATTTTTATTCTCGATTTTGTAGGAGATTTTATAAGCAAGCTGTCTACTCTCGAGCGTAAACTGCACTCGAAATCTAAACAAAGATTGAAAGAAGGGAAGACAAGTATGTAAAAGCAAATGTAAAGTTCTTCCTCATCATTGTTATACGATTCTTTATCAAATTGCCTGTCCTCGCGGAAACAGCATTTTGGAGATGCATGGCACGGATTTGCATTGACATTTCGTACAAAGTAGAAAAAATAGTCTTTAGAAAACACAATGGTCTTCCTGGTCTTCAAAAAAATCGAATATTGACACTGAGTATTGTTTACGTCGATTAATTGCAACCTTATCTATGAGGTTCTCTAAAATTATTATTAGTGAACGAATTTCACTCAGAGTCGCAAATCGTCTGAAGCGATTAACGCCAAGTGATTAAATTGAAGTTTTATATCAAAGTACCTCATCGATATAAATAGATTGCGCCGGCAGTGATAATCACCTTCACCGTGCATGAATAGTTTCACACTGGGTTTCCTCGAATATTTGAACGCATTACATACGATACAGTTTTACTATGTTTGTTTTCCAGGCAAATGCGACTCCTACGTGAAGATCAGGCTGCTGCCTGAAGAAAAATTCACCGAAATTAAGCCGCCGAAGACACACGTACAGAAAGAAACGCTGTTTCCTCTTTTTGACCAAACATTCCACATGTTAGTAACAATTTGCTGATTGTTATTATTACATATCGAAATTATTATAAATAAGTGTGGCAAATGAAGTATAGAATGTAGAATATTTATAAAAATTCTGACTTTTCAGTCCTCTTAGTCAGGAACAAAGAGCAATAGAAGACGCTATAGTGTCGTTTGAGGTCAAGGACAAGGATTTCCTTCGAGTGAGATTCATGGCTGAAGCTTTCCTACCATTCAGTGAAATTCCCGACACTGAGCCAGAAAGCGGCTTCGAAACTTTAGAACAAGTTCATTTAAAACTTTCTCGCCCAACCAAGAAGAGTACGTATTGTAATGACATACAATAGAAAATTAGTTTCTATCCAATCATGTTTCTGAAACAATGATAGTTCGTGACTTACGATGTTTAAATAATCAAATTACTTCGACCTCGTTGACGATAATACTGTATTTGATTTTTTAAGCTTGAAGTATAACGCTCGACACACGCATAATTTATTTGCATATTTGCCATACATTAATTCCTATATATATGCAAATTTTCCAGGTACGGACGTAATCCGCGCATTGGAGCATCGCAAAGGGGACAATCAGGCGACGGATTTCATTTCAAAACTTAATACTAAAGCGAACTCCAAATGATCAATAAATAGCTTCGACGTGGACCTACGTTTGAATAACTTTCGAAAGTATATAATACAAAATATGTTGAAATTCAAGCAATTCGGTCTATACAAGATGTTTCAATATTAATTCACCAGCATTGCCTTACAAAAAGTCGTTGTATACATTTTTTAACGAATGTGCTTTAGAACTTTCGCACTGTCATAAATTTTATAGCGCAATGCTCGCGAGTGTTTAAGGCTGTCTATATATAATTTTGATCGTTTTTATACATTCGAGAAAATCACAAAGTGTATACCGCATTTCGAAACTTTAAACGGAAAACTCTAAGGCTGAGTAAGTGCTACTTACGAGCGATATTTGTATTTATTATAGATAGAAGTTGAGCGGCTATATTATACACTTAGATATATTTTTGACAAACTTATATGTTGCGATATAATGCAAGTTTATTGTATACGTGTACCTAATTATGTTCGATGAGTGGAGTATGTACATAGATCCTAATAATATTAGAATGATTAAATAATATATGATATAATCAATCAATAATGTTACACATTTTTTATCAAATAAACTAAGTAAACGACAATAAAAAAAGTGTTTAACGGATTTCGCATCATATATTATAAAAATAATATCGAATTAATTTTTATACTTTGTCATTTTATATATTTTATGACTTTGAGTTTTAAATATAAATATATGCCAATTTATTTTAGATGTATTAATTTTAAATTACAACGTAAATTTCTCTTCATGTTCTTCTTAAAATATCTCTTGAAGTAAACATCTCATTCCTCAAACAATGTCAAGTAATAAACTAAATTGTCTCGATTATATAAAAAATATTTATCTAGAAATAATTTGCTTTATCTTTAATGACCGACAGAAAAAGCTTGTATTCCTAAAAGTCAATTATAGCAACATCTATTGGGCAAAATACGACTTACCTCAAGATTTATCATAAAATTACACAAATTAAACGGTAAGTTTACAATTATAATATAATAAAGTTATGTATGATTTTAGCATATAAAGTATAGTGTCTTTATAATTATATTAAATAATATAACTTACACATATATAAAAATTATTTTATTCCCAAATGATATCAAGAGGAGAAGAATTAAACAGTTCGCTGTTCAGCGCAAAGATGGCACTAGCATCACCACAGAGATACTTGGGTGCTTTAATAAGTTGATTTTATATATCAGAACGCGTCAATGATATTTGATAAGCAATTAAATTTTAACAATTTTAATAAATAACCGGTGAACAAAAACACAACAATATAATAAATTTTAAAATTAATTGCTTAATACTTTAGGCGATTTAATTTATTACCGCAAAAGAGGCGAAAGAAATGTTTACTATAACATTAAATTATGTAGCAATATTTAAATTTAAAGTATTTCGAGAATAATAGTAAAATCAATTCTCCTCCTTTATCGTTTACTTTGACGTTACTCACGAATAGTTACGCAAATAGCTTCCAAATTGCAATAAAGCGTGCTAACAAACTTCTCTTTAGTACGGTCAGTTGAATTACAACCTCCTTCCGTTATAAATTTTACGACAGACTACATAGGAATCTCTTTTTGGTAGAACTCCTGTACGTTTACGGCGTTACAAGAAACCACGTAGTCTTTTAATCCCCAAAGCCGCGTGCCGTTTGCGGCTGGACCACTTCTCTTGAGAAAACAACCACGTTTGTGATTGTATACCGGATGATGCTTCGTGGAATGGCACATAAATTTACGAAAGGGAAAGAAGAGAATACCGGGTATGCTGAGCACGTCTTAGTACGCGTTAAAATCCAGACGCAATAACAAATTATTTATCCAAATCGCAATACATCGTTTATATAACATCTTACGTTCACATTTACCGAAGATTATTTATCCAACTTATAACTGTCCGTAAAATCTTTCCGCTTTGTTTTTATTCAAATTTCGACAGTTATGAAGTTACGCGTTAAAGGTAGACAACTAGTTACATGTTATTTCGAAGAAATATAGGACGCTACTAAAAAAACAATTGCATTTCCGCGGTAGTTTAACGCTGTTGTTTGGTATTCATAAGCGCGGTAATGACGCTGTTTATGCTCAGCGTTCAACTAATGTGAATTGCGATCTTCGTGGCCTGATGCAATTATGATTTTATGAATAACTTACAATTTTCGATTTTTTGATAGAACCCCGATACGCAATTCGCAAGCCAATTATTCCTGCCGCGCTCCTTTTCAAATTTGCAACGGTAATAAAAGTTTAATTTGAACTTTGATGAAATGAACATTTTTTGCTCGAAAGACACGAAAATATGGATGGCTGCGTCCTCTCATCTCGTATATAACATTTCGCTTCGCATCTGTGGCATATTTTGCACGAACTTTATGTGCGATTAACCGGGCCGAAATATGCACACGCTAAGCAATGACGTACATAGAGAATCCATAATTACCGAGAATACTGAATCGATATATGACAGTGCTGTGCAAGCCAGCTGATGATGACTATTGATCAATAACAATCGCACGCGGCCGAGTGCACGTGCAATTAAAACGATTTCAAAACGGCACGATGTGAGCGCGGCACTATTTGCGGAAGAGCCACCGAATTCGGATGCATTTAACCCTTCAAATAGTAAGCCAAATTTCGTCGCATGGAATACAAAAAGCGGTTTAAAATTCATATCATTGTTTCGTACATTTCCATTTCATCTATTGAAATGTAGCTCTCCTAAATCTTTTCAGAGGTGAATTCCATTCATTCCCTATTGACGTATATTGATAAAAAAAAAACTCTCTTTTCAAAATCATGTTGCGACTCCGGTGTATCGACAAAAATATATATCGATATTCTTCTTTGCTAAATATAATGAGTAAGTTTGCGTTTTACTACATTTACCAAAATAATCTATATTGACTACTACTGTGTGTGTATGATTATTTAATATTACATAAATATATTTATATATAGTATTAATTAGTAATTTCTCTCATATTAATATTGCAAAAGAGTACATGTATAAATGCATTATTAAATATGTTAAATATATATTAATTATGTATACATTTCTCTCTCTCTCTCTCTCTCTCGCTCATGAAAAGCAATTTCGAAACGACCTTCCACCGTCTCCCCTGATATCTAAAGGGTTAATACGCACGTTCGTCACGAGTGGACGGTAATGCGCTTTCAGTTCGAGGGAAGAAACACCATTTCTATCCCGGAGGGCTTAAACGTGGATCCGCGTGGGTAATTTTCGCTCGCGATGGAAATTGCAATTAAATCGACAGTGATACGGCAAGCGACGTGTTTGCACCGCGGTAAACTCCTGACGATACAAAGCGAGCGCTTCATTTTGCCGATGACGAGCGTCGCGCGCGGTCTACAATACGGTCGTCGCGTGTGCGCCGAGAGCGCGCGGCTCCGCGCGCGCCCGTCGTTATTATTTTCATTGACAGGGTGCAGCGTGAATCGAAAACCGGATTCTAATCCCACGTGACAGTGACGAGACGCTGACACGAAGATCCGAAGGAACAATTCGTGCCCTCGGAACCCTCCGCCGGGATTCAAAAGGTTTTGAAATTAGCATAAGTGACACAGTACCCGATGCACGCAACGTAAGCTCATGTGTAGGGCGTTTTTAAATAATACCGACTAAAATTTATCTCGGGATTTTATTGAGCCAATATGGCAAAGTTTTTCTATTGATAAGTGAAAATTTAAAGAACACGAGATACGACCGTATCACTCGGCGTATAAAATTGCGTATAAAATAAAATTTATGGAAAATGCAGATAATTTTTAATAACTGCTTTTAAACTTGTTTTCAATTGAAGAACATTTCAATATGTATATGCGGTATTCCACGGATAGTTTGTGAGACAACCGTAACGGAACGATCGGGCGAGAAAAGTTGAAAGTTTATCTCACTAGTTTATAAAATTGTCGCGACAGTTCATGTTTATTAATTAGGCTATAAATTCGACAAGTATATATATGTACTAATCTAAAAAAAATATATATATATATATATTAATTTCGTGAAAAAAAAAATATATATATACTAATTTCGTAATTGACGTGTGATCAATTATTGAAATGTAAACGAAAATTATAGCATTTTATTTAAATATCTATTTTCTCTTTAGTATGTAACTTTCATTGTCATCTATATTGTCATGAACTTTAGTAAGTTGTCCATTATTTTATTCTACCTCAACGTTTTCTTTTTGATACAGGGAAATCGTAAAGATACTGTTTAAAAACGAATGATTATGAAACAATACCAAGGGCGATATATTCGATAATTAATTATGAATAATAACCGCATGCAACGTCAAGCTGGTATACATGAATTATAGATTTATTTCGCGAGTGTATTGTGCAAAAGTTATGAAATAATTATCAAACGATGTAAAAATAAAAAGAACCAATATATTGTCAACACCTATGTTTCTCATTGTTTCATATACAAAGCTTTGTAATCTTTCGCTTTATATTTTTGTAATTTCTATTTATGATTCTGTCTTATAAATGACAGTTGAAAGGGGTTGCAAAATTCAAAAGCGTCGAACGAAAGGCTGCGTGAATGCTTCATAAAAAATTCCCGATATAGACGATCGAAGGGGATAGAAAGGATAAAAAAGAATATACGGTTTTTTTAATATGTAAAGAATTTTAGTAAAAAAGAACACACAATATCATGAATAAATTGTCGTAAAGTGGATTATTATATTCGTCACGCATATTAATGCAAAATTAAAATTTAAGTAATAGTTTGAAAGTGGATGACGCTTCAGTAGATTCTTAAGAAAAATTGTCGGTCTCGGTGTTCATTCGGATGACGCGAAATAAAACGACGCATCCGTCGTACGAGGGGTAGCAAAAGCGAAGGGAAAAAGCGGACGAATGGTCGGCAGGCAATTATCATCAATACGAGGACGTACGTGTAGTTACACGAGGAGCTCGATCGTCCGGTCCAGATGGAACACGGGACTTGTAAGCCCTGCGCGGTTTGCCTGGGCACGCACCGTCGCTACCGACCGGCCGATACGATCGTAATTTCGACTTAACGCCGATTTATCGCGCAGCCGGAGCTGCGGACGCGTGGGACGACATTCGTGCCTTTCTCGAGGTGCGAATAATAGTGTCGGAGGCGCGGCAGTCACGTTCGTTTATATCAATGGCCGAGTGTGTTTTCCAGTCGCTCTGCCAGCAGCACCTTTTTACGTCGCATCGTCAAAGGACCTTGGCGTGACGATCGACCGGCTGACAGGATCGTCGCCCGGTGCGTGTCACGGCTTGGCGAAGGGCGCGAGAGCTTCCGTCGTCTCCTGTTTGCGAAATAAGGTCACGGCGGAGATCGGTAGCGCTTAAGCCGCGTGCAGGAAATGGATCGCGACGTCCCGGGGCGTTCTGCCCTTATCCGATCGAGACGGCGGCCCGTTTTTGTCGCGTCCGCGTGCGGTTTACCGGCGACCTCGCTCGTATCCGCGAAGCTCTGAGAGAAAGAACGATTCGCAATTGATTCTACCCGTCGGCCGAAATTGTTTCAAATGACAAGCTCTCCCCTGCGTACAAAGTTTGGTAATATTTTTCTATCTTTGCGCAGGTTCTAAAGGCGTCACAAATTGATTTATTTCAAAAATATTTTGATAAGAAAAAACTTACAAATTACTTAACTCGAATTTTCACATAATTTCAATTCCGAAATGTTTCACGTGTCATTCTCGCGTTCTATCACGGCGCGATTATATCCCCTCGATGGAAACTGGCATTCCACAGAATCCGATAGCAATTTTAATTTTAACGAACGATCGCCGGCGCGATTAATAATGGCGCAGAGCAAACACGGTGGCGAAAAGAAATATCGCGGGAGGGAATCAAAACGAATATGCGGCGCGTTTGACAAACGTTTCACATGAATCGCTGTACGATCCGTTATCAGAGGACATTTTGTAGCGCGAAAAGCGAACGTTTCACCTAATGCATGCAAATTTGTTACGGTGCGATATAAAATAACCGTCAGCTATATTTTAGATCGCCGAATGTCAGCGGCAAATCGCATATAGGACGCGATCTTGTAGCCGCGAAGGGAACGATAGGAAATCAATCCTTTTCTACGATATGAACTCATTTTTGAAGGTGAATCGTTTCGACTTCATCTTTCATAAATGCACTTCAATGATGCGAAGCGTTGCCTCATAGGAATGCAAATCGATCGCGGTCGCTATTTCCAGGCGCATACGAGTTTCGCGAATAGCAGCAGGACAAATTGATTATGTCGAGGTGTCCCTTCATTCGAAATGTGTATCATAAGGAAATTTCTCGTTGGAAAAATGCAATAACTCGTTAACGCGATGTAATGGTTTAACCAGCCAGGTTTATCAATTTGCGGGCGCATCTCGCGCCGAAAGAGCCCCTCGACGGCGACAACGGCCGGTTGATTCGCGATGGCTTCCGGTGCCTCTTTTTACGTAGGAGGTAACACGCGGAGAGAAAGAGAACAGGAAGCGTGAGATCGGCCGATAAGAAGCGGTCTAAAAGAGGCCGGCGAGCGTGCGCAGAGAGAACAACTTCGCCGTAACTCGTTTAGAGAGTTTGAATCGAGTTCTTAACGGCGAATGCATTAAAAAGTCCTTATGGCTGGCGCATCCGCGGACCGGTCTCTGAATCTAATCTAAAACTCTATTTCGGCGATCTGATAAGCCGCCGGCTGCTGCGCGCGGTCTATCGAAATGAACGGACGCGGCCGTATTAGCGGCATTCTAGATAACGGCAACTAGACGCTCGTTAAGAACTTACTTAAATCCCACTTGGCGGAAGAGGGTGGACACCCACGACTGCGCTGTCTTACTTTTTGCTATGCACGGAATGTGTTTCAGCGGAAGTTACCGAGTTAGGTCGTGAGCTTCGCGCGTCTGTACTGAGAGTTCGCCATATTTTCAATCGTCGCTGCATTTCACCTTTAAATATCCTCGTGCTTTGCTTTCGCTTATTTTCAACGTTACGTCGAAACATAACACGCGGCGAACTCGAGGAATGGAATACATCACGCTGCGGCAAGAAAGAGCGCGTGTCGTAACGGTGGAGGTAATATCGTCGGACGCATCGTGGCCGCATTTTCTTAACATTATGCAATACGATTCCCAGCAGAATTACCCAAGGTACTCGGATAATTCGCCGGTGGGTGCCTTGGGGGATCCCGAATGGAAAGTCGTTTCCGGGGAAAATTCGCATCACTCGGGGTGGTCGCGTCGCGCCCTAGGCGAAAAAAAAAGTATTATGTTGAGCCCTCGTTATCAGGGAAGGTAGCGAGGGAAGCGATAAGTGTAACGCGATAAATACCACTACCACGCGAATGATTTTTTACATCCTCGTGTTTAGCGGCGCGGAGTAGACTCTTTATGCGCTCAGAATCGCATAAAGTGTGACTCGCGCGAAGATTGCGTGGGATTGTGAGTTTATTATTTCGGGAAACGCACCGGTGTTACCTCAAATTACAATTTGTAACGCGCAGTAGAGCACGCTAATACATTTCTTTCCGGTTGCAGTTGCGCTGAGGGAATCTTTTCAGCGTGAATTATAAAGAGAAGCAGGAAGGAATAATGTGCGACTTTGGCAACGGAAAAACGGTTTGCGATTAAATTGGCTACCTGTCACATCTTCACCCCCACTCGTAATTTCGCCGCAACCGAAGTGCTGCGAGCGTGCCGTAATCTCGCGGCTAAACAAACGTCGAGTTTACACCAGCGTGCGGATCGACCGCGCGAGGCCATTCAAATCCGTCTAGAAATTCGCACCTGAGGTAACGCGACGCGCACGCACACACGCACAGTGCCAACGACCCTCGGCTTGCCGCGTCCCCCGTGGCATACGCGAGCAAGCGCGAGAGAGAGACGTAATGCGGGGGTGAGAGCGGGGGGACGGTCCCCTCTGACGGGGGTTAAACCTAAGGCACGGTGTACAACGCGGCGCGCCGCGCAGTCTCGGCTCCGATTGGCCGGCGAGAAATCCGCGGCAACGAACAGAAACCAGTTGAGCGCGAGACACCGAGCTGAACGGTTGTGCGCACGAGTGCAGCGTGCCAGACTATCACGGTTCGAACGTGACGAAATGGTGATCGGCTTCTTACCTTCCTCCTTCTCCCCTTGACCCTCTAAATCGTTTCGTGGGATTTTTCTCCAGAAGAAATCGCGGGAAAGTGACCTCGATCGGTGAGTAATAGTTTAAGCCCTTCAAACACGTGGTTCGAAGTACTTGACCGGGGAGTTGCGAAATTATTCTCACCGTGGGTATCGAACACCGATTTAATCGCTCGCAAATTTACCGAGAGACCGAACCTCTGCGTAATTTCGAAGTGCAACGCATCACGCTCGTAACGTGTGTTATATGCATATTCACTGACAGCTCATGCAAAACTTGCTGAATTGTTTAGTTTTTCCAGCGGTGTTGTTGGCTAATCATCTGTCTTCGTTGCAATGCAAACGACAGTCCTGTATAAGAGAGAGATTGCGTCAATTATTAACGGATATAGAGATTTTTCAGATGCGTTGTATCCCTCGAAATACGTCCCCTCTGCTCGCGTTGTTTTTCATTTCCCGTTGTTTTCGCGCTAAAATTTGAAAATACAGGCCGGTTTACCGACGAATTTTCAATAAATCATACGCATATCCAGATTAACCGTACATTTGTGTTATCGAACGTGATAGCGCCACAATACCAAGAGTATTAATAATTCAATTGGCATTTTCATCGTTGCCATACCGTATCTCGTTTAACCTTAATTTTCCCGGCCGACATGCTCGCCTTAAAATTTGTGAATTGAACAGGCGCGCAATATTTCTCGCTACATTTCGATTAATCTGCATACTGGCAAGTTATATAAATGATATATTGTTAACGCACGCTTCTCTGCGCCGCATTCAAATGTCGATTTCTCACAATCTCCCTGTTACGTTTTCACTCTCATCGAGCGATCTGTGCGCGTAAAATCCGAGAAGACGATGCTGTACATTTATCGATCGACTCGACTGACACGTACGTGCGTCCGGGGTCGCGTGTAGAAAGTTCAGATTTGAGCAGCCGTCGATTTGGCGCGTTTGAAGTGCGTCCGCGGAACGCCAGACGCTTCTACTTAAGTTTATCGGCACGATTTTGACAGGCCTTCTTCTGGCTGGTCTGGCAGAACCGGTGAGTTGAAAAAGTCGGAGATAAGGTAACACGTTTATATTGGCCGCGATGCGTCAAATTGAAACGAAATTTCGTTTTGCCGCGACACGAGGCGACGCGCTGTTAAGTACGCGATACATGAACGTCTGCAATTACGCCAGGCGCTGTATAATTCACCTAGCACGGAAACGCCATTAACATCTGATTTCGTGCGCCTTGCTTGTCGTTATAACGACGCGTTAGCTTTCTAGCCGGCAGGCAAAGCTCGTGCGAGAGAGACTTCGGGATCAATTACGACGTGGCGGTCCGCGCGACGCGTAATTTTCGAATCTGGAATAATAGCTGATCGGTCGATCGGTCGGTCAGTGGCCTATCAAGTACGCAAACGGAATCTTAAGTGTTCGCGTTTAAAGGCCTATTCAGAGAGAGAACGATTTTCAAGCGATATACTTGGAGAGACTGTCATTTATTGCGTTGACATCATGCTGTTGTTTTTCATTCGAATAGCCGTACGACAACTCTGTGCAAGGAACGACGCTTTGAAACGTTAATCCAAGTCTCCGTTATAACGAAACCGAGTTAATGAGAATTCTACCGAGAAGTCAGCTTTTGCTGCCGTCGTCGAGACAATAAATGATTCCTCCGCAATTATTCTCAATATCATAATGATTCTACTCGCTCGATCGCGACAATAGTCGCAATTAGTGACACCACTAAGTGGTCGTACCGTTGAAGTCAACAACGTTCGCGCTTCCGCGTTGTTTCTACTTTTAGTTCCCCTTTTGAAAATAACAATATCAAAATGCGTTTCGTCTAAATAGGTCTTAAGCCCCGCGGCATCGGCAATATGATCCATCCGAGACCGGAACGCGACCGGAGGCTCGTTAGAATAGCGTGCAAATACGCGGCCTGAGAAAGAAGACGTAATGAGCGCTTTTCAAGGTAATGCCTGCCTGCACGCAGGAATTACGCGCAGGTACAATCAAACGCCGCACTGCATGTGGAAATCATGAGGCACTTATCGAGGGCAGAATTTCGGAACAATGGTGCGCGATCGCTGGTGCGAAGAATTTTCGCGGAACACGATTGCCGCCGTTGATACGTCAACATTTTATACGCGAAGTATAGAAATTATTCGCTGTTGAATAAAACGCGCGACACATGCTGCGAAATACTTTGGGCGAATTCGCGACTGAGAAATCGTCGGCACTATAAAGTCCTAAATAAACATACTATATGTACTCTAAGTACCTACTTTCGAACACCGTACAGAAAGTCGCATTTTTATTTGCGTAACCCATACCTTTCGAATACTCGATAAACTCCTACCGCTCCGAGTGCAAGGCTTTTCTCGGCTTTCCACACGTAGGCGACCATTAGCCGTGTACCATAACCATGGTATTATGCGAAGCATTAAAACGAGTCTTGCGTTATAATTTCGCAAGGTATGCAAATGCGCCACTACCATGACACGTCCTCTCAACGTAGTCACTAAGGTACCTTTTCTTTTTATTTTGCGTATTGGGCAAACCACATTTTTCTCTCGTACATATTGAAATGATAAAATGATACGTACGAAGCGCGAGTTGATAGCCTGAATAATATTTAACTTGTACTCAAATAAATTTGCATAAAAAACATGAATTTATATCTCACACACACATATATTTCATAAATATGAAGCCAGCGTTATCTAATGCAAAATATAAATATCTCTGTTAAAAAATCAGTGACTTTTATTTATTGCAAAGTTCCGTCTGTTAAAAAATGAAGAAACACTTCAAAAGAAATCTCGCGGGATAATTTCGCTCGAGTTATCGGGAAGGCTCTTCCCTTTAATGCGATCATCAGACTAGGGAGTATACTGTTAATATGAGAAGGTTAGAAGGAGAGGAGCGGAAGGAAAGAAAAACAGAACTTTGTGCGAAACCGTGAGTGAAAAGTTTTGGAGGATTTGACGAAGAATCTGGGCCTTCGCGAGATATCCAGTGGCAGGACGAGCGAGCAGACACTGACGAGATCGATCCACTTTGTCACCATAAAAGACCGACGGAACTTGAAGAGGGTTCCTCGAGACCCTTTTTAAAGCGTACGAGAGCACCAGAGGCGCGCTTTTGAGGCGGTGGAAATCTCCTGGCCGCCCACCCACCCTCTTCCTCCCCCGCGTCTCATACAGTTTCGGGTACGTTTGTAGAGTGCTTAGATGTTTACTTTCGATCGTAAGAACTTCGTAGCCTAAAAGAATAGAGTCGCCCCCGATATAGCATTTACCACGAGGGCGTGGCGCTTTCAAACGGTTTCGGCGTTCTTTGTGCGCGAACGGCGGAAAAACCACGAACGAGTTTCAGGCCGGGACTTTGCCGAGCGTAAATAACAATTCTTCGATACTGAATGATCGCTTTCAGAGCAAATTCATCGGTATTAATGTCCCGCGATTTTAAGTTGAAGTCCGCTGATGATATCGAAAGCTTTCGAGCGAAAGTCCAAGCCGACATTTTGATTCTATGTTAACCTTGCAAACGGATATGGTTTGAATATGATGCCGAAAATGACTATAATAATAATGAGTGTACGAATGTTGGCGTAAATTTCGACTCGAGTATCTCCTGATTCTCGATATGTTCGTTAAAGTCGATAATTCAGTACAATAAATGATTTGACGTACTAGGAAATGCATGGTGTGTATCGCTGGCTGCGTTTCGGCGTCCTGCGTTCGTTTTAGCTTCCGTCTGCTCCATCGTGACGTTAACACTAGTATCGACATTTGCACTCGCGTAGATCTGATCGGAGAAACGCGAGTGAACGAACGCGATGCCGCGACCGAATATTTCAAGAACTGTCGAAATATTTGGATCGCCGATCGGTAACGAACGCTTCGGTACACATATCCGCAGGGGGGCGCGTCGCTCGCTAACTCGCGACGCTCGTGATTTTAGTGACTACTCGGGTCACGGAGTAGCGCGCGAGTACGAAAACGAAGCGTCACGGTTCCCGGCAGTCCAACGGTCGTCGTCCGCCATTAAACAGTTGAGAGATTGCAACAATCAACTCTACCGAAATATTCGGGATCTTTTCGGGAGACAGGTAAACTTACTTTCGCGCGTCGCGTACTTTCCTCGCGTGTGCTTACGTTACGGTCGAGTCGACGAGCGAGAAGTACACGTATCGACATGTTGGTTATGATTCCCGTCGGGTGATCATTTCGTCGATTCTTGAGATATTCGATCGGGCTTTCTCGTCGGTTAACCGCGTTATTCACCGGTCGAATTGCACCTACGTAAGTGTCAGTGCCACGATGGAGCAATCAGGAAACAAGGACGGGGCATGTCGGAGCAGTCAGCGATACATTTCTAGGTGTGCTTCAACTCAGTTGTGATACAAGTTTCCGACTCGAATATTTCACCCATTTGTTCAGAACAAAGATGTCGTACACACAATGTATCTAGACCGAGCATTTGCCTTTATTTGAGAAGTGAAGATCGACGCACTCTGTCCCTTGCGTTCTTTCTCGCTCGCGTGGTCTATGCGAGAGAGAACGCCAAGATACTTTTTTTTTTCTATGTTTACTTTACTTCGACCTCCAGCACTTGGTTTAGATATATTCCCAGATAACATTAAGATGACGTAAAGAGACGTCTTTTAGACAATAAGACGTCTGAAGGACGTCTCTTTGAGACGTCTCGTATGTATTATTTACGAAGGAGATACTCGAGTAGAAATTTACGCCAACATTCACCTACAGGAGGAGAGGAAAGAATGGTTAACTCGGAAATGTATAGTTATTCTCAGCGCCAATCTTTTTGCAAAGTCAATGCAGAATCGGGACTTCGACTCGAGAAATAACGAGATCGCGGAATATAAACGTAACATTATGATATATAATGGCAGTCGAGAGAGAAATGTTGCACGTACTTATACACTTTGCGAGCGAGAGTGTGTTTGATTAAATATCAAAGTTAATTTGTGGGCTTGTATATAACAAACGTGTAATTAAGATACGTCAGTTTTAACGCACGAATGTGTCGTTCAAAGGCAACGTTATCTCGATTTTGCGCGACGCAAAACGACGTATCGCAAATGGACCATCGATCACATTTGTTTCAACTTGGGTTTGCTGCAATCCACTCGGCAACGAACTCCACTCGCTGCGTCATTTTTCGCCCGCCATGAAATATATCGCGCACCTAAATCTAATGGCCGTCCCGTAAAACCTCTGCAAAATTATATAGCGAATGTGTAATGGCGCCCAGTGAATCGTCGCGAATAGTCGGCGGCGGTACAGCCGTCGAAACGAAATAACGAGTCCGGGCTTCGTACTCGCCGATACACGAGCACATAAACGCGATCGAGAAGAAAAATATTTTTGCTATTCTCGATAACGCTTGTTTTTTTTTTTGCATTTCTCCCGCTTGCGGAAAGACGCAATTTGACAGCTTATCTTAAAGAACGACACATTTTGGTAGAAATGTTGCAATTTTCATACATAAGCAAACGAATTCTTTTCTCGGATATTTCGCTTCGTTCTTTCGCGATGTCGGGGGGATAATTGAAGCACGTCTATTTCCCATTCCGCGAAAACAGCACTACCTCCGATTTAAATATGCTACCTGTTATTACTGCGTGAGATCTATCGCACGTCCATCCCGCGAAACGTCTGCGAAAATATACAAGAAATACGTAATGGCGTTCAACGAACCCCACGGATCGTCCGGATGTCGAGGACGTGCGGTCCTCGGACGAGAGCGAACGCGCGCAAAACGAAATAACAAAGCGCGAGGGAGGGAGAAGCTTATCCGAGCTTGTCGTCTCCTTTCCTCATTGAGCTTTTGCTTCTTCGCACAGGACGCGCTACCAGTCAGGATCGACGAACAAAGGCGCGCTCGGGAAAAAACCGTATAAATTGAATCGCGCAAGAAGGACGTGTCGCGCGAGAGAAGGGGATTCGGCGTTTTTGCCGTTCTCGAGTTTAAAGGGTTTTATCGCGGAAATAACTGTTCGTTATTTTGCCGAGGAAGTCAATACATGTGCTGTACAATGCACATCCGAATGCTTGAATGACGTGGAAAATTTTTTTCCGACCGGTGTTGCACGATTTGAGCGATGTATCGCGAGTTACGTAATCGCGCGGACGTAGGCGCTATTAATTACGGTACGCAACGCATATATTGTCTAGCTTCCGTCTTACGAGTTCACGCTCCACGTAATCGACATGTTGTCACGCAATAGACACCGCTTCAAGCCTGTGAATTATCAACGATATCCGCTCAACCGGATTTATCATGCTGTTATATAACGCGCGAAAAAGCATGTTGAATTTATAGCTGCTTGTTACTACTTTCTTACGCCGATTGCTCGTTAATGCGACCATATATCTCCGACTTTCATAGACTCCTTGTGAGTTCTATCGCAAGTTGATTAACTGTTGCGCGTATCTGTTATTTCAGTTATTCATGACATTTGAACGGCATTGCGCCTGTGTAGCACATTGACGCCTTTAATCTAGAATTAATGCGGTATGGATTTCATTTTTAGATAACGTCGTAACGATGATTACTCGCGCATCGTGCACTTCAATATAGAGGCAATCCTTAAAATACGAGCCGACCGTGTTCTCCGCCATTGATTATGCTTTTTGCGTGGCTATCAACCACATCAAATTAATACCTTGTTCCGATACATGCCTTGTGCAAAGCGAGGAGCTTCTGGTAATTCGTGCCAACCGCAAACAGGCACGCGAGCTTCCAAGAAGGCCGGCCTGATAGTATCATCTTCGTGATGTTTCCACTTTTATACGTCTCTTTTGAGAATTTAGTGACGTTTACACGACAGCGTCATATTCAAGTAGAAGATCTCGTTGTTTCAGCCGGAGGTCATCAATATGCAAGAGCATCGTAACTTTTTCAAACACACCGCGATAAGTTGCGCTTTTCACCCAAGAGAATGGATGTTCGCGTTGCTCCGAATAGCTCGCGGTAGTACAGTTCACCGGCGCGATTAATTGGCTCCTCAGTGCACTTCCTTGCACAGCGCGGCAAATGATCGAAAAAGCGTAACTTTTCGCACAAATGTTCAGCGCAATATCGAGAATCTTACCGCCGTTTTCGGGAGAGTGAAATTCCGGAACGCGCGAGATCGATTTCACGTTAGAGTTTATGAATGTACCCGGTGGCGTCTCTATTCCGAACAATACAAACATCGTCGGACAGGCGGATATTAAATTTGGGACGAGGTTTTGTCTAAACGTAAGAATACGTAACGCCTGAATGCGGCACGCATTCATTGTTGCGAGGGGGGTCCACGGGTGATGGAGCGAAATCCATTTGTCTCGCATCGCCCGGGCACCGGCTTAAAAGGCCTTTCGTCTCTTTACCGTCTCGGGCCCGCCGACCGGACGAAAATTACTCGTAACAAGATTTATTTCATTTAAATGAGGATGTGCGCTAGAGGCGCCCGACTAGAGAGACGCGCTATCTCGTTTTCTCACTCTCCGGCTCTCTTGGCTTTTTTTCCAAGCTCTGTCCGTTAAGTAACGCAAGCTGACCCTGAAGCGCGACACGTCTCGACCTTTGCCGCCGCGCATATTCCCGTCAATTAGAAGAACGAATTCTGGGCCGATCGACCCGCGCGGTTAACAGATTTATTGACCTCCGTTAAAGTCGCATTAAAATCTGTGTGCCGAAGAAAAAAAGGTTCGCTCGACTGGCCGGGAGCAGACGTTTAAAACGGGAACACGCGAATATCTCAGTTTGAATAATGTCGTGTTTGTCAAACCACCAAGTTATGTTTGGTAATTCTCTTATGAAAGCACGCGGTTAATTGAACGGGTCCCCCCGGAGGTGTGTCGCCGTGTAATCGCCATTTTCAAACTTTACGGGAATTAATATTTATTGGATAAAATATTTCACATATAAAATGTACGTTACCTCCGGTAACGTTCCATCACAAACCGTTACTTCGATTGTTATAAAAAGCGTGTGTAGGGTGCGTTAAACCCGCTACAAGCCCGGGAAATTTCTATTTTCATCGTTGCTCGTTCAATGCGTATCGTCAAAATAGTATAGTAAAAATAGCTGTCTCGTACGAGGGGGTAAGGAAGCATATAAAATCGATTATTAACGATCGAGGGAAGATGTGACTTTAAAAACGCGTCTGGACGATCGCCTTCTCTCTATGAGTCGCGAAACTTCCACCATATAAGCGAGACGGAGAGTAAAACCATAGCCGCGCATATTACGGCTATCCTTGGAATCGACGTTGAATATTTTACAACGTCGACGCGCGGCTCGTCGAAGTGGCAATTTGCGCGTTGGCTCGAATTCGCGGCTTCGGATTCGCGTCCATAATCTGCATAAATTGGGTTGTTACTCTCGAGGAAAGCTAGAGTTAAAAAGTAAGTTTATAAGGAGTTATCCCGTGAGAAAGTTTGGGCTTCTGATTTATAAGGCGTCGTAACACCGAACTTTTACTTAACTCGAGCTCTAGGACGAAGTATAGCGGCGAAGTATCTTCGGCCGAGAATTACTTCGTAGCGTATTGAAATTACGAGCCCGTGAAGAAATTTTATTGGCGTGAGAATTAATATGGTTAGCCCTCCCGGGGCATATCTCGTTCAAAGTTATTTGGGTCTTTATCGCGATATCCCTCTAGAACGATCATTGATAGTTACAAAAACGTTTCATCGTTTCTTAAGCTCTTATATCTCCTCTCCCTCCTTCTCCATCTGCACGTCGAAAAAATGTTTCCTTCTCTAATTACCCCGCCCATCAGTTCCGCAGCGCTGTTGCTCGCTGTTGATTGCGATATGAACAGCTATGATCTAATTTTGATGAAGTACCGTCGCTGCTTTTGGAATACAGACGAACTTGCGCGGAACGAAAATTACATTAGCAGCAATTTCGATGCACTGGAAGAAGCTGCAAAAAGCTCGATCGTTAAAGTCCCTGGCAATTTCTTCGCCCGTACGCTTTTCTTTCCGATATAAATGTATGTCACGTTTTTTCTTTGATCTTCACCTTGTGAAGATCCTGCTTTCGCGATACGTCCGCTCATTACTTCAAAGGTGTTTTCTTCGAGATGTACGTGCGTGCATCATCGCTCGCTGAAAGTTACTTCATCGATATCGGTCTCGCTCGTCATTTCGGTCGCTCTCGTCCTGCATATTTCTGCAACGTATTTTAAAACGTTCGAAAGCCGTTACTTCCGAGAGTAGACAGCGTGTCACGACCCTCGATCGAGAGGGCGATCTTCTTTTTTTGTACGTACACGACGACACGTGTTACGGACATCTGTCATCCGTCACCAAGAAGGACACGTGTCAGAGCTGCGACTTGTTGTCGTAAATGCACGATGACTGAATTTGATTTTTTTTCTCAAACGTCGGACGCATTTAACATAAGCTTCTTCCACTTCCTGTATGAATATGTCAATATTCCATCCGATTATGTCAGATCACTGCGAAATATTTAAATATGGAAAATGTAAAAAATATTGCAAAAAGCGGCTACACAGATACGTGACGATGTTTAAAGGCATGTGGAAACACATTGAATTAAGCATATTTTTCACATTCTCGCATAACATTCAGTGTATCTACAATTTTTTTTATTCGCGCTTTGATTTCGATAATACAATTGATATTAAAAGCGATAGAAATGATCAGATAATCTGACATATCAATTTACAAGGTTTGCGTTAAAAAAGATTTTTCTAAAATAATATGTATTTTCTCGTTCCTCTCCGCGTATTTTTGTGTGGCAGTTTGATTAAAAGCAGAATATAATTGAAAACGAGTGTGTCAAACGCGAGACTAATATTTGAAAAATAAGTGTGTCAAACGCGAGACTAGACGTAAATTCCAGCGCGAAACGTTTTTTATACTTTCGGACGGTAAAAATATTTTTATCTACCGTAAGATCGAACAAATTTTCGTACAAACGCACGGCAATCCAACATAAAAACGCTCAAACTGTGTGATTTCTTTTGATGTAGCCGCGTGTCGATAAACTAAAGGAGCCAACATATATTTTTGTCACACGCTACGTTGATTTTGATCAGAAGCATCGTCAGACAAATCTGGAAAGGGGGCGAGATATCGTCAGACTTCAAACGCTCGCATCGCCGCGTCTCTCTCGCGTTTCTTGCGCCATAAAATCTCTGAAGAGTAACGCGAAGCAGGAAACGCGGAAGGCTCCGACGCGTTTTATGGATGTCGATTTGAATTTTAAATCTTTCGTGTGGTTTATACTTGACTAATTTTCAATGACGCCGCGATCGTCCACCCTCGGGCCCCTCTCCCGAAAACAGATCGGTTCGGTGCGTTTTATGAAACAATTAAATTCGCTTCGCGACAGATTAATCGTTGTAATGCCGAGGCAACGATTTAATCTGTCTGTACGTACGAATAATATCTCGACACCGATAAGCTGGCTTTTAAATTAATGTCGATAGTATCAAACAGTGGCGAATATTCGTCGATCATTCGGAAACAAATGATACAAATGAACATTGTCCCATTGGCGATGCGACGTTGATTGTGAATATTCGCGCGATTAACGCGCGCGTGATCTTCTCATCTGTAAACTGAGCTTCGTATCCGGAAAATCATTCGCGTTAAACGATATAACCTCGATTTTTATTTCATTCTCACCGGGACTAACTGTGAACTACACGAAGAAGAAACGATCGTGTCGAAGGAGGATCCTCCGTTGTCACGCGATACCTAACGAAGTATCGAATGATTTATGCTTTCGCGTATTTTACATCGACAAAGGATTATTAGTAACGTCGGCCGCGAGTGAAAAAGTATTAACGACGCTGCGACTTGTATTTCCCGCGCGGACGGTTACAAATGCGCGGCGATTAACGCGAGCCCTGTGTTTTCTATTTGAATTGCATGCGGATGAAATGGCTTGTTGCGAAAAGCGGTTCGTTAGTGCCGATAGTCAATATTGATTACCCGGAAATTTTGCAGCATCGCATTTGCCTCTTAAGCCGCGGATGCGAGGCGCAATTTCTACGCCCATCATCGTTTCCAGTGAGTGCTTTTCCTCAAAATGAACGGCGACGCGTGCATTAATTTCACTCGGTTACCGTTAAACCGTGCGTTCGGAGTATCGATATGGAGGGTCCGCAACGATACACTTTATTCAACATAAAGATAACGACGGACAACGGCCGATATCACTTTTATTTCACTTCCGTTCGGTCCATTTTTTACGCACGGAACATTGAATTGCGTCGTGCGCGCCGTTATATACAAAGTCGCGGCACTACCCGTTTGATTTAAATTGCTAAAAGAAATAAACGCGAAGCTTAATCGAATCCTTTGATGCACTCGTCTCGCGCGACACACGCAGCAACCGAGAGAGAGAAAGTGCGGTAACGACGCGTTGTTCGCGCGACGAATCTAACCACTTGATTTAAAAAGTACGTAAATTGGGTTTATCGGTGTACGCGTTGATACATACCAAGTAGGCTAGATTACACCGAATCTTGTCACACTGTGAGCGAGAAACGACGGGAGTATGTAAAATCGCTGACAACGCTACTAAGTATTCCGCGTTTTGCGGATACACTCCATCGAGTGTACTTTCATTTACCTCCCCTTTCGTGTCGCCATACATTAACGCTGATTTCATCAAGTAGCCACACGTTTTATTATATAATCCATTACTAACCACCGTACTTCTTTCTCTCGCGATCCCTTATACGATTCTTATTCTTAATTCCGCTCGTTCGAAATGCATTTGTCGCTATCGTCGGAACGGAAATGGGAGGAAGCGAGGCGGCTCGGAACTGTAGGAAATCTCCCGACCGATCCAGTCTCATCGTATTTCTCGATACTCGGTTGAACGTTACCATCGTGACGACTTTCTCATACTTTCTCCCATGCAGGGCGAGAAGGACAACGAACGAAGGCGCAACGATAAAGGAACATCAAGAGGATTCATCGGTTTCCGTTCTCTCCTCTTTCTTTCTTTCTTTTTTCCTTCTTTTCTCTCTCGCCTACGAGCTTATTTCGCGCGGGCTCGGCCGTTCCCTTTTGGTTGTTCCTAGAGTCGTCTACTTAGCTTCACGGTACCGCGGTCTTTCGCGAAGAAATACAGCTAAATGCTGGGCGATTTACGACTCTCGCTGCTTTCGACGGCGATTATGGCGGGATAAAACCTCGGCGGGGACCGATGCGGACGATAAAAATCGTGAATTATAAGTATCTGGCGGCGTTAAGGAATACAGAATGACTGGAATAAGACACGACCCGAATAGAAATATTTTATTACCGTCGAAGAAATTGAGAGTTAATTTATTCGTCTGGACGACATTATATATAATTAAAGCGAAGCTGAGACTATACATTATAATTTATTTTCCAGGCCGGAAATAATTTTCTTACAACAATTTGGCTCGTAACTAAAATTAAATATGATGAAACAGTTAAGCATCACTTGACAAAATAATTTGCAAATGTACATGTAAACGAGTTCGAAGAGTTGTCTCCGCGTTACGTTGCGTACAGTATTGATAAAATGTTTCCATTTCATCGAGCGGAATTAAACAAAACGTAAAGCAGTGTACAAATACGCGAGAGCTAAGTAAGCTGCGGCGATATAGATAACCGACGGCTATGGATAAATCAACTCCACCCACATGGCAGTTACGAAATTCACTGCAGTTCGCCGATAAATCTTTCTCTTTCTCTCGCTCTCTTAGCCTCCCTCCTCTTCCCGCCTCTCTTTCGCGTTTGTTCCGCTTCTCCAGCATGCCCCGGTTCGCGCACTCGCCCCGTAATTTGTCTCGTTTCAATCACTTCTTCCTCTCCTCGGATCTCTTTCTCTTATCGCTTTTCGCGTTATACGTAGAGCTCCCTTATCAGTGCTTGCACTCCGTGTTTCCCTTCCGGCCGACGTATCTTCGACTAAGAATAAGTCATTTATTAGAAGATAATTACGGACGGTACAATTGGCGCAATTGAGAAAGAGCTAAAAGGCCAACTCGATAAGGATCAGGGACGGTTCGGGTTAACCGAGCGACCGCCTGGAGCGGTTAGGAACGCCGAAACAACGGAGGAATGATATGTGATTTTTCTTCTTGTTTTTTTTTACTTTCCTTATCGTTTTATTATACGATATTATTATAGGGCACGATCAGCGCCAGTATACCGCACCTTTATATCTTATGAATTATGGGGTGATCTTATATTCTGTTCTTTTTTTATCACTTTTCAAATTATTCGAGGTCGTCATTATGCGCGTCAAAATGCTCTGATCGGATGTTCTCACTGTGATCAGAATTGACGTAGGATTGAGATGCAAATTGAAAGAAAAGAATACTGATTCTAACGACAGTCTGCAATCGGGCGATTCGCATTTACGTATTTGCTTAACACTTAAACGAATTAACGTTTCGACACTCGCGCGTGTCGGAAACGATTCACCGTAAGGGAATCTCGCGCTAAGCTTGTTCGCATAACAAGTACCCCAGGATGCGCGATGAGGCGAAGTAAAAAATAACATAGGAACTTGCGCGGTGCGGGACACTAATGGCTTTGACGAGTATCATTGCGCTAGTGAAGCCGCCTCTGGGTTCAATTTACAGAAAGAGAACAAAAAGCGAGGGTAGAGAAGGAAAAGAGCAACGAGCGCAGCCCACTGTGGAAGCTGAATTATTCATGTTACCGACGCTTCGAACCAATGATAAGAACAGGTCGGGAAAAGAAGAGAGGAGGCAACCGTAAATTCCAATTTATAAAACTGTTAAGCATCCGAACGTCCAGTTACTTGCGTCCCTACTTTTCAACCAACGCCACATATTTTTTACCATCAGTTATCGATCTCTCTCTCTCTCCCTCCCCTCTCTCCTTTCGCCGGAGCGTGCCGTCCCGTATGCGTGCACGCACACACTCGTCTTTCACCTGTCTGTTCCATCGTGTTTCCGTCGTGCTGTACCCATAAAGCGAGAACCCTACCTCGGTCTCACGGGGACGCGGTAATGTTCGTCGAGAGGATGAGGAATGCCCCGGTGTATATAGAAAGCACACACGCGAGTCACACGTAGAATATGTGTGTATATATATACACGTGCCCCGTAGGGGGTAGTTCGCATACCTCAAGCGGTGGCTCTCCTTCCCACGTTTTGAGGGGTGAAAATGTGCCCCCGGCGTGCAGGAAGGGTAGGTAATTGTTTTGCCCTGGGTATGCCTCTCTCTCTCTCTCTCTCTCCTCTGTCTCCCTATTTCCCCCTTTCCCCTCCGATTTGTATCGCTCCTTTACTCTCCATCCTTTCCCCACCCCTCCTCTAGATATCACCCTTCTTCCCTTTTGTCAGTCGTCTTGCCCTTAACAGCTCCCTTTGAGGTAAAGAAACGATTCTGGCGGTAAGTCGACTCGCGCACTAATTACACGTAGCGGCTTTTATCTCGTGCAATCAAACCGCGCCACACAGCTATGACACGCCGCGTTGGTGTCAAAAAACAAGGAGAAAAAAGCACGCCGACGGTTCGTCCGACGAGTTTTCGCGCAAACGTTTGCGCCGATACTATGTGCGACCCATTTGCCGCGCGATTCCCCCGTTGGAACGATCAGCAATGATCTAGTTACCGGTCCATCACCGTTTCTATCTATCGCGCTGTTGAAGCCGCTCGACACCTCTTCGAAATCGCGCGATTACACTGTGCGGCATACGGTATCTGCGTCCGTCGTCAACGCAAAAGAGAGAGCCGAAGGGTTTTTGTATGTATGGCGCGCGTCTCGCGGGAGATCGGAAAGGACGACAGGGGTTAAAGGCAGCCGCGCTCGGTACGGTGGTACCTCTGAAATCGCAGCGTCACAGTCGCGACATTTATCATAATTCACGGCGGTCGACATACTTTTCTCTCGTAGCTCGTCGAGACAGGTACCTCTTTACTGTCTCTCTTTCTCTTCCCTCCGTTGTTCCATTCTCGTTTCACCCTTTCGAGCCGGCTGATCCCAACCTCTCGCGAGTTCCCTGCGCGGAATAAAGAATAAAGCTTCGAGACTCGTGCGCGATCGCTATCTGTCGTGAAAGCGTACATTTCGCCAGGCCTTCTCTCCGCCTCGCGATGTTCTCCTACGTTTCCTACATACGTCTCGCGAATATGTGCGCGTGTGAGCGCGATACCAACCCTCCCTCGCTTTTCCCTCGTACTGAGGGATTTCCGCATGGCGATGCCGGTGCGTGGAGGATGCGTGCATTCTTTATATTGTGCCTAGCGTCATGCATTATTTTCATGCCGAATCGCGGGGGGACGGTTTTTTTGGCGGCGTATACGTGACCTTTCAGGGAAGAGGAAATTTATCGCTTGGGGTGAGACGAGGAGGCATCTATATTATTTTGCCTCAATTAATCTCGACAGTTTACAGGCCTCCTTTTACGAACGTTGCGATAAGAAAATCAGGAAAAATGCTCTTCGTATTTCCGCGCTCGCGTACGTGCGTCGATTAAAATCATTTCCCATACACTTTGCTCCGAGATTTTTCTCTCTCTCTCTCTCGTTCCGTTGCATTATTTTCCTGGCTTTTCAATTGATAACATTTCATTACAGATGTGCTATTTATCCGTCGTCAATATATATCATTTCCGGCTTTTTAGCGTTCCTCGGCCGATTTGAATATTGTCGTAGTGGTAGACGATATTAATCCCGCGAATGTATTAGTGCGCCATCAAATATATTCTCATAAGGTCGCGTTTTACATGCGGACGATTATACGCCGTAAATAATGCATCTGCAGCCGGTAGGTGCACCGTTTGAAGTATTTCGCTCGATATCCTACGCCGAGCAGTGGAACGATCCCCGTGCAAAGCGCACGTATACTTAAGTACACGTGGCGTGTAGTTACACGGGTCGGGATAGTATGCACGTTGGTGGAGCAATTTCGAGAACTGTTATTCATAAAACGATAACGACCTGCGTGGCAATCTCGACCACGGTGTTCAAGATAGGACTCCATTGCGAAGATAAAGCCGTAGAACGGCGAAGCTGGTCCGGCGTAATATAAGCCACGTCGAAACATTCGACCTATCCGGCGGAACGACTCATTTCGTACCCTCATCGAATTAGTCTCTCTCTTCCAAGTTTTACGCATTTGTCTATTACTATCGTAAACGTCTCCGTTCGTATCGTAAACGTCATTCGTTCCGGCGGCGCGTTAGCCAGGCGGAACGTTTCTTTAGGCATAATGCTCGTTCTTTCGTTAACTATTCATGCACCAAATAATTATCAACGACTAGCGCTGCCCGTTTACGGGCTCGAATTATCCAATTTGATACGTACATTTAACATTCGGTGTGTCGAAGCGTTTATTGGCGTGTCATGGCCGTTTATGTTTCATTTAAGTTTTACTGCTGCGTTTACTGCTACGCCGGGTAACGACAATTTCAATAATGGCCGTTGATGCGCGAAACAGTATAAATTGCGATATTATTTACGGTATTTTACTTTACGCATAGATTTGTGTGCGAAACCACGTAGCTTTGTAATTTCAACATACATACCGTCAATCACGGAAAAAATAACGCCGATCGCGTTTATTCGCACAATCTACAGACGAAAGACATCACATCGATGCGCGTTCGATACAATACATTTAATCTCTGTTGACGCCACGAAGATCGTATGGAGTGATTAAACGATGCGTTTCCGAACGGCTCGTTTGTTTCGTTCCAGAAAATCAATCACTTCGCGAAACACCGACGATCTTAAAACACACAGACACGACAAAGTACGATCGGTTTCCCGTAGCCGGTTTATCACTGTGTGTACTGTGTGTACCACCGCCGCATTCAAACACGCCGCATCCGCCGCGCCGAGATTAGATACGCGACCGCATACTCCACGCGGGATTATCGCGTTGCATCCGACGATCGATCGAATCCTCGACGTTCCTCGAGAGAAAACCGATGCTAGAGAGGGAGAGAGAGAAGGAAAGAAGGGTTTGCTCTCGTCGAAACGAAACGTCGGCCGAGAGTGGCGCGCAAAAACAAAGAAACGATGGGGAGAGCGCCATTATAGATTTACCATTAGAGAGTGCCCGGTGGATGACTTTATTTAAAAGTCACGCGGAAAAGGCACATCTCGCGGCCTTCCTCGGCTACCTTTTTCCGTGTTTTTTTCATCGTATTATCGGTCGGTACATCCGTGTGATGAGATCGAAGCAGTCTAGAGAGAGAGAGAGAGGGGGGAGTACATTTTCTTGCCGGTGACGTGTTCGGAACACTACTGTGATTAATGTTGCGTACAAGTGATAAGCTGGCGCAGTGTCAATATCAAAGCTATCGGTCGCCGCTCCGTTATAGATATCCGTGTGACAATAGTACAATAGTACGGACGAAAGAAGTCGAACGGCCTTGAGATAAAACTATTTGAAAAAAATGCCGATACTCGGATAGAAATAATCGTCGATGCGACGTAACCGAAGTGCGAGACTAATCATTCTGAACGGACGTAATCGTTTGATTCGTGCTTGAATCGTGTAATCATATCGCTCTCTGATTCATTAAACATTTCACGTCGCGGTCATTAATATAACATTGAAGCATTAATATGCACTCAATTTTAATGTTCGAATTTCTAGATTCACATGCATTATATATTTTGCCGGTATAATAAAGCATTAGTGTATTATTAATGCATAGTTGCATAATAGAGACAGAGAATATTCCATTATATTAATTAATATCACACACAATATTGCATTCCCCATAACAATAATCGCATAACTAATGCTTACGGGTAATTACTACAAGCGTGCGCAATGTATATAACTCGAGTTATATGACAGTGGTTACAGTTGAGAATTTAAAATGTTTGTAAATTTTAGGTCGACGTGTACTTCGCGCTCGTATCGCGGGAAAGCTCACTCACCGCGAAATAAGCTATTTCCCACAAACTCGACGCGCGGGCAATATGACTCTAATATCTACGTGTATGATTGATTACTTTTCGATTCAACGTTTCGCTGCGCGATATAATCGGACAAACAGGATTAACCCTTGGAAGAGTTAATACCCGGGCATCGTTTCTGGAATGGAAATAACGAACGCGCACGTGTTATCGTCAGAGTACTCGGTATTCGGGAAACACTCGTACGTGTCATAAGGAACTGATCGAATTCTCCATTTATCCTGTCGACGGAACGCTGACGCGTCACGTTGACATCCGAGGGGGAGGGACCGAGTGCTCGAGGAGCAAGAAAACTGTCTCGACTATGTGCTCACGGCTTCGTTTCGCCATATCCTGACGAAGGAGTGCCGGGGAAGGGAAACGAGGATTTCGTAGGACAGGAAGGAGGAGCGGGCAGAAAACGGAGTCTAGACCGATTAGCGTTTGGTCGCCGGAACTTCGAGACGGGCTCGGAAAACCGACGGAAGTGGCTGGACTTCTTCCACCGTTGGAGGATAAGAGGACGGGTGGAAAGACAAATAGAATTCGGAAGGAGTTTTTGCCGCCCGGCAAGATTTAATAGCTAGCGGAGTCCTGGTTGGGGCCCGGGAACGAGGGCGAATGCGAAATTTCCGTGGACAGACATGAGAAATTAGGGACACGCTTCCTGCGTCTCCTCCCGTTTCGAGGGATGTTCTTTAATGATCGCTTCGCCGCAAAATAGCCCGCCGCTCGACTATCGTCGATAAAGGAGAACGAGAGAGAGAGAGAGAGAGAGACGCTGGTCCGAGTTAACGAACGCGATGAAACGCAGACATCACATTTTACATGGAACTCGTTTAATAGAGTAAAATTTTACGTTGTAACCATATCTTTGTTTTTTGCGTTTGTTTGTGATATCTTTTCATAGCTCGTTAAAAATATATGGCGCGCCGACTCGAGAGAAGTAAAATTTTACATCGAAACTCAGCGGAATCGTGATACATTGGGATGAATAATTATCACGGTGAGTTAGAGAATCGTGGAAAATATGCTAAATCAGATAATAATACAAATGGCAACACGACTTGAGATAGGAGAAATTTCAAGCCAAACACGAAGAAACGCTATATACCTCATATAACTCATTACTGCGGCATTTGATTGCACTAATTACAGCTTTGCGAGTTGTATTACTTCAGACGCGATTAATTACCAACAAGGTTTTAGCGCGTTTCTCCGGCTCGCTCATTAATACTCGTTGGAATACGAAATGAGTTATTCGGTAATTCATATTTTGAGGAATTGTGCTCTATGAGAATGACTTTCACACCAATTCCAGTTAAAGTTAATCAGTCGGTTCGATTAATTCGGAGTTGATAAAAATTACCCTAAATGTGTTTGTTATTTGAAAAGTCTTAGCTAAACGAACTCGTGCCACACGGCGAACGGCCGATGATAATTAAACGATTTTAAGTCCGATGATTTTAAAACGAGTAATTGGACCAATTTACTCTTTATAAACTTGCATTTTATCTATATATAATATCTCTCTATATATATTATATTTCAACGTAATTACGAAGCACAATTTATCGCTTAAATTTATCACGGTCGCAGAGAGACGACTCGGGGTGTCATTTTATTCGTTACAGCGTTTTCTTCGAATTATCTTAAGCAGAGGAGCAAACGGAAGGCGTATTTAATGTGTTTTATTAAATAAACTCTCCCGGGAGAAATAAACGAATTCTTCTTAGCTTCCTTAAATATTACTAACGAGAAAAGAGTTGAGCGAAACAGTGTACATTTCTGACGCTTTTAATTCCTACGTTTAACCTGTTATTCACTGCTTTGAAAAGGTAAATGCAATTTTGAGTATTACGAAACATTAAGCTTCATGAGAAAAAATCTATTTCGACGAAAATAGGACATTTAAACCGCGCTTTTTTACGCATTTTTTTCACACATTCTTTCTAATATATAAATCGAATGAAACATTAGAATTTATAGTTGCTTAGTCACAAGAAACAACTTGCAATTTTGCATTGAAAATAGATGCCAAAATTGTACTCAATGGTAATATTTCGTCTTAATTGCGAACAATATCACACACACATAGTTGCGAATTTTGTTCCTAATTTCGTAGAAAAAAGTTCCACATGATTTTGGGAAGGGAGGAGGGAAGAA
Organism: Dinoponera quadriceps; assembly: GCF_001313825.1. Classification (NCBI taxonomy): domain Eukaryota; kingdom Metazoa; phylum Arthropoda; class Insecta; order Hymenoptera; family Formicidae; genus Dinoponera; species Dinoponera quadriceps. Next base: position 1,943,935 of record NW_014558238.1, read on the forward strand.
AATCGATATTGATTTCCGCCAATCACTGAAGTGTCGATACAGCAGCGAGAAATACTACTTTTGCGGTAATCCTTTCTCATCTCTTCCGGTCTCAGGGGACACAAGTGGATGCCACAAGGAATGAAAGAAGATCCTTCCCCGATTAATACACAGCACCGTCTCCATGTCGCCAAGGACCGTGTACTGCACCGCACTCTTGGACCTCCTCTTAAGCACGTTGGAAGGTGAAAGGGAGAGGGGTAGTGGCATGGGGTGGAGAGCTTCCAATTCGTATCTAGTGTGATTTCCCCGGGGTAAAGTCGACCGATCAACCGATCGAGTGGGTGGTTGAAAACCGCACTGGGAAACCTAATATATCCGAGGGTCCTTCTTTCTCACTCTCTTACTGTGATCTGTAAAAGGTTTAAGAAGGTATACAAGCTTTTTACCAAGCGCACATTGTACACCAACTTTTACATTTTTCGAGTGTATTATCCTCGTAAACAGTCCCCGATGTGTGTGTGTGTGTGTGTGTGTGTGTGTGTGAAAAAGATAGCTTTGCAGGAAACATTTCAGCGCCAGATAGGCGCAATCATCGACATTTTCTTGGAACGCTCAACGATTTGCCAGTTCCTCTTCTGTCATTTCAGTTGCCCGATGCTGTCGAGCGCGATTTCATTCGGGGACATTTAGGAATTGATTTTAGCAGCATCGTGTGTCGTTATTTGTCAATTGTATGTGCTGAAAGAATGAATTCACACGTGAGCCATATTTCCTCTACAAAACAACATGTTATGGTTGCGCAATGTGCACTTTCTTTCCTCGGGGAGCATCTACTAAATGGATACTGCGGAAATATCGTGGCAATCGATGTCGCCGTTTGATTATTTTTCGATGTTGTCGGCACAATGTTACGGTGCCGATGGTGAGTATCGATTTCCGATTGATCGCACGGTGTCTCGCGACATCCTTCCACGGCGGATACTTGTGCGCGCATCTTAAAAGAAAGACCTTAAAAATCCATTTTGCACGGACCATTAGGCACACATGTTAGCCAAACATCTCCTGTTCCAAAGCAAACTGCGCCCGGGAGGTTTTTCACGAAAAGTCGTCGAATTTCTCCAGCTCGAAGGGCACAGATCCGCCTACTGGAAAAACCCGCGAGGGATAGAACGCGGAAATATTGAGGAAAGTGAAGATGTATGTATGCGCCATTCACGATAATGTCCGCGCGACGTTATCGAATAGTGATAAAAGTGACAGGCATCGAGTCTTTATGAACTCGTTGGAAACAAAGAATAGTATAAAACAGGTAAAAGGGTGTCAAATATTTGCTTAGGAAGCGTCAAGAATTAGTGATGACACGTTAATCCGCCTGAGGTATTCATTCTCGTCCGACAGGTATCGGTATATTTAAGGAACACGCACACAAGCGCATTACCCTAGAAACGCTTGTTTCTTCTGAAATAGGTACTGGAAAGTAGAATGTCGCTACCGGAGGCAAGAATACAAATCAAATCTGCGAGGCGTCTAATAGCGAAATCGAATAACCGAGAATCTGACGTGACATAATCTCGCGATACATGAAGTTTCGATTAAAATCTTACATACAATAGCCGCGGAGAAAGCAATCCTAACCGTGAGCAGATATACCTAGGATAAACGAGCTCTTCTCCCTTTTTTTCCTTTATATAGCTACCGGCACCGTATAGCCGGTTCCCTTCCGCACGTTCGCGCTATAACGATCCGCCCTGCAGGAATATCTCTATCCACCTGTCTACATCCATATCTTTCAGACGAAATTGTCTTCCGAAGTGGCTTACAAATATATTTCAATAGAAACGTAATATTCCAGAGTCGGTTGTATTGGCTGAGTCGTCTGATTCGCTCGCCCTCTTTTCTTTCTCAAAGGGATTTGCTGCTACTTCCATAGATGTGTACGTATCATACATTCGTCATGTCTAAGCGACAAAGTAATATCGTCCCTACTTCTGCACGGGATCTCGTAAAGCCGACGATACAAAGTATCGTGCAGGCAACACGGGCGTGTACGTCGTTTTAAAAAATGTGTGCATTTCTCCGTAGAACGGGAAATACTTGTCGAACGAACGCGGGTCTTCGATACAATCGCGCTGCGCGATATTTCGATTTCAATGGAAATTGGGTACACTTTTGCCTGTAGACCTCATAAGTTCCGTGGAAATAAGGACGAGTTTCCGAACGGTAAATAACGTAGAATCCCACTTTGGACAGAGAGGATCTTCCTATCTCTCGGAAACACCGAGACGCATAAGCCCTTTTTAATTCTCCAATATATATTATAATTCAGTACTGTTCTTCTGTACTGCGAAGAGTACGCATTTTTTTTTTTATTTCGACCGAGCTTGATAAGTACGGTCTAAAATCAGTTTTTAATCAAATACTCTTAAATTGATCGACATTATGTTGTTTATCAGTTTGCAAGTAACGAAAATACAAGAAAAAACGAACGGCAAGCGGTCAGGATGAAATATTTTAACGCAATTAACTTAGTATTATTGTTGACTCTATTTACTTGTGTTTTTTAATTCAAATAAAGGTAGCGATTGAACGCATTGTACAGAGTGCAGGAAACATTTGTAGGTCAAACCATGTATGTACAGCGCCCAGTTACTGGAAATCGATCGATCGTCGCGGAATCGACTCATACTGTGCGAAGGTTTATTGGTAAAAGATTAATAAAGTTGATTCTTTTAAAAGCGGATGTCTCCTCGACCTAATTTCGGCCTAATTCAACTTAAGTAAATTTTAATTTTAGATCAAAAGTTATACTCGATGTGAGATTTCTCGCATCATTTTTAACCTGGGAGGAAAATTTTAAATAATCGGCAAAGTGTGATAAATTTCATTTATCAGCATCACGTCGAACAATAGGTAACAAAGCGCAGCATGTGTGACCGTCGTATAACGTCACATTACGAGAGTTGTGAATTTTAATATAAATTTAATTGTTCGTAAGACATATCGCCCGTTGTACAGCACGAATCGTTTGAGAAGATAACATTGTACACACTATATCCGTAGGATTATTATGTTTATCCATTGAATTTCTTTAGAAAGGATGTAGCATGTGCTTCGTACCTTATTTTCTTGTTTTACACCGCGACGTATTCCAAGAGCAGACGCTCCGAAGGGTCGCGACAGCCCCGAACTTTTGTCAATATTGATCCCCCTCCCTTCGCGGGACATACGCGCATTCGGCTAACGTATGTCTTCGATTTTTAGGAGCATATTAATGCGTTTCGCAAACAGACGGTCGCTCGAGAACTCCCCGCTATATTCCGCTCTCGATGCGCCGCGTGACTAATCACGTTTTAAATCGCGTTACAGCCGAGTCACAAGCGCTCAATTTACAAGCACAACATACGGAACGTAAGCTTGTCGGACATTCGTCAATTCGGGCTTAATCGCACGTTTGCTTTCTAAGTAAAATAGAGTTAGCTCTTCTCTTCTGCAGCGTTGTAGTTGCGTGCTCTACAGCGTAATCTCATTAGGTATCGATTGTCGCGCATCGCGAATAAATGAAATTTCCATAACTTGATTTTTCGCCGTATCACATCGCACGCTCGTCCGTGTTACCTTTGCGAGCCATCGGAGGGTCCGCACGTAGGATGCGCGACGCAAGAAAAAGATTTCAACCTGCTGGCTCCATTTATCGACGCGCTACTTTGCTTCAATTAATATGCGCTAACAACGTTAATTAATGCGGCACAGCCGCGACGAGGACGTGCCAGCGGGAACAAGGAATTCTCTTCTCTCCCGTGTCCGTCTATCCATCAAGAGCGACCGCGCCGCTTGTGTCGCATTCAAACCGGGTTGGCGCCACCCCTGCCACCTTAACTTCGACATCAGAGGCTTCTGGGGCGATATTATCTGTAGGGAAAGTGCTCGAGAATATTATACGTGCGTAGTGTACACACCCTATCGGGGCCAGCTACTTTAACCGTACTCGACGCTGAGTGATAGGATGAGGAACGAAGAAGGGGTGAGACGGGGCGAAGAGGATGGAAGCATCCAACGTAGACGGTAGCGACTACTGCTAATCGAATTATCGATCCCTGTCCGCGTACTCGAAGCGAATATTAGATTTTCCGCGAATTTTAATGTACGACGAAGGCCAATGGCTTCTTTTTCTTTCCGCTGGCACGACGGTATTAGCCGACGAAAGATGCACCGAAATCAATCTGTGGCGCGAAAACTCCTCCTTTTCTCTTTTTCTCTTCCTTCTTTTCATTTCTACGACGCGATGTATAAATTCCAAATTAACGGATAATGTAAGCCACATAGCGCTCCTGTCGATCTCCTCCTCGAGAATAGTTACTCCCGGCGGAATTTCGTCCTAAATTTATTCGATTCTAAATTCAACTCTCTCGCTTTATTATCGCCGCTTTCTTCCTCTATCGTATCGTCTACAGACATTTATTACGAGCGAGTGATTTCTTTCGTCCACGTATCTAATTTTAAAAGCTCCGCGGCGCCATCGGAGCGCGTTTCTCTCTGCTGCTGCGGGCCGTATTCTATTTTCAGGTGTCCGCAGGTAGAGATGAATTGCGGGAACGCACTGGAGAGGAGGCACTTACGCGGTGATAACATATAGACGAGACATCACGTAAGCGTGTTCGAGGCACGTTTCTCCGCGTGCGGTCGGATGTGCAGGATAGGATGGAGGTAGACGGTTGGGGAAGAAAGCAAGAACCTCGGGAAATGTCAGAGAAAAATTCCAATATGCCTCGAAATTCTGGCGGCCGTGCATGGAATGCATCTGAGCCCCTTGATTGTGCTTCGGAAGCATATTTTTCTCGTACTTCCGATATTGCACCGGCGAGTTTCCTCGCTTTATAACTGCGCGCGCGCGCCATTGAATCTCCGCTTTCTCCGGTCCGTGCAAGGTGCACCATGTGCGCCCTCACAAAGGACTTTTTCCCCCCGTTCGTACAGTATGTACTGTGCAAAGTTCCATTCCCTCCTGTTTATTTATCGCGATAGGACGTTCACGTCGCGCGTTAACGTAAAATTTACGTTAAAACTGCACGAATAATCGCACAGTGTGTCTGGCTCCATAATTACGCAGTAATTACTATTCTCTTGTTGCAGGTGATGCCTCTACCCCGTAGCAAGCCATTCTGTCGAACGAATTTAATAACGCCCGTGTAAGAAACAGTCGTTAGAGTATCGACGATCAGCATTTATCCTCGAGCTAACGTGCTGTAACTCCATCGCGCATTTATCGCCCAACTGGTGAAAGCTCACCGAATCGATCCGAAGCGTAACACGAGCGGCGCGAAGCGGTAAATGGTTGTCGACACACCACGAGGCATCGGTAAAAAATCGTTTCGCGGCACCAGTCACGTACCCAACTCTCGGGTACGGTAGATCCTCGGCCGAAGACCAGCATCAAGATAAAGTCAGTGGGAGCTGTGCCCCAGGATGCGCAGGAACGGGTGGTGCCGTTAGTGGTCGATAACAACTCGTTGGAAGGACCAGCGAGCGGCGAGGAAGGGGGCCAGGGAAACGGCCCCCCGAAGGGCCCGCTGGATGGTCTAGCCTGGGAGCAGCCATCGACGAGACCCAGCCGGCGAGAGGGCGAAGAGATCGAGACGCAGGGCCCCGTTTCTAGCCCAGGTCTGGCCGCGGTGGATCGCACCGGGCTGGGATCCGTCGGCGAGCGCGTACGACTCGATGAGAAGACCGTGTTCAAGTCGAGCGTCATAGTGTCGACCAACCACGACGTCTTGGTTCATTGCAAGCGGGGGGGACCCACCGGCGCAGCCTTGGAGCTACAATCGGTCGGCGACGACGCGCGCTCGAAGCGTTCGAGAAAGACGAACGTGCCCGACGACGTCGACGACGACGACGACGAGCAACCGGTGAGAAGGACCTGCGCGGCGCACCGGCACAGAGTGTCCTGTCACGTGGCGACGCGGGCTCACGCGGAACCACCCTGTCGGAGGAATCGGCCCTGCCGCGTTCACGACCGCCGTCCGAGAGGGAAGCCGAGAACGGAACAGCGGCAACCGCGATCCTACGATCTCGAGAACGCCATCGTTCGGCTGGAGCAGGACCCGATACTCCGACCGGTGCGTATTCTCGGCTGCCCTCCCGTCGAAGGCCAGGAGATATCCACCTTCTTGGAACCGGCCGGACCCAGTTACACGGGCATCGGTCGATTCGCCGCCGGTGAGCCGCACTGCTTCGCTCTGCACAATCCGGACAATATTCTGCCGAAAAGTCGCGCCGGCAGCTTCGCCAGACTGTTGGACGGGCCGAATCGCGCTGTGAAGGATATCAATCGCAAGGTACTGGCAATGGCGCGCGCCATGACGCCGGCCTGGTCGCTGCGGCTGCTCGGCGTCAGCTGCGGCTCCGTAGTCTGCGCCTGGGGACTTTTGCTCATACTGTCCGTGCTCGGTGGCGGTGCCTCGCATGGCACCGGGATCGGTAGCTTCGGTCTTGGCAGTATGTCAGGTACGATGGACGATTTGAACGGCGTCAGGTGTCCCTGGGCGTGCACGTGCGGCGGACAGGAGATCGACTGTTCTCATCGCGGACTCACGCAAATTCCTGGCGACCTGGCGAGTCTGCTCATCGCGGAAAAACTGTGAGTAGAATTGTTGATTTTGCCTTGCGTGAGAACGGAGCGAAAACTTCCCGCGAGTACGCATTAACGAGAGAAGAAGAATGCTATTGCGACAATTCAATTTAATGACACGAAAATGTTGTCAGGCGAAACATGTTGCCGTACATTTGGACGAAATTGAGTTAAGAGTCGGAGAGGTTTTCGTACCACAGTGTTCGCACTTTTCTCTCACGGATGCTGAAAAATACTATATCACGTATGTAAATATTGAGCAAATCAAGAGACTTCTGTCTCTTGTTTTTCGCCTTGCGTCGAAGAAACGACAAAATTGACGCAATACAAATAATCGATGAAAACTGTAAAAAGGAACGTTTTAGACGGTTTATTTTGTTAAGAGAAAAAACAGCGTTTAAAACTGTGTCTTAGCCGTCTCGCACCGCAATTACAACGTAATACAAGCGAAACGCCGGTACTGTAATCACGTAGCAAAGTTAACCGGCGCAACTGCAGTTATTTAGTTCCTGGAGAACTCGTTAACGGTTTCAACGATCGGTCCAACTCGCGGCCCGTCGAAAAATTTCAAGTGAGAGGAAAACATTTTTGTCCGGTTTTCGAAGGATTAATTCGAGACACGAAAAGAGCGGGAATCAATGCGCAAATTGCGAAATATTTACCCATAATCCTAAAGAGTGCAGTCACACATGACAATGCGCGCGTGTCACAGTTACGTAATTGACGCTTCTCGACGTTTGCATTTTCCGCGTTCGGTGCATGACGAGCAGCGGCAACAAATATTTTCGGTTTACCTATAAATCAACGGAAAATCTAGACTCGTGTTTGCTCGAGTGAGAAGAGGAGAGAGAGAGAGAGAGAAATATCGGAGATCAAACGGTCGATGCGGCGGTGAAAATCGCCGTGTAGGTCGCGGTGTTCGCTTCGTTATTCGCGTCCCATTCCTTCGGGAAACAATTGACGTTGTCCTCTTTTTGCCTGTGAAGCAACCGCTTCATAATGAATGCCGCTCGATCGAAGAGCTTCTCGCATCCGTATGCGTATTTAAGCGAGCCAGATTTAACGAAAGGCAAACGCCGCGAGAAAAATTCAACGATGGTGCCGTCTCGAATATCGCGATTTTTATCGGATCGAGATGCCGTAGTAACGACCGTTTAACAACTGCGCGCTCTTGCCGGCAGCGGGGCAGAAGGTAACGCAATAAAAACGGAGACAGCGCAATAATATACATTACAGCCGGCAATAGAGGAGGTATAAAGAATGTCTTACGCTGTATCCCGGAGAATTCTCGGAGATATTGCTGTGCTCGCTTTTTACCAATAATACTGTCTCGAATATTACAGTATCGCGCACATCTGCATATCGCGCGCAATAACGTGTCGGTATATTGATTCGAGACGAAATATTCCGATTTTTCGGCAAGCGATATCGAGTCAAGAATCGTGTAACGGTCGCGTTCGGTTTCCGCTTTATACGCAGTTCAAACAAAAGCGCGGCATTTATTAAAATGATTTATTAATTCTTTATCGGATCCTTATTTACCGATGCAATATTCCGCAATTTGCGAGAAATGGTATTTACCCTTTGCAAATTATTTATTTTCGCGTTGTGGGTATATATGTCGCGGTCAATACTAGACGGCGTTAATAAAACACCTAGGCGAAAGTAACGTGACTCTAATCGATCGGCGGAACGATTTTATCATCTTCTTCCGAATGGTTGATCCTTAAATCGCATTCCGGTAAATCCATGCCGGTGTTCAGCGTGGACACATTAACGATCTTTGATTAGCATACGATTAATATGCCGTCGGCGGACGAGGGAGACATCGGGAATAATTAAATCCTCGAAATACATCGACGGTAACTCATCGCGGATGCCGTTGCACGAAGGACCTGTCATGAAAATACCATTGACTCAAAACACGAAGCGCCGTCGGCCAGAAACGACGTCTTTTTACGCTGGATTACGGCCGCCTAATGTTGGCGCGATCCACGAAATTCATTATGTCTTGTAAGCACGAACCGCTCGTATCTCAAAGAATATGCGCGCGCGTGTTCAGCGTTTCAATTCAATTTATAGCTTGAAATCGCGCATCGCTGCACGGCGAAATCGCGCGTACGATATTGATATGTTAAATATTAGCGCGTTTTTATTCGCCGGCCGACACGAACGCGCTGCATGGGCGCGCGCACGTGCGTGCCTCGAAATCTGCTGAAACCGCGCTGCCGGGTCGATACCGATATAATTTGCGCGAAATATACGTTCGGTGCAGATGCGTCGCACAGATACGCCGCGTTTTATATTACTCGCGTAAAATCCTTAACGCCTCCCGAATGTTGACGATTTCACGCGCAAACGCTTTTTATCGCAATCGGACAATAAGATGATCAGATGAGATTATGCTGATTTTACATCGCGAGGAAATGTTTCAAGGTGGATTTCGAATAAGATCAAACGGGTAAAATTTTTAACGTTTAATACCATTACGCTGTGTTTCTTTAGTAGTACTTTCTGCAAATCTCGTTGAAGGAAGTTACGTATTGCTTCAGCTTACATTTTCATATTTAAACCGGGAACGCATGATATCGGTACTTACGATCGATGCCAACGAGCGCTTGAAATGAGATTAATGACCACGGTCAATATGGTTGCATGAAAGTGACGTGATTGATAGCGAGCATGTATAAAGTAAACCTCGAGTACGACGAGCGCGGAAAGATGGAGAGAGGGGGACGAATGGAAATAACCTTTCTAAATTCCTCCAACTAAACTTACCAACGGTTATTGTTTTTCTTTTCTTCATATCTTACTTTCGTGACATTTGAAAATGGATCAACATTTTAAAACGTTCTAAATTTGTCTTCGTCGAGTCTACCAATTTACGAGTCAACAATTCTGTAATAAACGTCAATGTGCAATCGTCTACCGTAAAATTTGCATTTCATCCCGAGCGATATATACGAAGCACTTTGATCATCGTTTAGCTGAGAGCCACTGTTTATACCTGTTCACCCGCAGCGAGTCGATCTCGGGATAATTAGGGACCCAAGCAACTAGATTTCCCTCTTCATAGCTAACCCTATCTAAATCCGTAGCCTGCGGATGGCTAAACGCTCTCGTGTTATACACGAGTGTACATTGATTGGTGTCACTACCAGCTATGCCCCCGCTATCAGTAGTTGGAATGAATCTCCGGGGACGGTTCTGAGCTGCGACGTGTACAATCTAACACGCCCGCGGAAGATCGCGCGTATACCTGTATGCACATACAATATATTCAATATCGCGTGTCGAATTAAATTATCTGGATATCGCGTCAAGTTCGCAATTATCCCGGTATGCGCTAACAGGATTTTCTATAATAACATTTCGCGACACGCTATTACGAGTAACGCTTATTGATCACGTTGTATAAATTTATCACCCGTGCGAATCACCCGATTTCGATGACAAAGAGCGTTCTAAACAAAAAGGAGTACGCGTGAGAGCGACGTGGCGACGTCTTTCGCTTCGCGCTACAGAAATTAGCCAAATATTGCAGTTTAAGAGGAACAGTCGAATTATTGCGCACGACCCGTCTCCCGCAGGAAGACTTTCTCGTATCGCCCTTAATTTTCGCCCTGTTTTGCCGCGAAATAATACACAGACGGGGAGCACAACGCATGTTCTCCGCGCTTTCTCGCGTCGAAGCGGCCATTATGAAATTCGCAAATAAATGGGGGCCGGAGGTCGGCGGCGCATTTCGCTTCCGGCAACGTTCCGCTTCCACGGAGTACACCGTCGTATAATAGTCGTACGTCTGCGCGATATCGCCCGCACTTATGATTTTTCGATTAAGCTACGTAAACAGAATACCCGGCAAGCTAAACATCTGGCGGGCCGAGTGTTTGGGCAAGGCCCCGACACGATGTTCCACCAACTAACATTCAACCGTCCGTTAAAGCGGCGTCCTACATTCGGTTAACGTATCGCTCCGCAACTTGCAGCTACGATGCAGTCAATATTAGAGTCGACACGTGATAGCCGTTTTGTTGCTCCACACTCCGCTCCCGATATTTGCGTTTTTCAAGCACACCGGAGTCAGATTTTATCGACACACTCGGCCGTCTTTGTGCGTCGAATGCGTACTCGTCTGTGAGCGGTGCTTCGTTGTTTACGCGATTGCGGAAAATATTTTTCGTCGAGTACCTCTCTCAATTGGCTATTACGATTTTATAGCGACGCAATCGGTTACTCCTTCGAACACGCCAGTACGAATATACCTCGCGTTCCAATCATGTCCGAAGTGATTCGAAAGTCTATATCGAACTGTTTTTCTTTTTTTTTGTTTTATTACATTGTAATATTACGTTCGTGGTTCAGCTTTGGAAGGAAAACAAAAATGCACATGTATGAAGAGGACCGTAATATAGCAACTGAATGTCGAAAAACGAAATCCTATCGTATCTCTCAATTGGTTATTACGATTTCGTAGTGGAGCTGCTGATAACTCTTTCGAATGAATACCTCGCGTTTCAATTATTTTCGAAGCGATTTGAAAGCCTGTGTTAATCCATTTTTTATTACATTGTAATATTTGTGTATTATGCTCGCGGTTCAAGTGTAGCTTCGAAAAAAAAAAAATGTGGAGTGGCTCGTAATATAGCAACCGTGTGAACATTGAAAAACGAATTCCTGCTGTATCTTAATTATCTTAACGATCGATCTTCCAAACCACTCGTTAAAAAAATTTTTAATTTTAAAAGCGAGGGGTTTCACGCGAAAGATCGATCGTTTGAAATATTACACGTTGTAATAATCGTGTAAAAATATTATATTAAAATTGCAGAAATTTAATGGATACAAAATTAATTTAATCAAGTAATTTTTATATAACTCTGTAAAATCAAGCGTGTCCCTCTATTTTCGCGACATTCCTCGAATTAAAACAGTAAAATCACAGTCCTGAGCAATTTCCGTTCTGTGTAATTTCCAAGGTAAGGAAACAAGGGAATTTCGCAAAAGGGGAATACGCTCTTCGACTTAATTACGAAATTCCAACCGTGTATTTTTTTTTTCGAGTACGGGGGTTGCCGGGGCAGATGTTGAAGTCGGCGACCCTCGTGACGATCAACAGTTTTAATTAGAATTTTTTACGCGCAATCCCATGTTTCGTGACGTGTGAAATCGGGTAAGATATGTAGTCGGTTCCGTTCAAATTCCACGAGTGCAATGCAGCGATTCGCATAGTTGCTCGCGCGGCGTGAAACTACCGTCCTCGCTTTACGCGCTACACGGAATAGGAGATGTGGGAAAGTGATATACGAGACGTTTCAATAGTACCGTGGTGCGACAATAAGATCCTATCTTGTAGCTAAATTAAAGTCGAGAAAGTTGGTTTGTTAAATGTGATTCTTCTATACACGGGCTTGAGGAAAAAGATTTGTATCGCGCAGTATCTTTCATTGGGAAAGAGAGTATTAGAATACTTACGACAAACAAATATTAAATAATATTTCAAATTTTGTATCCTTGGTTTGTACACGCAGCTGCCATCTTTGTCATTACTTTCCGCACAAATGAGAGATTTGGTAAAATCGATACCACCTGTTAATCTTAAGCCATTCTTGATTCACGTTTAACAGTGCTATCTATTGCCAAGTTTGCACCACGATCGGTTTTAAATGGGAATCTCGCGCCAACTCAATTTCGAGCTTTCGACGAATGCGAGATAACATTCTCGAGATGATGGCGGAAGTGCAGGTGAAATCGTCGGATATGTAACCTGTACTTTACAACGTCATTCCGCTGGAGGAGTTACGACGATGAGATCACGTCGCGCTGAGGGTTAGACAAATATTTTCGTTTTGGCGTTCACGCATTACGATTTAGGATCGCGTCACTACGTGCAGGCTAGAGAGAAGGATCGCTCACAAAATTGTTTACAAGCGCTCGACAATTTCGAAATGGTTAGGTACCGTCTACGGAAAACGCACTTGGCGGTTCCATCACGCAGTTATTTGGGTTACCTCGCCGGCGTCGCTCATAATACCGGTAGGTACGGCAAGAGAGAGAGAGTGTAGTGGGGGTGGTGGCTGCGGCGTTTTGCTGCCGCAGTACGGGGAGTAGGCAGCGGGCGCGGGGGTTACCGCGAATATTTTACGGCACCTTCGGGCGAATCCCTCACGTACCTTAATTTAGACTCATACGCGAAAAAGTGGAGTTCGCCGGCTCGTGCATGCATCCTTAGACCTGCGAAATATAAAATGCAATAACGTCCCGCCAAGTTGGCCGCGGCGTTAAAAGTACGCTATATACCGAGATTCCAGCTGAATATTTATGTAAATGCGGACGGAAGGCCGGCCTCCCATCCAAGGTGTGAATTTTTTTCTTTCCTTTTAAATTCCGCGAGATCTGTGAGCGCGCTTGTTGATACGGTTGATTTATTTCGGACAATCCCACACACACTTCGGCATGACGGAAACGATATTAAGGGGCGCTAGCAGAGAGCAGCGGAGAGAAAAATACGTACCGCGATAATTATACGAAACGGGTCGCAAATTTTACGCCGAATACGTTACTTCGAGCGCGATAATAAGTTCTTCGACCAACGTTATATATCATCGACTAATTTTATGTTCCGAAGGACTGAAGGAGGAGGAAATTAAAATGTTAATAACTCTTAATATCGGGTGCGCCGCCAGTTATCGCAAATATTAATTCTCCAAGTTATTTCGCGTCCGAGCGAATAGTGACGTCTCATGGAATATTGGCCGTTCATTCTTTTCACGACGTTAACTGCTTTTCAAGTTTGTCGAGAGTTTCAAAGACCTGAAAACTCTGAAGGATTTTCAAAACTTGAAGAACTTCTCTCTCGAAACTTCCGAACTATCGAGACATTTCAGGACCTTGAAAATTTAAAAAAATGCTTCCAGTTCTGCTACGCTTCGCGATCTGGAGACGAAGCATCTCGCCGTTCCCGTTAATTAACTTACGACGGGCAGTTTGCCGAAATGCATCGAGTCTTCCATCGCGGATGGTCCGTCAGTGCCTCTCCAGCTGTCACAGTTCGTCAACGTTATAATTAATCCGTACATCGATAATTAACCCGATGATAAACGAGGTGTCAGCGAGACGATTTGTATGATTATTTATAATGACACACCAACCTGTCGTGCGTTTGCCAGTGTATACGCGCGTATCAGCTCATGACAATTAATCATCACTCCAACAACAATTACGGCCGATTACTGTGTGGATCGATCGAGATATATTGTAATTAGTATACCAGCGGCGCCTTGCTGCGGGTACAGTACCTGCGAAAAGTATACGCCGGTGAGTCGCCGCGGTGAATACATGATGAGTTACGATTGGACGTTGTGGATTTGTTAACCATTCTATTCTGTTGAATTTTAATTATTTCGCGATGACTGAAAGTTCAACACACTTTGATCCTCCGCGATTACGCATTACAATGTAAATTATCCACTAAATTGCGAGATATTGGAGTTTTTTAATTAATCCGTCATTTTTCCGCGAGACATGATCGTTGTGAAATTTACAACGACGTGAATGCAATGGGAACGCGATGAAAATCACGTATGAATATTATCGTCGTGTTATCGCATAATGTTAATTAGGAAATCAATGTGACGCGTTCACGCACGACTTCTCATTTCGGTCACGCTCTTTTTCGTTATTGTCTACATTGATCGTATATAGAGGAGTGCACTTTCCATCGAAACCCGCGAAACTTCCATTAGACGTTGTGCAGCTTCTATCGGAATTCAGGAAGGGTGTCGATATGTCTGGGCGTAACGATTTTCTACCTGGTTCTGCTCGATCCATTCTGACAGCGGAATTAATGGCTTTCCCGGACGTGAAAGTGCGCAGGTCAAACAAAGAATTATTTGGAAAAGGGTTGGCTGCATTTTTTCACGTTGTCGGATCTTACACTTCTTCGACTTTCTATCAGATATTGTCCCGCTGACCACCCTCGCGGTGAAAAATTGTGGGTATCTATTTTCGGATCAAGTGGAGAGGCTTCGGAAATTACATTTTTATTGCATTGTGCGGGAATATATAGCACTAGTTCCGACGGTATATTCAATGTGTGTGCCGGCTGTACTCTTATCGTGCGAAATAATTCAACCGCCCGTTAAAAAACACCTCTCTTTCGTTCCAATGTCAGATCCTCTATTTGTAAATGATAACTTTCCAAGTTACTCGGTGGAATTCTTCTTTAGCTTGTTAGCGTAATATCGGGAGCAAAAACGGTTGGTCTTGAAAAAAGAAAAATGGACGAGCGTTCATGGAGTAGTTATTTGTTCAATTCTTTCCAAGCAATTTATCTTTCGCATCTTCTATTATCGCGTCTGGTTATCCGACAAATAGCGCGTATCCCTTTACCTCACGCACGCACGCACGCATTGAATATTTAAACCGCAAGAGACATTTTTACTCCAACATTCGATAGAGAGACAGGTTCTAACGCAAAAAATTAATGGCTTTCTCCGACGAGAAGGCACGTGGGTCAAAGAATGAATTACTCGTGAGAGGAGTCGCGGCATTTTTTCACGTTTCACGGTCCTCCATTTCCGACATAATAGCGCACCCCCCGTTGGGCGGTTTTGGACGTGAATGTCGTCGGGTCCCGTTACGCGTGGCATTTGTTCGCGTAAGTTTCGGTGCGGCTTTTTGAATTAATTGTCAGATAGATCCAGATGCGTGGCACGTGACCACGCATTGACGGTCCCCCGAATTTGTAGAATATCATATTCATCCCGCGTCCATCCGTATGCACGGGCACGTTTCCAAAATTCGACGACAGACTCCCACATCTATCTTTCGTTCCAAGGAATGCTCTACAAGTTCCGCGAAACTTTCAGAGTAACTATATATCGTGACGAATTGATATAATGCGATCGGAAGTTCGCGGGAACATAGATATCAGAGCGTATGTAGCCCGGTTTGAAAGAATAGTTTAGAGCTTACGTGCGACACTTGTGTATTACATCTCAGTGTCGCGGTGAATATCATTCGGTACCTGTAGAAAGAAGACATCTGAAAAACATCCGTCAACTATGTGTGCGTTTCATCGTCGCTTCAATGAAGCGAGTTTTAGAGGTGGAAAATCAAGGCCCCGGAACGAGCGTCGTCGCGAGATATTATATTCCCGTGGAGTAATAGCCTAATAAAGTATCGATGCAGCCGTGCGTCTGATTTACGCCAATGATGAAGACTTTCGCCGCGCCAGATTGTCGATAAATCAGAATTAAGGCTTAGACGCCTTATACGGTCGATTTAGCCAAACGACGTTGATCCGAGCATAGGGTTCCCGTTGTCAATAGATAAATCTCCGTTTAGACGGCCCATTGTCGGCGGATTATGTGCCCATAGAGATTTCGACTGGCTTCCCTCGCCGAGATTGGTGGATTTCGAATTTTCAATCGGAGAACCTGTTGAAGGGTAACGACGGTTTCATAGCGGTGGGCCGTTTTCTGGGATTATCGGACGAGCTAATCGACGTTAACCCTAAAACGCGGCAGCGCTCGTAATATTCCTCGCGCGCGAGAGATTATTTCTTTACGTACAACCACCGCGTCGCTCTATTGATTTCCAAGGTCGCGCCGTGACGTTTTGTAACGAACGGAGTAAATTTAGTTATCAGCAATTGTCAGCCGGACATCTAATTGCGAACGTTGCGGACGACTTAGAGGGAGAGAGAGAAGAAGCCTTCCGTTCCCATGGCGACATTTGTCCGCGCGCGCGCACATTCGTTTAATATAGCGTTCCCGTCGTCGGGAGAGGACGTCGCCTCTTCAGACGCGCACGTTCGCCTGCCCTCTTAATTTTCGCGCACACTACTCTCGGAATCCTCGGCGTTCTACGGGGTACGAATTTTTCGAGGAATGCCTGTAATCTCGGCGATACGTCGCACCGCGGACGTAAATAACGGGAAGGAACCGAGCGAGTGGGATGGAGTGTACGACACGCCGCGTTTTCACCGCGAAACACGCCCCTGGACTTTTGGATCGTGTCCTCCGCCTCGAGGAACATGAATCACGTGGCGCATGCAAATGAAAAGGTGAGCGGGGGTGGACGCTACCTTCAAAAGGTCGTAAGTGCCGCGCGGGTGAAAGAGCGAAGGAGGGTGTTCGCGGTCCGTCGGGGATTCTTTTTCTGCGGGACGCGGCGAAAACGTTGTTGCGGCTGCCTCGGTCGACGAAATTTATTACAGCGTCACGTTACAAGTCGAGAGGGAAAGGGGGATGCGGCTTATACGGAGAAACGGGCTCTCTTTCTCTATCGCGTTGCTTTTCGCGCATTCCCGCATATTTCGAGCGCGGCTGTCTAACCCTGAAATTTGCCACCGGCAAATGTGGGGAAGGGGAAAAGACGAATTCCCGGGGAAAAATAAAACGTTGCGACATCGGACGACATTCTGTGCACTTACCCTCAAGATTTTCCCGTTGTTGGGCGCGCTTTCTTTCGCCTTTTTAAACGCCCTGCTCGCGCCTTTTCAAGTCCGGTAGCATTAACATTTATATTGCGCCGCTTCCCGCTTTCTCTGATCCCGATCCAGATTTTTCGGACAATGCCGACCGCCCGCCGGGAGCTCGGAGCGATTCCACGCTCCACGCTCCTGAGAACCTTTTATTATTCTCATGGATCGTGCCGAGAGTCACGACGAGCACACCTGGGGGGATCGTCGTGCGAATTTTGTCAGGTTGACAATCGTGTAGTACTACGGCAGTCGATACTCGGTAAGCGCGCCACTGGGACCCGAAGGTGGTATATTCCCCCGCAAATTGCTCCGATTTTTATTCCGCGTCAATTACCATTTGCCGGACGAACAATAATATCGCGCCTTGATTCTCTAATATTAATAGAAACGACTTTTTAATAAACGCCTGCGGCTTTTGAAGCGCGCGATAGGGCACGTTTTCTCTGTATTCAAAGGCAATTTCAATCAACGACATCTCAGTGCACTCGTATGCGCGTTGAAAGCCTAAACGCGAGTGCCGAAACTCCGGCGTCGGGCGCGAAGAAGATTTATGCCAGGCAGAGAAAAAAAAATAAGCATGCGAAGGGTGAGCGAAGGATCGAAGAGGAAGGGTGGGGAGAAAGAGAGCGCGAACAAGGACGAGAGGAAGGGGACACGATGATGGAGGACCGAAGGGAAGTGGGTCGGCCAAGAAAAGATGAGCAAACAAAATGCATTCGTATATCTCTGGCGTCTGTCAAAACAAGTGACGGTGCGTTGGAGATCTTTTCGGTCGCCACCTATCTTCCTTCGCGGCGATTCATCGCGCGGTCGATGCGTCACAATTAACCGAATCATCGGGGGTGATTGATCGGATCGGTCAAACGTAAAGTGATATTAAATTCAAGCACGGAACGTACCGATATCGGGAAAGAAGGCCGACGTGTGATTGATACACACCTGCCCCGTTAACAATGAGCTTGTCCGTTCGTCGACTCCTCGGGGACGACTTAATGATTATTAATGCATTTCTTATGAGATGTAAAATTCATTCCGTCTGTGTTATTATGTCGTTACCGAGGAGGGCGCGCCTTGCTATCTCGAGCCGTCGCGATCATCTTTTATTGAACAGCGAACTTTTACTCGATGTGTCATGTACAACGTCGCGATAACGCGTTCTTTATCTCGCCGAGCGTAAGGCCCGACGTTAATCGGCCGTGTCGAACGTCTTCTTTTTAACCGTGGCGAATACTGACTTACAGCCGTCGCGAAATTGATTCGCTTTTAAAGAGCATCCACGCGCGATTCTCAATCATGCTTTTAAAGTCGGGGATTAAAGAGATTTCGCGTCGCGCGAGATGGATCGCGTCGTAGCCACTCCTTCAAGGAATTTCGTCGTAAGCCTGGATTAAGTTATGACGGTCGAGAACTTCTTTCGCCTCTTCCTGTTTAGCGGCCTCTCCGATGCGTCGCGAGTGGATGCCGTCGAATACGACACACGAAGAATCGAAACCTGTTTCTCCTCACGCCAGACCATTATTGTTTCTTTTACGCAGGGGAAAGCAGAGGACGAGATATAACGGAAACAGCAGCGAGACATATACGAACGAAAAAGCCGAGAAATAATGGAACAAGAGGCAGAGCAACGCGCGGTAGCACGAAGATATCGGGGGGAAAAAGCAAGCGAGGAGAAATAAAACGCATCCGCGGTCTATTAAAGTCTGGCCCGCGCTGTCTGTCCATTACGTCTCGCCGGCGAGATACACGGTACCTCCGGGAGCGGAGACACGGTATTTACGTCTTATCGGTAACGGCGCTTCGGGATATCATTTCCTCGGGAAAATTACCATCCCTTGTAGCGGGACGACCTTTTGGGAAAAAACGTCAGCCGAAATGCATCTTCGTCGAGGCGTTTCGTTGTTGTTAGTCCCGGCGAACGAGACGCGTAATCGGGGGATGACGATCGGAGCGATCTGGAGCGATAATGGACGCGGTGCCAGAAAATCAACGCCATTCGGGGGATCCTATTCGTTGAGATCTGCATCATCGATGTAATTTCCACCGGGATCCGCGAAAATACTCGGGCGATCTTTAATTCAATGCTCGAAAGACTGGAATAATGTGCTCGAGGTCGCATTAAAAATGAAACGATCGTATTTCCCCCTCCGAACAGTCGCCTCGGCTGCAAACATTTTCTAAGCGAGTGTTTTAATCTATTTTTTTTCTCTCTCTCTCTCTCTCTTTTTTGCACACTCTTTTCTCGACTTTGAATTAACCTGCATCGATTTCAGCTAAAATGCGTCCGATCGCAGGGTTACCCGCGCGTGGGGTAAAAGCGATACACGCGCGCACAGAGGGAGGAAATAGTAAATAACGCGACGCGGGTTAGGGGCGCATCAAAGAAGATGATGCACTGCGGGAATTTCATATGCAACACTTCTATGCCATTTAATCCGAACAACGCCCGCGCGAGATGATTTAGCGCTGCCGAAGATATTGTGTCCGCCGGTTTTGAACACGTAAGCGAAACGTGCAAGTTGGTGCGTTTTCGTGGAAAACATGGGAAATAGCGGCGAGTCCGCGTTGTCGATATATTCGATGCCCGCGGTGGCTCCGGGATTTATAGACCGTCGTGTCGACCGCGCCGGATTTTTTCCGGAAACCGACCCGATTATCTGGAGAAAAACTCTGCGGTAGGCCGGCCGGGGAAGGCAAACAATTACCCGGCCGGCACTTACGTAAATGGCGGGGAACTAATTAACTTAGAATTCAGTTTTGTTCTCGGCAACGAACTCGGCTGAAAAACTTCTGCGTGCTTACCGGTTAATTACAGGACTTGATGAAATATCGGCGAAACTTTAAAGCCCCGTGTAATGTGCACGGCATTGCCCGTAATGATACGAACCGCTTGAATTTAATCTCCCGATTATGTCTATTTTTAAATCAGATTTCTGTTGAACTCTCGTCGCGGTAACTCCTTCAATTACTTGGATATTCGAGTTGTTCTTCCTCCCCGCGTCTTAAAACTTATCGCTGGCGGGATTCATTGTTGTATATTTCTTATTCACATAATATATACATACAAGGTTCATCCAACTTCCATTATTCCGCGTTCTTCGATGCGATCGGATGTTTCAATAGCGAGGCAGGAACATAGAATTATAAGAGAATTACACGCGTCTTTCCGTCGCGCGATTCACTCGGTTATCCGACATCGATATCCTGAGAAGTGACTTACGATGAAATTTTCCTAGGTATCTAAAATAATCCGCTCCATTAATCCTAGTCACGATATGACTAATGTTACTCGTTTGTTTCTCGGCGTACAGAATGCAAAGGATCGCGCAACCACTCCCGCAAGGTCGTGACGATCTCTCGTCTATTCGTAGCATGGCATTGGACAGCTACCCCTTTTCTCCGACTCGATAGCATTTATCCGGCGTATTCATCGAGTCGTCGTGACACGACCCATACCTCGCGGCACCGAACCGGGCAAAGGCCGCGTCGAGATGGGTTCTCTGTATCGGGGAAGTCACGACGAGGCTTCGCCTCTCACCACCCCTCACACAATGCGGTCGCGATTAAGTTTATTACCGGAGATCGGATCCGTTAAAAGGCCCGGTTCACGCACGCCACCTGTACGTCGATTTACCGAGAGGCGGCGACGGGTAAATTGCTTTCGGCTTGATCCGCTCACTTCTGCCGAAACGGAGGTGAGATTTATCGCCGCGGCGCTCTCGTCGATATCGGCCTGTAAAGCGCCTTCAGGATGGCGATCCATACGGCCGACACGTTCGACAACAAAATCGCGTCGAAATAATTGAAGCGGCCGGTTTGCTCGCGACGCCGCGCGAATGGAAAGGATTCGAATGGATTCCGCTGAATAGCCGTTTCCGATCGCAGTGAGGCGGTGGAAAAGTTCGCACGCTTCAAGGTGTGACTCGAAATAGCTGTCAGTGAGAGATCGAGCGTTGAAATATTCTTCGCGCGGGATTGTTCCTATTGTTTGTACACCTGATCGTTTGTATTCGGATTTGCAAATATCATCGAGAGACAAACGCGATAAAACGACTGAACTCATTCGACCGTACCGATCGTTCGAGATATCTCATGTCTAAATCATTTCCGTTTTCGATTCGTCATAATGGAAATAACGTCGGACACGTCTCCTATCTTGAGAGCTGACCTCGTGTGAGATAATATCAAGAACGATCTCTGCCGATGAATAATATAGAACGTTCACAAATCGTCTGCTCGCGTTAACGGTCTGTTGACATTCTCGTGAAAACAAGAATATCCGTGCGGGTAATACGTCAGCATAAATCGGGATTTATTCCGAGACAGCGGGCATCATTTTCGGATGCTGCGAGTCGGCCTGATTCTCGCTCCCTGTCGGCGGCGAAACTCAAACGTCAAGTTACGGCTTGACGGCTAAATTCGTTAAGAGGAGTCGTAATAAGGTTGGGACAAAGTTTTGCACGGCTGCAGCTGCTCCCGGTGGTTCTCGCTCAATCTCTACATTTGCTTATGGTGTAAGTGGGCGTTTCCCCGAACTCAGCAATGCGATTAACCGCCGTGCAATCTAACGTGCTCGTGGAAAAATGACAGTTTGCGTGAATAAGCGCGTTGCGGATTCGTGATGCGATTTAAAAAGTTTCGGCAGCCGGTGATAGTCGCTTTACGACGACGAAGCCCGCCGCAAATGAACGCGAGCCTCTTTCGCGTCGCGGTAAGAGTTCGGGAAACTAAATTGTGGTTTTAGTCTCGGCCGCGCTATTTTCTTCATTTTTGAAGCGAACGAATCCATTTTACTAGCAAGAATTTCTCATTTTTCTCTCACATGGATCAACGACGATGTATCTTTCCGCAAACTGTTTTGGAATTTAAAGAGAACCGTTATTTGCTCTCTTTATTTTACTTATCCGACGTAACTAATGACTTTTACGTACATCTTATTAATCGTAAATAGCGCGTGTGATGGAAACGCATATCAAATTAGCATACGTGAAAGAAGCGTTTTCAAGATTAGTTGACACATTTGAGAAATATCGCATCGTTGCGACTACACGCAACGTATAATAACTGCAACAACTGCATAAAGGGCCTGGAGAGTACGTGGAAATTATAACAACGATTTCTCTAATTAATTTCATCCCGCAACGAAATTTTTTTATGTTGCTAAATTGTTGATTTGCGAAACGTGGAAATACTCGCATGCATTATGGTACACCATTTTATTCTCGACTCATGTACCTCTGAAAAGGTGCACTTTTTTTCGGGCATACGCTAGCTGCGTAATTCTAGGCCAGAATATGTACTACCTTCGTACTAGCGCGCTGTTGCTGAAATTTCACTAACTTTAA
This sequence comes from Dinoponera quadriceps, assembly GCF_001313825.1. Taxonomy (NCBI): domain Eukaryota; kingdom Metazoa; phylum Arthropoda; class Insecta; order Hymenoptera; family Formicidae; genus Dinoponera; species Dinoponera quadriceps. Next base: position 1,966,373 of record NW_014558238.1, read on the forward strand.
TTAACACAACGATTTGTTTCACTGTGGATGAAACATTTAAAATTGCGCAGCGGAGAAAAAAAGCCGGATATCACTTTACGCGGACAATATTGTCGCGAAGAAGATACGTTGTACGTGCGATATGTTAAATTGAATCGCCAGTATTCTTTCTATTTGTGTTAAAATACACACGTATTGAGTGGAAAATATCATATTTAGAGTGCAATACCTGAGAGACCCGACCTAGTATTTCACGTTGCTGCATGATGTAATATGCGACATGCCTATTTGCGAACTAATTTCTATCTAAATATTTGCATGCCCGATATTTCAAGGGAAGCGCAACAACGGTACAAATTAGGTTACCCGTATACGAGGTTAATGACATTAATTTAGCTTCATAGTTCTTGTTGCGACTCAAAGGATATCTCGACGATGATATAACTGCAAGCGCGCACGTTTTGCCGTCTCGACTACCATTTCCAAGGGAGACCTATTAGCAAGTTTGTCGTAAAGGTCTGTAAATATGTACGATGAAGTGACGGGGAATCCTAAATTTGGACGAGAATATTCGTGACTTCCTTGGGTCTCTCTTAGCGTATTGCAGTCTGGATTTAGAGCGCGAAAACGTAGAAAAGGAATTGTATAATGTATCGTCTGGAGTTGGAAATTATATTCCTGTCGCGATTATGTCCCCTTTGCAAATACTACGATTTACCCATCGACGCAAATGACGCTTAATCGAATTCTCTGCAATTTACCGTTAAAGAGGTCACACGTTCGAAGAATATCATCGCATTCTGAATGTAGACTCGTTTTGCGACATTCATGTTTTTGTTACATTTGAGAGTCGAAAGAGTGTTGTCACAACGCCATTTGCACGGAAAAAAATTCGTTTCGTAAGCGAGGTGTGTTTGTGATCGATAGAGGACCACCCGCGGCATACATTATATCACTCCCGCTACTAACGCAAGGAACCCAATTTAAACTCGTCTAAGAATGTCGCGCGGCAAATTGCATTCCGTTCTCAAAACCCTTAATGACTTTCGCTTTCGCTGTATTCGTTGTCACGGCTTATTTTAAGGCAAGAATGCCACCGAGAGAGTGATCCGCGGGGGTGTGAGCGAACCGACGCCCTTTCGCCGTGGTGTCTTTCTGGAAAAGGGCGTAGCGTCGAATGATTAACCGTACATACATCTATTTCTCGCTGGGTAATTTGTCGCGTTAATTAGGCGTGTAACGAGGTCGGCGCAGCCTTTTGGCAGGCCTCACGATCCTCACGGGCGTATTGTGTCGACGCGTGTAAGCGTTTATTAGGTCATTACCGATGCTCGTTCTTACGCATGGTCGGCGAGAAAAGTATGGAAGGTAGTGCGCGGAGCTCGTAAATCACGTCGCGCTTCAAATGAGTTTCGGATTCCACTCGTGTATTAAAACGATCGCGTCGCGCGAATCTGTTTGCCGCCGGAGTATCGAGTAATCCCGATAGTCTATTTTTTCCCCCTTTTATCGTCGCGTACAGATTTTTACGCGAATCACTGGTTTGATCCTTAAATTGCGAGAATCCTCACTTTAGGCGCTGTTCGCACACACAGTGAAGACTTTTCCGTCAAACGGTCTGTTTGCACTACAAGGGTTAAATAATTTTACGTGTTACGTTACACGTCATTATGGTAATTTTGCACGAATAGACCACTTTGCTTTAAAAGTTGAAAATTTTTTTAATTCGCTCTTTGCTTTTATCCAAATCTGTCGGAAAATTCGTACCAAAAGCTATTATTTTGCCGAAACAATTATACTTGAAGTTTAACTAACTTTTAAATTTATGCAACACAACACACATCGTGTTATAATGAGTTTTTTTTTTCCACGTGTATACCGCTCTTGGGTGCGCGCGAGAACGAGTTTTCCAGCATCATCACCGTACAGAGGTATAACGGCGTGGATCCCGTCGGGACAAATAAGCGAGGTATTCGGTTTCAAATGGGGTTTAAGCTTGATGCTGTGTTGTTGAAAATTTCAAGTCCATCGCACGCTTAAAAGGCGTGCGTGATGCACACGTCGCTGCTTCTTCGGTTAATGCTCAGCTTAATGACGTTACGAAATGTCGAAGTATTTTAAATCGCGCCGCCGCTCCCGGCTTTATTCGATATCCATTCGGTGAATTCTCGCTTCGACCGGTAATTATATTATTATTCGCGGCAATAATAGCGTTAGTATTTATTCTGGCATTGGATTTCCGGGCGATAACTAGTTGTTATCACATTTCGACAGCCGGCGAAATGGAAACCGCGATTCGACGCTGAAAATGAATCTCTCTCACAAAGACGCTTGAATACAGACGTATCACCGTGTACGTTACCCTTCCTCGCGGTGCACGATAATGCCTTCTTTCGTGGATATAAATTACGCACACGGTACCCTATAACTTGAGCCATGCGATGCGAGAAAATGAACCCGTAACCTATCCTCGTTTATTCTCGTGTAATATAGGCACTATATCGCCCGTCACCCATGGCGAGCATAAATCTCATTGCGCCGAATACCGTTTTATAATTAATGGTGCTGGCCCTTTGGGGCACGCGTGGTAAAAAAAATATTACTCTCATCCATTTTGGAGAATCACCTTAAGTTATCATCTAAGCGTTGATTATTTCAGAGTCCATTCGTTCTCATTAATTTCGGCCTCTCTCTCTCTCTCTCTCTCTCTCTCTCTCTCTCTCTCTCTCTCTCTCTNGCGATACGTACGACGGACAGTCACTGGCGGTGCTTTTTAATGTAGCACAGGATGCAAATTATTACTCGACTTAAAGAACCGAGTAAAATCGTCGAGATGATGTCAAGTTTGTGAATTAGCATTGTTAAATGCGACAAAAAGTGCACGATTATTGGCTTCGCGGATTCAACATCATTTTTCTCGACGTCGTTAATTTTAATGGACATTGTGTTCTCCGTTTTCGAAGTAACGATGAAGCATTTCCTGTACGCACCACCTAATAATTTCTCGTAACGTATCATCACTCCGTTTGACTTAAATAGGTATTATTAGGCGCGTCCCTAATTAGCCGCGAAAGACAGGAAGAGAGGGACGAAGAAATATTACGAGGCCGTCGGTTTTAAACGAGTCCACGAGCGGACGGAGCTGAACACAAAAATGATTTATACGACGATATTCTTTCGGGCGTCTTCTTGTTTTCATCGAAAACGCAGTTAACGCCAGAAGCTGTTTATTTCACGAGGGTTATTCCCCGGCCAACATTTTTGTAATTAGCTTGCTCGCGACTCCGTAAGGGAATGGAACAAAGGAGGGTTGAAAACGCTGGCCGAGACGACGGAATGGCGACGTTTGCGGAGGAGTGCGCGCACGCGAAAACAACCGGAAATGTTGGTCGGCGCGAGGAGTATGAAGGAATGAGAGAGGGACGGAAAAACGACGATGATGGTGGAAAGGGTAAGGAAGAAGCTGATGAGCTTACGCGTGTGCGCGGTGGAGTGTAATGGGCGAGGGAGGAAGAGAAAATACCGGAGAGAAGGGTTCGAGAGCGCCGTCGGTGAACCCACAGACAGGACAGCAGAGAGGAGGAAGAAATTGCGACGTACGTGATACGGGGCTCTAATTGCTGCCGGCGCGTTACCGGTGATTATTTTTTAATTGCTGCGATTAAAAGAACAAGATCGCTATGCATCGGCGAGCGTATCGCGCACGAAGGGGAAATGAATCGGCCGTTTACATCGTACCGACCGGAGGGACGGTCTCGATCGATGTGTAAATTACATTCGTACCGACAAGTGGTTCTTTTTCGCTTCAGATTGTTGTCGTTTTTTTTTTTTTTTTTTAGATGTGACACTCTCGAACGAAATTACATCTCATATAGGGTCGCCCGACAGATCCGACGTTTGGCCGATCTACGGCTGACAATTATCGACAAAGAATCTGCCATTCGATACTGTACCATTAGAGAAACCGCCACTTGTTCATCGGACAGTCTCAGCTTTCCAACGCACTTTGTTCGACGTTTCTACGACTCTTCTACGCTGAGACATTGACGAGCGGCATTGTGACCTGATTACAATGTTGCTCCTTTTTCGCTCCCGAAGCGCGTCCGCCGGATCAAGGATCAAACACTTCGAACGTCCGTATCTCGGCGAAAAATCGATGTCCGAACATGAAACAAACGTCATTCTTCTCGGCGTCGCGCGCGCCAGACATTGTGCGTGCTAGTCACATGTGCTCTTGTCGTGACACGTGTGTAATTACAAAATGAGCGATATATCGTTGTGTAAAGATGCCGGAACATATCTAAATGAGGAAATAGAAGAAAAGATTTCTATCTCATAAAACTCGGCAAGATTTCCGTATATAATACATGAAGCAACATTACAGAATTAATGTCCAGCGCTACGCCAGAAATTCTCTCCCTTGACTAATGTACGGTTGCAAATTCTCGGTCATGAATTATTTGCCAGTGCTGGGGCCGAATAATCATTCCCCTGTGATGTAATGTCGTGCCGCTCGCAAATATCTTAAAATCCAATATGATACTTTCCTCGAACGCGGGATCGCTTTGAGAGAAGCAGCCTTTGCTTTGTGTTCCGTAAAAACGTGCAATTTTGTTGGTACTTAAATCAACAGCGTCGCTTTAGAGAGGAAGAGGCACCCTCGTACGACTCCGGCTGTACATCATCGAGTTTATGTTACGAGTTATTTCCATACTTTACATAAATCCACCGACGCCGCCTCCGCGCGTGTCACCGGCCACGAATTTATTCGCCAATCCTTCACGACCGACTTTATTGCACCTTAACTGCGGACATTAAATCGGCTGATGTAATTAACGTCTCTCCGCTCACGTGGGACGCGCGAAAGTCTCTCTCTCTTTTGCTCGCTCGCATGCGCAACGTAAACCTCTTCGCGCAATCTCGCAGAGTCTTATAATAATACATTAGACGGCTAGACTGGTGAAATATGAATGAGGCGGAACCGCACCACGTGAAACAGGAAGTGGAATAATCGTGTACCACGCCGAATGTCCGCGATACCCCGTCGCTTCTACGTAAAGGATAACAGTGGTGCAAAATCGATAGCACGGTTGTTTTTCATCAAACGATAACACGAAAACCGCGTCGATTGGAAAGGTAAAACGGATCTCGCCAAGTTTTAATCGATTTGAAATGATTGATATTTAAATTTTCTATTTCGTGGCTCTTTCGAAAGAGAGTGTGCGACCGCACGAATATACGTCACCCTCGGGGCGACGCTGAGATTTTTTACATAATGCGTCTCGGGGTATTAAACACGGAGGCGGAGAACTCCCATCATCGACGCATTAGTCGAGACATTAGTGGCGATATCGAGTTACTATCTTGGACCAGCCGAAACGACGTGTAATCTGGTGGAAACCGCACGAACGAAATATGTATACGCATTTCTGCTCGTTAGATAACGGCATTACGACGGGCGAGAAAGTATTGAGAATATAAAATATGATGCGACGCAACAGGTTCATTAAACGCATCGAATATCTTCTTCGTGGCCGCGAGTAGATCCGACGAGCCGATGCTTAGAATACTCTATTATTCATCTCGAAAAGTGCTTTCGCAACAATCGACTTTCTCGGCTTCACAGGCGCGGTGAAAAAGATATTAATCATTGCACGTGCGAAGAGGCAATTAAATCCGGTATAATGCACTTCCACCGTTACCTGTAAACACGCGTCGTAAATTGCAAATTATTGACCTACAAAGTTTGAAACGGTTTTTTCGCGAAATAAGAGATAGATTTTAGAAAATGACGGCTTTTGATACCTCGCCACTTGTTCGTGTCGCAACATGCCAGAGATCTTTAGGTGCCAGAACACCGTGGAGAACAGCTAATGAGTCGGTGGCTTTGAAACCGGGGGGGTGCTTGTCTCTTTTCGCGCCCGCCCAGCAGGATCGTACATGCTGTAGTAATAATTAATTTCGAAGTCACTTTGAAACCAGTTGCGACGTACACTTCGCCTCCGAGGGAGAGAGAGAGCACATAATGTTAACGCGACTGACGGATATCCGCACGAATCCCGCATCTGGGTGTCGTCATCGACGCCCAGTTTTGGTTAACCCGCGTTGCGCACAATGTGTGCACCGGTGTAAACGGTTCGGCGATTTGATGGGAATTTGAGTCAATTAACGTTTCCACGCCCGCCGACGTGAATTATAAACAAAACGTTTATACTATAGCATCGCGAAAGGGGAGCCGACGCGCTAACGAGTGAGCCATGCAGAACGTGGGTTTAAATGTTTTCGAGGTGATTGATTATGACGAGCGTGCGAGGTCCGTTTGATGGCGTTTGTCGTTATCGCTGGAGAGGATAATGCGATTCCTTTTTCCGCAAACTTGTCGATCGACGGGGAACACTGACACTTTGCCCCGTCATATCCTCGAGTGACTGTTCCAACGATAATTTTTCATTCAATTTTACAGAAGCGCGGCTGCTACAAAGGCAATATCGCGAGCAACAGATCGAGCTTTTCCTTTGAAAGAGAGAGAGTTGCGTTGGGAATTCTTCTTTCATATGTTTTATTCTTACACGCGTGTAAGCACAAGAGAGACAAATTTATCTCGTAGCTTTTCGCGAGAGAGCGGCATCAAAAAGTAAAGGCATCACTACGTCGCTTCACGGATTGATATTCGGAAATTCTGTTCAGGTATCGTTGGTTAGTCGGATTTACTCGAATCATTAATTCGGGGATTGTTATGCATATTTCCGAAAAATGGATCCTCCTCCTCCTCCTGATTTATGCATACTCGCGGCTAAGTCGGTTACCGACATTCTGCAACTTTAATTAATCTTGTCTTGCGGAAGGAAGTTCAATATTAATGCTGAGCTGATTCAGGTCGACTTAGACATCGGAACAGTTCCTATCGATTGGGCCAATTAAATACGGTCTAGCTGGCAAACAGCGTCGCCGGTTTAATTCCAACGAAGTCGGTATTTCGCGTGACAAATACGCGGTTATAAGCCTCTCGTTAATAGTTGCGAATGTAACTATAGATACACAATCGCAAAATGTGACTGTTTATAGTTTGTCAGTGAGGGAGTAATTACTGCGAAGCGCCGCTTTGCAGATGGAATTTCCGTAGTGAGTACACCTAAACAGTACGGTTTGATACAATACACCATATGCATTCCTCGTTTAATCATACCTAATTGATTCCACAGTTGCAAACCGTCATGCCAGTTCTCGTTACGCGTTGAGCAAGAAATTTCGTTATCGATCGTGCGTCAAAGGAATCCTCCCTTAAATTAATCCTGCGAAATGTATAGAACGAGCGCCAAGTTTGTAAGAAAACAAGCGTCTCGTAACAAAAAGATACACGTATATAACTTCGGGCTTGCTCCGTTAAGTTTTCTTGTTAATGATTTCATGCAAGTTAGATGGGAACAAGTTTCCCGGTAAACTAATCGACATCCTTTTGGTCTTTCTCGAGCTACTTCCCGCACGCTACATTTCCTAAGTAGATTTAACGCAAATGAAATGCTAATCGACAATGAACTAAACACTTTGTCATTAAAACTTACCAACGCCTCCACCGAGTATCCATGTCGAATATCTTTGTCTTCCATCTTTGAGTCTGACCATCATTGATTTCCGATCAAGCCATTGTTATCTCAGCAAAGCGATATCCGAATGAAATTACGCCGAACTCTCGTACGAGAACGTCTTATCACTCAATTAGAGGTGGATTAAAATAATCCCTTCCATCTTCTTATTTTCGAGAAGACGACACGCAGGAATGAAGGTGGCACTTTTGCGAGAAAACGTAGTTTCGAACGGTCATTGGTGGTCAGCGGACGGATTATAAATGTTACAGATCGTCCGAAACGGGGCAGCTCTTTCAATATATCGCGCGAGCTGACGTGCGAGTTCGTATTTTCCGGCTGAGCACGATGCCATCTTCGAGTCGAGGTGTTATTGCCGTGGCTCGCCGCCGTTAACGACGTCGTTACACGTGCGCGATCCTTCGGCATCTGCATTCGTCGAGAGGATGCAGCAGCGCGGCGGAACGAGCTTTTCGCCGTTGCTCGTGACATCTGGTGGCCACTGAAATTACGGCCTGCGCTCGATCGGCGTTTCCGCCTCATCAACGATCGTAAATCAGGATTAAAAGATCGTCGCGAGTCAAAGTAAATCATGACGGAATCTTCGGAGGTTTACGCGCGCCTTTTCAATTTGCCGCGATTAATTCTATTTTTCTAGAGCAGTCAACATAACATTTTTCTTTACAAATGACCTGTAATCGGACGAATGGGGGGATCTCGCGAGGGATGAAACACGTTTCATTAAAATGTATTATTCCCTCTCGAATGTGCAAAGCGATCTTTCAAGAAAGCATTCCCTTTCTGAAAATTACCGCGAACGAGCACAATTTCTTTCCCTCGCGTTTTCTAAGCGTTATTTATATAAAAGAACTTAATCGAGAATTAAGCGTCGACAAAGTCGCGCGCACATTAAGTTCACGTCAAGTAAAGTGACAAGTTTTTATGGAAGGACTAACCGCCGCTCTCAGAAGCTTATTAAGTAACGAAATACTGCTCGCGGGACTCTAAAGAGGTGTGACAGACAGCTAATGTTCCCGGTTGAATAAAAGACAGGTTCGCGCGAGGACTGGCAGATCAAACAAAACCCGTTCCCTCTCTCGGCGACAAGGGAACGCGTTGTTTGTTTCTGCAAAACGATCCACTCCTCGCGTGAGTTACGATCGTCCGAGCCTCCTCTCTCGATCCTCCTCTGCGTGTGAGGTCCTTGCGAGCCACGGCGAAGCTTTTCTATAGCTCGTCGCATTATTCCCTTTGAGCATAGTCCACATGCCTCACCTTCTTCACCTTCAACACCTTCCTCTTTCGCGGCGTCAAGGTTGACTCGTCGTTTTTCTGGGACCGCGGGGTTTATCGTTCTAGTCGGTCATGCCGCTACCACTTCCTCCGGACTGTTAGGTAGACGCGAGTACGAGTCGTAAAAACGAACGAGCAGAGTTCCTCGGTACCTTACGGTTACATTTTGTCCGGGGAATTACGTCGGAAGATGCTTTAGAAACTTTCCCATCTACGGGCGTTTGTTATTTTCCGCTCTTTATTGACAGTAGTTTGCAAATTACGAGTTTTACGACGAGATTAAAACGTGTTTCCTTTCTTGCAGTTATATGTCGTTTTGAAAATTTCCCCGAATGCACCGAGATAATAGAAATCGTGTCGCTAAGTCATCTACCGATCGATTCCGGCCGGTAAATAATTCAAGGCTAAGGGCATGCTGTAGTATTCGCTAGAAAGCGGCATATTATAAAGGAACTCCCGGTCGTTGTACATTATATATGAATGAGTGAGGCTTCTCTCTCCCGCATAAAATTTTCAGGCTAGAACTTCAGACGACATTCAGACCGTGCGTCTTGAAGTCGCGGGCCATTATGTAGCTTGCACACGTAGTCTCTTTGCTCGCCTTTCTTGTTTGCGCGGCTGCCATCGTGCGACGACACCAACGCACCTTTTCTTTGACTAATGCTGCCCCCGGGACGATCGTCTTCGCGCGAGACAAAATGTACGTACAACAACGGTTAGTTAGTCCATGCACAACTGGACTATCAACTCGATCTCGCAAACTCCAGTTACCCCGAAATCCACGGGCAACTTCCGACGGTCGGCACTTATGCAATGCTCCGTCATTGCACGGCGCTCTCGTGAAAGGCGCGTTAACCTCCGGGACGACAATGGTCATCCGAGAGAAACTAACGCATTCCCCTCCTCCAGACGGACCAAGAGTGCTTCGGGATCCCTCGTTTTCCTCCCCCGAGCTATTCGTTGCTTGGTACACTGTATCCCCCTGTGCTCCAATTACGAGAAGGAATGCTCATTTGGTACGCGGCGGGGGACCCATAATGGTCAGCAACCACTCGAAACTATTATCGACCCACGGATTCTCCTCCGAAGCACATGCCCGCCCCGAATTTTTAATCCGGCTCCACCGACTACCAATCTCTCGGAAAGCACTTTCGGCCAACGGCTGCGTCTTGCACGTCGGTGTAGACGGCTTGCATTTCTTATCACGGTGATGGTGCACGCCACTGGAGTGGAAACACCAATCGTGCGATGGAGATTGCGATGCTAACCTCCGGGAAAAGCCTTTCTACCGCAGCCCCCCCCCCTCCCCTCGTCTAGGTGCTCGGGATTCCCCCATCTTGCATATTCGATGTCTCGATTCCGGAGCATTAGGTCCGCCAGTTTTGCATGATTAGATGGATGTTTCATCGTATAATCCGTGAGAACACACTGTGGTTACGGGATTTTACATAGGTTTCTCGAGTGTACTTTGTTTTACTCCGCATTAAAGCATATTTAATCATTCATTTTCTCAGTTAAAATATAGTATACTCCGCATTTAGATTATTAGTTTGCATATTTAACGTCAGGCAACTCTCCGAAAGCCGATTAAATGGTTGACCAAGCGACAGCACAAACGTCGTTCTCGTCGTAACACATGATTCAGTGTCTACTTAAAGTCTCACTTGACAGTTACTTAAAAATGTTAACGATCGCGCGCGCAGCGAGTGGAAACCGAACACGACGAAGCACAAACACCGGTTATTCGAGAGAGGAATTCCTCTTTCATTGCGCGACGTGGAGGACATACTTGTCGCTTTGGAAGCGCGTAACGAACAATGGCCCATTTCGACAACAGGATGGAACAAATTGGTAATGAACGACACCGCGGATGCCTCCGCTCTCTCCCTGCCTCTTCTTCTTCTTCGTTCCCCCGACTGTGAGGCAATTCCGACGCCTCCAAGACGTGTGCATGAATGATTGAGACGTCCGCGAGCGAGTCTCGCATGCCCAACTTATATTGGCTCGAATAATAACAATCCTTCACGTGCTCATTTGCGCGCGCGAGCGATATCAGCTACGCGCGTGTGCGTGAAAGTTAACGAGGAATAAGGAAGTCGTATAATTCCAAGGCTGCAGGTGTCGTAAACGACGGTTTAATTCATTTTCAGGAATTGAGACTCACGCCGGTCGTGATCACATGTGACGTTATCTCATTTCTCGTCGGTACTAAAGTGCGTAATGCATCTGACTGCTGCCCAGCGACGCTGCACGGAACGAGAGAGATCGTTATCTAAGATTCAATTAAGAATTTTTATCATCACACGCAACAAACAGATTTGTGCAGTAATAATCGCGTAATATGGCAGTAATAATAAAAGGAGGAAGGTTGTGAAACGTTTTTGGAGCATTTTCAAGTGCGATTTAATACGAGGTCTTAATTGCGCAGTCATACTTTAGCTAAACGCGCGTAGACAATTTAGCAAAATGGTAATTAACACATCAAGGATGTAGGTGCGCGCTTCTATTGTCTCGTGTCTTTCGAAACAAAAGTCTTCCGTTAACAATGCACCAGCATGCAGGCTCTCTTACGTATCAGGTACATGCTTGTTCGTACTCTAGCTGCCAAGTAGCGTACGCGTATATTGTTGATACGTACAACGGAGAGTGAGCAAACAGTTTTCTCGTGTTGCCCTAAAGTTGCTGCTTGGCGACGAGAGGCCCTTTCTAAAGCGAGCAATTCAATTACCCGCAACTCCAACTTCCGTCCTTGTTTCCAGCCGAACTGCGTGCGAGTACCGATATTCATGAGAAGGGAGCGCGATCTAAATTGTCTGGTACCGCAGAACGGGGGATGATTAACAAAATTGAGCGATGAGCAAAATGAAAATTCGATCACCACCGTGATCGGAAGGTAGGACGGCGAATGTAGTTTTCCCAAATTTCGCGGTTTCATGTGTGTGTCGCTTTGTACACGATCTGTTCGTCATACCGACGAAATTTTAGACGAGAATAGAGTGAACAAAATATCGTATTGTTCTGTGTCGCAAGGCAACTTTTGGGCATATAAATTGCACAGCAAAAAGAGAAGAAGCCGTCCGTCGCACAATATCGAGCTCCTTTCTTTCTCGTTCGGTGTCTCGCGAGACAATTTCGGCCCTCTTTAAACGCTCCCGCTCAATGCACACACGAAAGCACGCGTCCACTTTTACACGCACAAAGGGCGACGTGACGCGGCTGGATACGCACAATCAGCCCGCAGTGATTGAGGCATTGAAAGCGTGGGCACGCACTCTTACGCGCGCTTACGCACGATTCGCTGTGGGATTCTCACGTTCTCGGTTACATCGTGGCGTTACCATGCCGCAAGTAATTACGTTATATATAGAAATATGCGCTTAACAATGTCTCTGATTTTAAGTCTCCGAGATGCCGTTAAATTGTCCGTGCCGGTTGTTATTATTACGAGAGCTTTAATGTGTTTTTATTCCACTCCGTTTCAAATTCTCGCGAAGCACCGAGCGAGTTGGTTTACATAATTCGTATGAATGCGCCGCGTCTGGCGATAAATTACTCGGGACAGCTTTCAGTCTCGAGACGAAAAGTTGAGTTCTACCTGCGAGTGACAGTTCCATTAACAAATTTGCACCGGGGCCTCGATTTTGCGCTCTTTTTTTCCTCGTAAACCCATCGCGCCGCGTTTCGGCGGCTGGTCGCGCCGTGAGAGTCGCCATTGAGAGCGCGGGAGGTAATCTCTCGTTTCTTCCAACTTTAATTACTTCGTTTCATTTTAAAAGGACGGGTAATTAGGAGGTAGCTCTGTCTCCCTCGTTCACGTCATATCTCTCCGAGTGGAACATTCGCGGAGTGGAGCGTCGAATTCCGTCCTCTCCTTAGCGTCGGCTTCATCGCGTAGCTCATCTCCCTAAAGAGCGCCGATCTATTTATTGATAGCGCCGTGCCGCGATGGCCGCCAAGATTAATCGCACGGTCATCTATAGCGCGGTTCTCTCTCTCTCCCTCTCTCTGCTTTTATTAACTCTGCCCTTCCAATATCACATTATTGCACTCCGCCGCCCGCAGCGTCACCGTAACGTCGAGTGTCGACGGTTGCTCATCTCTCTCTCTCTCTCTCTCCTTTTCCGCCTCCTCGTCACGATTCTCCGCTCGATGCTTTATTTCCACCTGCTAGGATTGTCCACAATGCGTGGCAATAACCGAGAAATCGACGTTTACGTTGATACTCCGCGCACTCGTAGTCGGGACAAAGCTTCGTCTCTCAACGTTTCTGCGCCCGAGTCACGGTATCGCGCGCGCGATCCTCTTAAGATCCGATACATTACGATATTTCGCCGTGACATATCCGAATTGCGCCGCGTGCAGTCCCTTTATTGTCGTCGCGACAGAAATAATGTCTCATTTTATGTATAGTCAGATACAAAAGCGGCGATGTGTAATACGATTTGTAACGTGAGGTTATTACGGTCGACTATTTTCGAAATGGGAGTCTTAAACAAGAATGTCACCGCAAGATTAAAATGTCGGGGTTGAAGACCGCTGAGATATATTTCCGATTATTACAGCGTTTTAAATATCGCGCGTTTGGCTAAATAACGTTCACTATATAAGGAAATTTATGCGGAATTTTATTTCCGTGTTTGGAATAATTAAAAATATTTTCAAAGTTATCTCAACATAATAACCGAAATGATCCTTCGTAAATTGCAAATATTTTCCGTCCAGCGCGCTCTTTTTACCTCGACGGAAGTGTATTTCGCGCGACCTCACTCTGCGGAGTATTAAAAGAAAGCCAGAGAGATAGGGAGAAATTCCCTATTCTCCAGCTAATTTAGCAGAAATCTGATGGTCGCGACCGATGCTCGTCGGTCGTCACGATCCGTGCATTTAGAAAACTCATCTTCCTCCCCGCTGTGTAATTTTGCAATTTCACGAGATCCGCGCGACGTCCTGAATATCAAAGTGGTAGAATTGCGCGGTGCGCACTGAAGTATGAACCTAATAGCTACGGCCGATGTAGTTCTTCGGCAGTCGCTGCACGCATCTCCATCTATTTCTATTAACGTCGGCCACACCTTGCACGATCTAGATTACCCTGGGAGATGTCTTCCTTGTCAACATTTGTTATTGCTCGACTCGTTCCCAACGGACGTCGTTACTGCTCTTCTCCTTCTTTTTTCGATTAATTGTGTGACGCAATACCGAACGTCGCGATTCGGTGCTCATTATGCCGCAGGTAGAGAGAGCTTTTCACGCGTTTCGAATGAGAGACTCTTGCCTAACGCGCTGTTTAATTTCCTCGACCCTATTAGTAAATCATATCCGCTTGAGTAATGGCCGTGAAGAAGGGGATCGGGAGAAATTCCTTCGCGCGCGGTTATAGACTTTTCCCGGAGAGAATATATAATCTTTCTACGAGAAGCCCGCGGAGTAGTTACCGTCTCGAATTACATTATGGATGAAGGAGACCGTAGGAGGATTCACCGAATTTGTCAAAAGGGATCTCGACGGCGCGGATAAGGTTACTGTTATGGTCGACGCGCATTGTCCGGACACACGCGTCGCTCCGATTTTTGCGATCCGTCGAGCTAGATATCTCGTTAAGGTCGTGTATCTCTGGCTGCCGTCAAAATCTTTCGTAATTCTATACGAGTTGAATATCAGCAAAAATTGCGCGCGAACAAATCTCGAGAACTCGATAGAAAGATGCCGCCCGACAGTTCGACGATGCTACGCGAAAGATAATCCGCGATAATTGACCCCGATAGAGGCCGCCCGTGTAGGATCTTCCTTGTCGCTAGTTTCCAGCGAAATTTATTCCGCACACTTGGCGAATCGGGCGTATCTTTGAATTAAGTTACAGAGCAGCCCGGCGACAAAAGGAAAGGAAGGAACAGATGCTACCCGGAGGTCTGTCGTGTTTTTATAGTCGTCGCCGGTCCACACGCCCGCGAATCCGGGAATTCTCTCGGCGTAAACGAATTAAACCCGGCTCGCTCGCCTATCTGCAACGAAGTGCTTCCGGGCTTCCGTTGGAACGACGCGCGAGAGATAGGAAGCCAGCTGGAAAGGACGCGCGGAACGACGGCGATGCGAGGAACCGTATTCGAGGATTAACAAAACCTGCCCGGCTGAGGTCCATTGTCTCGCCTCGTTCTCCTTCTTCGATCCTCGCCGCGCGGAGTTTCTTAGCTAATTTCTTGGCGCGTGCTGCTGCCTGCCAACAATTGCGAATGAACGAGAGAAATGGAGGTGAGCGGGTGGGGTTGAGACACCTCGGGATAAGGTCGAAAAGGTAATCAAACTCTCCGTACCGTGGCTATTAATTACCGCCTGCCGCTTACGCGAATTCCAAAACTCCGTCGACGGGGCGGCCACATTGCCTGAAATTCGAAGCTGCAAAGTGCAAATATCGCGCCGTAGGAGCGTTTGAGTTTCTAATCTGTAATCTTGACGTTTCGTTCTTGAAACTTGGCCAATCGGGATCTGCTGTTGAAACAGCAGCACCATATTCGGCACGTTCGCTGCGCAATCGCGACGATTTTGATACGGAGATAATTGTACAATTAGTTGGACATTCTATCGCGATTATACTGTGGAGTCATCCTATTCGAAATTTTCCTTCCTCATTGTATGTGTATGTATATGAGATTCTGCTGCATATTCCGTTGGAGGACTCTGGCTATTGTCCTACCGTGATGCTACAAATGGTCCTTGCCATTTTCTCCACGTTGATGCAAATCCAAAATTTCGGCATTATATATTTATAGCTCGGAGTGATTATCGTTCTTTTCCCGATTTCGATGTCACGTAAATCATTTGTCAGGCATTAAATCATCCTGCTCCTTTATCCTCTATTGTTTCCATTATTCATGCTTCTTGTCCAGTATATCATTATTCAAATGTGTCTTGCGTTATCTTAGTCTCTCCGTCACTATACGTTGTACAATTTGTTGTTCCTACATTATTGCGTTCGCTTTTCATACACATCTCTCTTTTGATTCCGTCGAAAGAACGCGATCGGTGCTCTCTCGTTCGACACATCCCGCGTATAAATACGATTTTCGTCATTTCAATTTCATATGCGGCCAACGAATGCACACAGCTGATCCCGTTTACCCCTAATGCGCGATCAGTACGGATTCATATATCACGGCGTCGGGATCAAGTTAACCGTCCGGGTCGTTGTAACAATCGTTGAGTGCATCGCGTAAGCGCCTTACGGTGTGTATGGCATTGACACACGGGGTGCAAGTAACCGCTATTGTTTTCGGCTTATAACCGCCCCTCCTCGAGCTTTCTCTCTCGTCCCGCCTCCCTCTCTCTTTCTCACGTGTCTTTTGAGGTTCCGATTCTCGCACAATGAGAGACATTCAACGGAGCCGCCTGGCCTCGTCACGAGGAGGAAAACGTTGATCCTTTCAACGAGCCGGATAGAAGGATCCGAGAGCCTCGAAATACTTTTTGACTCGACGAGAGCAGTCGCGCCGCTAAGGATTCCGCGTTTGGAACCTACCTTGGCTTGGCGCTCGTTATAACGGTCCAGTTGGCCGTTCGATTAACTGGAAACCAATAAGGACCGCAGAGCGACAAGGAGCCGGAGAATGCCTCTAACAATAAAAGTCGTTTCGAGATCGTTGGAAAGGGGGGCGAAGGAAGTTGACTCTGCGGCTAACGGGGGTATCGTAGTTTCTTTTTAAGTAGAGCTCATTGTTTCCAAAGTACTTTCCGTGACGGTGATCGATCGTCTCATAATCACTGGTTTAATTCCCGGTAGCTATGGGAAAGGAATGCCGAAATAACGGGTGATTTTCGGGACGCATTTAAGCGTAATTGAATTTCGCGGCCGGCATGATTCTGTAATGTATATACGTACGGACTTTTTAGACTTATTATCGGGCAAACAAGAAGACGGTGTGGCGGTACACGCTACGCGCCTACAATCGGTGCTCCATATTTAGCGACGAGCTTCAACCTCTCGTGAACACCGTCAAAGGAACGCCTTAATCATTCCCCCCCAAGTTTTCGTGCGTATAAAATTACGGTAATGACGAACAGGCTATAATGATACAACATCAAACGTCGTAGCGTTCCTGCTGATTAGTGCCATTAACTTTTTTTTAGCTATTGATGTTAACCAAAGTTTCAGTGAAATTACTGAGGAAAAAATTAATTCGGGAGAAAACTCGGATGTATTGATTACACGTGTTCCTTTATAACGTCGAAAAAAGACGGACACACTCCTCCGACCGGTAGTTTCGAGCAATGCGATAAGTGAAATTATTTCCACGATTTTCATCTATTCGTCATTATCGCGAATTTTGGTTTGTTGAATGAACGCTGCAACGACGCAAACGTTTGAGATCTCAATGAGCTAACAGGCGTTTGCATGTTTGCCGAATGTCCGTGGAAAATCGTGTTCAGCGCGGTAGTAGGCAAAGCTACACAATAGGTAACTAATCGCTGATGGTGCTCCATACCACTCGACGGCAAATAATTCTCCACACTCGGCTCCTGAGAGCGCGCATGGGCTGCTCAGTTATCCGATTCTCGATTAGTGTTGCGGGATCCATTTTTAAACGGATCTATGACAAACGTCATCGTACGGAAAATGTATTTTCCTCGATTATTTGTGATATCAACAAACATGCACTTTGCAGGAATTCATGCAATTGTCCGCTCGTTATTTATGAAGAATCATACACTTTACTGATGTAATATGAAACGTTCACTTTATTAAGGAGTTTACCCGGCTAACGGTAGCATGATGTAGCTAGATAATACATCTCTTCAGGTAAAATCTTCCCTTCATCTATTCCCTGTAACGAATTAACGTTATTATATGCGGCATTTACTCGTTATTATACATTCTGAACCGTGCATTTCTCTGCCGCTTAATCTCTTAAGTGGACGTGACAAATATGCTACGCCGCGCACTGTTAGATGACTATTTAATGGCTCACTAGAGAAAGACTTTTTGGGGGTTAATGTTTGTAACACAGTTAATTCGTTTCGTTAACTATAAATCTCTCTGTTAACTATAAATTCTAGACGTCACTCGCTGTTTCAAATGCGAGGATTGCAATTAAGAATCGGGCCTCAACGCTGCTGAAACTCCGTGCAAATTACTCGTCGATCGCCTCCAGCGGGATGAATAATTTGCACCGAATACCGAGGAGCCGAACCTAATTTCCAGGATAATTTCTGACAGAGATTCGCCTTGTCAGTTAGCCGAAATTTGGAAGCTGCGCGAGATACATCGCATCCTTTAGCGTTGCTTTTCATTATTGAGATATTCGCGCATCAAGGTAGCTTCGGATTGAAATAACACGCGCGAAACTCTCTCGATCGATTCCTGCTGGAACACAGGGCGAGCGAGAGTATTTAAATCGTTGCGCGGCATAACGTCAATTTCTCGCGTCTTTAACGTATCGCGTCGACGCATTGTTCATACTATGCAGCTGCACGCAAGCGCGTGCGTCGCGAGGTCGGCGAATTAAGCGCATAGTGGCGTGCTACGACGGCCGGCATTATGCAGATTCGTCCTGCCGTATAACGTCGGGTTTAGCGCCGCGCCGTCAGCGCGTCCCAGCCGCGGCATAAAATCCGCGGAGTTATGCAGGCGGCGCGTATCGTCGTCATCGCCGGTGTCCTCGATGCAGCGCCGCTGCCCTACCGATTCCTCCGCTTTTACGAGCCGAAAGTCATTTACACCGCGCGTTTCTTCCACCCTGCCCGACCGATACCTCGCCGAAGAACCGACCTTACTTTTCGTCGACCTCTCCGCCCGTATCGACGAAACGGTGAGACTCCTGTTAACGCCTCGCGGATCGAAGTTTGACGATTGGAAGCTCGACGACGTTTACGTGTGAGGTGGTATTTTTATCGTTTTCTACCGAGCGAGCGCGCGTCTCTTGGAAACCTTTCCTTCCGCAAAATTGGTTTGGGGCTAACTTACCTCGGAATGTAAGGCAGATCGATCGATGACAACTTCTTTCATCATTACCGGCAGCTTGATCCACTTTTTTAATATATAATCAACCGGAGAAGAGAGGATTTCATTCTTTCTTCCGTGACTGGGCGATAAAAATGTTATCGGGATGAAAGCACGAACAAATTTTGCGGCGCATTTCGTCGAATTATCTCGGGTCGCGGTTTGAGAACGCGAATACGCTTTGTATCTACGGCTCGGCCGTAATCCGCTAATCGTTGGCGGATCTCGGGCATTCGCTGCGCCAAGTTCTCGTGACATTTGTTCATTCGTAGAACGGCGGTGTAAATTTTGCTTTGGATGTTATATTGCGCGGACGATCGTAGGCCGGGGATCGGTGGGTGGGTGGAACAAATGGGATAGCGGCGTGAAACAGCGTAGAGGAGGGACCGCACGTCATAAGATTTCCGTCATGAAACAAACAACCGCCGAGGCGCACGAAGCGACCTTAAGCGAGCGTCTAATCATCGATCGAATGTAAATCCTCCGCTTCGTTTGTCTTCCCGAACTACATTTACCGCGCCCTCCTCGTTAATGAAATTTGCCTTCTCTTTTCGCGCGCTTTTACGAACGAACGGAACTCTTGTCCGTTGCTGCGTGACAAAATTTCGTTCCTGAAATCGAGCGATTTCCGCCTCTCGACCTATAATCACCGGCTGTAATCGGCGCGTTATGGATTGTCTCTCGACGGTGTGTACGTCACGGAGAAAAGAAACGGAGAGCATGTGTGCGCGGGACGACTTTCTGCTATCTGTCTTCCGAACAATTAAATTCGTTTACAAACCCCACCCGTTTTGTTTCTCCGTCCCGGGCTTCTTTTTGCGCGCGAACGAAGTTTCTTCAATTTCGCTTAACCGCGCAGTTCGGGCTGATTGCGTGGCGAAATACAAACTCCGCCGTGGTGACGCTTCGAGACGTAATCTCGAACGCAAACACGGTTTCGAGTTTTATCTCCGCTCGCGCGTAGCCCGCAATAAGGATTTAAGGTGCGAGTTGGGACGCTCTTAAGCGAGATCTTTCTCTTATCGTGACCCTCTTAGGTGTTGCTCGCGATAAAGGTAGAACGTTGAATTTTTAAAGCGTTTGTGTTACGAGTTATCGATAGACACGCGGTAATCGGATCAACCTTCCCTCTCTCTCGGCCGGGTAATCCTCACGCGCGACGGTGGTTTCTCACCGTAAGAAGGAAAGGATCTTTTCGTCGCACCTTCGATATTAATTATGGGATAATCCCTTTGATGTCGCGCTGCAACGACATGACCTGCACTTGACGCGGACGATGTTACGCGCCTTTGTGGGAGTTTTCACAAACCCTCCCGAAATCGGAAGTCGTACATTCCCCAATTAATCGAGTGTCCTCAATTTGGGATCGGGCGGGACGCGAAACAATTCGAGCGGAAAATTCGCGAAGCGATGTTTTTATTGCGTTTCAGGGCGACGAATCTTTCGCTTTTTCCGCGCGGTCAATGAGCACATCGGCAAATTTTAATAATTAGATACGAGGCATACATCCTTCTGCCGGGATAATTCGGCCGACTCTCTAAATACCCGCTTTTCATTACGCCGGGTTCATTCTCCGATACGTTAATCAACAGATACAGGCGCGGAAGAGTTTCGAAGTGCAGTTCGCCCGCGAACAAGTAAATACGGAGCCCGGTTGTGTATCCCGCGGTACGTATATTTCAGGCGTCTGGTGGAAATTTGCGAGCAAATATAGGAGTTCGGTGGTCTGTATGCGACACTAACGAGTCGCCAAACTTTGCAGTTTGCGCTCCTCGAAATCGCGCCGTTGATCGCGGACGGAAAGAGCGTCCTTTTTACATGCGGAACTTGACGTCGCGATTCGAAAGAAAGGAAAGCGTTTCGGCGAACGACTTATCGCGGCAATTAGAGGCCAATTAGCGGGCACCTGCAGCGACTCGCCGATCGCCGCCCCCTAATTGCCGGCCGCGTCGTTGGAATTGTTCGCGTCGGCTCCGCTACGTGATGCCTTTGAATAAGCGTGACTTCACTCGTTATACACTCACGTGTCGCGCTAATCTAGACGCGAATAAATAATGTCATTCCGCGTCACGACACGAGGAACTTGGCGTGGATAGAAGGGCGATCGTGTTTCGAATTGGTGAGAATACACGTTGGAAAAGGGTGGAAGGAAAAAGCGCACGAGAGAAGTTTCGCCCGGTTCAATCGGAACAACTTAATGTACGCACGTGAGCAATTCGCTGTGTTTACCGATGGAAAGTAAAGGGAGAATCCCACCAACAAAGAACGAGTAAATTAGGGATCAACGATTTCACTTAAGTGCGCGCGGGAAGAGGAGCCCAATCAACAGTCGCGCGGAACGAAGTCTGCGAAGTAGCGCGTCGCGGTTTTCATTGCAGCCAACTCGCTGCTCTTTCTCCGTCCGCGGTAAACGAGAGCCCGCATCCGGACCCGTCTACGCCGCGGAATTATTTAATTTTCAGTCGGCTCTCGTCTACGCGCCGTGCCGGAACTTTTCACCAGGATCGTTAGCGCACGACTCGTAGACGAGACTCTCACGCCGGATTCCCAGGAAACTGAATAAAACGCGAACGACGTCAAGGGGTACGACCAGCTCGGATGGAACGACAAGAACCTTTATAACGCGTCCCCGGTTAGGAAAAATGTGCTTCCCGAGATGGGAGGGAGAGAGAGTCACCTAGCGCCTTGATAATTGGACGCCTCGTTACTTTTCTCTCTCTCTCTCTTCAATCCGCCGTACGAACTATCGCGTCTCGCTCTTTAAGCTCTGGCCGACGCTTTCAGCTATGCATCTCGCCCACCAACCGGCCGCTCGAGCACACCGCGGAGGAGAAAGGTACTTCGTTAGCGAGGAAAAAGCCGGGATCCTCTCGATTCTTGTTAACCCTTGGTGCAGGTGTGCGGCCCGTGAAATTGCATCATAGTTATTTATCGCGTCTTTCGTTAAGGCCGTACAGCTTGGCCCTCTCGTAAATTGTTTGTGGACGCGACGAGTTTATCGAGTGTGTTTCACGCGTGATTCGCGTGGATCTCAAGAGACGCGAAATCGTTCTGGCCTTTATTTGCCACCGCGTAAGCGATAAATGCCGCGTAACTTATGCACGATAAAGGCACTTTTATGTTTCACACCGACGGTCGCATTCCGTCTTGTACTTTATAAGACCCTTCATAATGCGCGCGAATTTTACGCCAAAGGCGTAACGCACATTCGTCCCTCGGTAGTGCGCATTGCCGTAAAATCTGCTCGTTAAAACGACACCGTTCCTTTCGACGCGCTATATATCATCCATAAAGTCGAACGCGCGCGGAGGAAACGCTGAGCGTTCGATTTCTCGACCGAAGCCCTGACAAGCTGCCGGACATCGGCGATCGCGATATCTATTACCGTCGCGCGCCCTCATCGATTATACCCGCCTTCGGCATCGATCAGCACTTTCGTCCTCCGCGGCGGAACGAAACTTTTGTCTGCGGGACACTTGGACACTTTGTCAGTGTCGTTTCTCGATTATTACGCTTCACAGGCCGGGTTGTAGACGCTTGTTAACGTAAACTGGCGACAGAGTTGGCGGAAGGTATCATCCACGCAGGTAGCGCGATGAAATTGTCATCCGTTACATCAGCCAAGAATATCTTCGCTTGTGTCACGCGTTTCCGATAATTAGGAGCGACGAGAGCATCTAGGAGTAATTAATCGCGGGTATCGCTCGGACGCTTCTAAATTGAGCGAGTAGATTGAAGCAACTAATATCGAGAGGACAAAACGCGATAAGCCGGCGGGGAATAGGATCGGCCCCGCTAAATTTGACTGGCCCTTTCGTCCGCCACGTGTGACACGTCCGACCACGTGCGGTGAGAGCGGCGAATTGCGGTGTCGCACACGTGGGGCTCTCTCGCCGTCGTCTGGGTTATGAAATATCACACAGGGTCAGGTCGGCTACGTGTCACTGCAAGGGACTTGGACGCGTCTTAACAAGGGCGAACTCGAGCCACCCCCTGAATTCAGGAGAGAGACGGTCCACCCACTCGTCTTCGTAAGATCTATGCGATCCTCCTCGATGGTAGACCAGCTCGGAAACAAAGAGCGCGCGCAGTTAATTGAGAGGGGATATCTTCCCACCTCTATCCTTCTCCCGTTTATGTCTTTCTCGTTCGCGGCACGTGTATCGTCTAGACGATTTCCTTCAAGTTCAAACGGCGTCTCGATGAGTTCTTCGTAACCACGGATCCGAGGGAGGGCGAAACTTTTGGTAATTACACGGCGAGAGAGCTGTCGCTGGCGTGGCGAAAAATGTCGCTACCTCGTTAATATTTAACGAGTCGTTAATCACGTCCGGGAGCGGCGCCGTGACGAGTGCTCGTGTAGTACACGCGGATATTTGTTAACGCTTTCTTCGGAACATTCCCTCTAACGTGTTTTCGACGTAGTAATAAATTCTACCGTCCGATGGCTTTAACAACGACCCGAGGATGCACGCCCGAAATTTTTACTGCAAACAAAAAGCATGCCTTGAAAAATGGTTTTTACACAATTTGCCGCTTTTAATATTACTCATAATTCGACGGTGGTTTTCTTTATCGTCTTGATCGCGAACGAATCGAAAGATTCGTTTTATTTGATTTGAGGCGCGATCATCGCGATCTAAATTGTCAAGCCCCATCGTGTGGTGAAAGCATGCATTTTCTATCGCCACGACTTTCCTTTGTTATCACGCCTGGATCTTTCAATTGGCACTGCTGAAGTCGGTCGATGCCTATTAAAGATTCAACCTCCTTCGAACGACTCCGTGACAGGCGAACGCTTTTCGAAATTGGAACATTACCCGTTTTAGCATTGCACGTTGTAACATTTCCGAGTCAGAATTACTCCTTAAAATAGCGAGCCCGCAAACTGACAACGGTAATGTGACTATTTGATTATTTGAGTATTATTACGAAATAGTCTCCTGATACTTGAATAAAGAAAATGTTGGCGATGTTAGAACTAAGAATACTTTGAACCAATCAATAGCGGAAAATTATTCGACGAAACCGTTTCTCTCTATTCTCAGTCTTATCAGGAAAATGATACAAGTTGGACCGTAAAGAGAGTCCACGCGTGAATTCCGACGAGAAAGTATTCGTTCTCATCTGAGAAACAGACAGATAACGTTCGCAATCTCTATATTATGCAATGGCTTACGTAACGCTAGCAGTTAGTTCGTTATTGAATCCGTCCCGAGCTTTAATTCCGTTTCATCGGATCGTTTGTTTCAATAAATTCTAGTAATACGATTTTGTCAGTTTCATTATTACTTCATCAGTTCAGTTTTTCTTATCCTATTTTAACTTTTCAGCCAGTTGCCTATTCAAGTTGTCATTTAAAACGTAAGCGGTGAATCTCCGGTTGAGACGAAATAAATGATCGAGAGTACTGTTCGCGCATTTTTTTCCGATCGAAAGTAAACATTTCCAGTCGGTCAGCGTGAGTAACGAAGGAAACGAACTTGCTACTAACATTTTAGATAGTTGTTTGCGCATCGTGCATAACGATTCCCATCGCGCTACGTAAGATTTATAATCGAGATTAAGGGTGCGACGAAATGTCACGATTCAACGAACTAACGACGAGACGATGACGCGATTGTCGTAAGCAAGTAAAAGAAAGACACACCGAAACGGCTTTGATCCCATTCCTTCTTTCTTTTATCTCGCTCCTTTTTTTTTTTTTTTAATGTCGTTGAAAATAATGGAGGTAGACTCTCGTTCGAGCGAACGAATATAATGGTGGATTTTTATAAAAATTGCACGGTTCGGGCTGTCCGGGGTAACGAGGACCACGCCTGTTCCCTCACGCAACGATGGATCGACGATTGATCATTGTCTCGTAAAAATCGAAAGCAGTGATCTGCGATTGCCTCGTAGATCCTCGAAGAACGACTCGCCCGAGGAGATGCCGCAGATTGTGCATAAATGCTAGCGCTGCTTAACCGCGCGACTAACGCATTGAAATTCGTGCGTGGATGATAGAAATGCTACAGCGACAGGTATCAGGCGCGCACCTGTGCGTAGCGACCGGGATCTTATTTGCTTTTAAGAGAGAGAGACGTATAATTTTCGCGGAATCGAGCGTCCACCGGATATTATTATCATTATGCCAAGTAATTGGATACAAGGCAAAGGCGTGTATAGATCGAGTCCTTTCGATATCCGGATTGGAATCTACAGTAGGACAAGAGAAATGCGCGCAATTAAACGCAGGTGTGTGCACGGCTAGCCGAATGTTGTTGCATAAGCACGACTCGACGGCCGCGAGAATTCGCTGCGTTAGAGGGAGAGAATTTATTTATTGTTTGCCCGACGCAGTAATTGAAACAATGATTTACAGTCATGTCGCGAATAGAGAGAAAGAGAGTTTCTTTATTTCGCCCCGCGTGATAAATAATCGCGGCGATACCTTGGAGTAGATCGGATTATCGCCGAATCGTCGGCCATTATCACCGGCTCACCATCAAACATCGACATTTATCGGCGTAGTTAGGATTTATTATCGCGGCCAACGGCAGGCATTTTTCTTCCACGCTCGACGGCGCGGCGATCGATTCTTCGATCCCGCGGAATCTTCGCTCTTCGTTAAGAGCACTCGTGCCGGATCGTCGAATTCGCTGTCGCCGTTAATCCTCGTCGCTGATATTTATTCCGAGTGTAATCGGAACGAGAGGCAGAGCCACGACTCGCGCTAACTAAGCGTCCCAAGACGTTAAATCGTGCCGCCGATTCGCCACGGAGGGCCCTCCATTACCGGTGCGCGAGTTTCGTCCAACTTCACAGACAACATTTTAATGGCCCCGAAATCTCCGTGACGCCCAACTTTATTAACGCTAATTAGAAGGCTATTCGATCATTGGCCGCGGATTTTCTTACCAATCCGAATATATGTCGTCGGCCGAGAGAGCCGACATTGGTAATGTAATATACGCACGCGTCGCTTGACAAATTAGAATCGGATAATATCGGGCCGTATAGATTTATCGCCGTTTTGTTATCGCCCAACATGTGTTCTATTGTATATGCGTCGTTAGTTCCTATATGCGGCACTTGGAGCGAAAGCCGCAGAGATTAATTATCTCAATGATTATACGATAATCGAGTTAACCAACTATACATTAATGTAGATAGCGTCTCTGAGTGTGCTGTTAAGAGCGTAACGATGTCATAATCATCGCAAATTTGTTTATCCTCTTTGGAGATTATCGCGCGACAGCCGGAATAAATAGCAAATTTATTCGTCTCGAGCCAGTTCTTGGCATGAGGAATGGCCGTGTGCTCAAACGGCGACTCACAGTTCGACAAAAAATCAGGCAAAAGGAACCTCTCGAGAAGAGAAGTTCGCCATTTAAGTTTATTGCTCGCTGATAAATTCTCGTCGGTTCTCTCTAGTTCACGACGCAAGTCGATATGGTGGCCATTGACGGCCTGTTTCACCTCGCGAAAGGAAGGGCGCGCGTTTATGTACGTATACAAAGTGCTGTTGTTCGAAACTATTCGCCGTCCAAACTATCCGCTAAACAAACTTAACGAACTCATGGGGTAAACACTTAATCACTAACCGGCGCGTTCATTATTAAACTTTAACTATTTGCAGATTAAGATGCTGCAAATATGAAGCCAAACGTTTTCTTCGTGTTTCTTTAATGAATCACACGCAATTCTCTTCATAACTTGAACAAAACTCCCGGCAGTCGTTTCCTTCATTCGACTGTGTTTTTAACACGTTCTTTCATTTTTCTCGTTGTGCAACTTTGATGATTCGTTGAATAACAAATAAAAAGCCGAATAACAGTTTATTTACACCGTAGTTGGACTGCCTGGTTTGTTCGGTTCTCTAACATGCCGAAATTCTTTGAAATTCGAGATATTTCGAAATATTGACCAACTTTGGCATGCCTGGATGATTTATACGGCGTTGCCGGCAATTTGTCGATACGAAACAGTACGAACGCAGCGTGCGACGTATCACCAACAAACATATCGAAAATCCGATTAAATCAAAAACGTCGGTGAATCGATTTAATCGAAATAGCCAACAACGTGACTTTCTATTTGATCAATAACTCTCGCTTGTAACCTAATTTCGGAAACATTTTTTATTAATCAATTAATAACAGACCTCTTACTCTCTCTCTCTCTCTCTCTCTCTCTCTCCAATTTTTAGATTTCACTTACATAATATTATAAATGGCATGAGGTCTGTTTGGAAATCTCATCAGTACAGTCAGACATGCAATGCTGTCGACTGTAGAAACGTTTATCGTCCGATGCAAAGCAAACTCTTCCACGCGTACTTACCTGTTAATCGTTGCATATATGCATTTATATTAAATATATTCCGGTTCGTTCGTTATCTGTCGCTCGACTTAACATTTGCAACTTTCTAATGTCGGTGACTCGGTTTTTCTTTGGTGCAAATAATAACGGACGTTTTTGCAACGAACTTCTTAAAATTTGCAATTTGTCACCTAAATCTAAATATACGAGCGCGCGCTATACACACGATATTTCCGGAAGGAGATAGCGGTCGATTATTCGTGTTACAACACGCCGTTATCGCTCGACAGCCAAAGGGTTAATCCTTCTCCGTATAGACGATACGTTCTACTCGGCGCGGCAGTAAGGAAATCGACGTGGAAAGGGTTGCAAAGAGGGTGAGAGGAAAAAGGCGCGAAAGGGGTGGCAAGAAAACGCTAAGGGAGTCGAAGAGAGGCGAAAAGCACGAAACTTGCATTTCCCTAAGTATAACGTATGCTCTTAATCCCAGAATTTATGCGAGCGGAATTAACGCTCGCGCTCGACTCGCCGGCAACGAACTCTCGCGCACGCAGTCCGCGAGAGGCTTTAACGCCGCGCAACCGTCGGTAGTGATGGCCTTAAACCGATATCCAACCGCGGTTTTCGAGGAATATTCCTTTGATAACCGGGAATAGAAGGGCAAACATCGGGAATATGGGGAAGTGTATGGAGGCCGGTTATAGACTCTTATCGGGATTTACGACGCCTTCGAGGCACACTTCAGCTATGAGCCAGAATGTGAAGAAGGATAATATTTTTGTTTGCGAGCTCTCGTGAGAATTATACACTTTGGGCGTTATCGAAGGAGACCTTAAATCGCGCAGAGGTTCTCAGCTGCGCGAGACGAATTCACCGGCGATGACTCTTGAAAGGTGAGAGAGATTCAAATGGTATTGTACCGAAAGAGTTCTCGAAAAAAGCTAAGTAATAAATTTTCCTCCCACCGACGTATGTTGGCACAATTTGCTCGTACCGTAATGGATGCCGTGCTATAATAAGAGAATAATGAAATTAATGTTTTCGTCGTTTGGCGAGCGTACCTCGCGCGATTGAATTAATCTTCGCGACGTATCATGAATTCCCGGCATATTGGCAGCCGAAGAATCGATATCCCCGCGCAAGAGTATCAGAGCCCCATCGCTAGCTGTACTCCTTCCGCCACACACTTGAGCGCATAAAATGAAAAACGCATGGGCGCACTCGTCTTGCTGCGTTAGGGCGTCGAACGTGTGTACGTTGCTGGATCTCATAAAGGGCCTTTCGCGACAGACGGCTGCTTATTCGCCGGAGATTTCGTAAAGGACTTTTCCGTCGTCGATGGCCCATACTCCCGCCCGTTTTTCTCAACCTTCGTCAGCACCCCGGCCGATTTACTTCCGATTGTGCGTCCATTGATCGACCGAAATTTCATTTCGATTACGAGTTATTTCGACCAAGCGTTTGGCCCACGGCGGTTGGCGGGTCCCCTCTCGTATTTCCGTCGGCGGGATCGAGAGTTTCGCGTAGAGTCGGTTACCTTGAGATCATGTGTGCCTTCTCTCTCCGCGTTTCTCTTCTGCAATCTTTCGGGAAGCTGTCAATTTTCATTGTAATTTTAATTCCAATGAAATAAGAGTTTATCGTAGCGAATGGACAGTCCTTACGCGCATGCATATTTTAAGGTATCTTCACCGGATGACGAGATCTTCTCCAACACCCACTTTCAAGTTATTTCATGCAAATTCGTTTATCTGCATTACAAATTTATCATACGCGGTTCTCTAGTTATTCATTTTTACACAACAATGAGAACGTTTAAGATTGCGGCGATACGTACGTAAAGTTTCTACGTTAACGCTGTTGCACTGAAATTCTGAAGAGAAGCCTGTTTTACTCGATAAGAATATCGCATGAAATATTATTTGGAAGATTATAATTGTCTGTCGCTCCGAAAATTCTTACGTCAAGTCACGATAACCAGCGTATCGTTGATTATGTTTGAGTTTGCGTCGAGGTATAAATAACTGATGGGGCACGCGTTTGTGAGCGCGATATAAAAATTTCAACGTACTCGCTAGAAAGTTAACCAATCACGTTGCCTTAAAGCAAGAGCGCACACATACGACATCCCGCGAGTGACGGGAAAGATGTGTGCTCGACGTAAAAAGTGTATTACCGGGTCTCGATTGCTCCCAGCGGTGTACCTGGCTGCGCGTTTTACGGGCAGCGTGATTGGTTAACTTTAATCGCTTCCTGTTTAAGAACCTAACTTCTCTCTCGGTATATGTATGAAGATTTTCATCTCTCGACCTCTCTCCCGAGGAGTCTACGAAGTGGCTCCCCGGTGATTGTACCAATGTTGGGTTAAGCACTGAAACTTAATATTCCTCTTCCCGCTCGATTCCTGGACATATTGAATCATGAGAATCGTAGATGCAAAACCGGCAATCGTAAGATATGCATTAGTAATGATTAATCAGCGCAGAATATACAGAATATAGCGTACGAAATGTAGACTCTTTCGCAAATTCTTTGACACATTTAACCCTCACTCCGTGAGGTTTTCTCAACAGCAAAGCTGGGATGTCACTGCGATGCAAAAGAGTAATTTGCGATGGATCGTAACTCCATCAGTGCGTATTAATCCTGCAAACGACGTACAATGCGCGAATAGCACAAATCTCGTTATCTATGAGACTACTCGTCTCAAGAGCGTATCGCGTGAGACATTCAGAACGGAGATTCGTATCTTGAGATGCGGACGGTTCAATAGTCACATTTTGATCAATCGGTACACTGAAACGTGACTATAAACACGGGCCTAAATCGCATTCGGATAAGAGGACGGTTAGAGTGACGTGACGTGACAGGAAATTCCGGCCATGTCGGGATATCGAGTTAGTGTTGGGAATTGATGAACCCGCGACTCTCAAAGCGTAAGATTAGCCGGCCACCATGATACCGGCGATCCTGTTCGGTCGCATTCGATCAGATTAATACTCGGCCGCAGAGACGTTTCTTGTACATTCGAAACGACGATACGGCGGATCAAGGGACACTGCGAGCTAATCATTTTATTCGCGCGAAAGATAATCGTTTTAACGCGCGCGAGTCTCGTAAACGCGTTGTGCGATTACGTGCTAAATAATGCAAGCGGCGTATAAAGTGACTTATGAAATTGGAGTTCAGCAACGTGATCTAAACTGAGTTCGCCTGCCACGCAGCGCTTGCCCCAACGTATCACTTACGGGATATTTATCCTCCATTTGGACGCGGAGAAAAAAAAATACTATACACATGTTGTAGACCTTTCGTTCTCTCCAGCCGAAATACGCGTTATTATTTCCGCTCAAGCGTAAGAATATTCGAGCGTACGGAACTTTATAGTTTTATCGAGCGCGAATCGCGAGATAATAACCGACGATTTATCGTTTAACACTCAAACTATTGAAAATCCACTTACTTCGGTTTTCCGAGAGATATCGCGAGAACGATAGTAAATCCCGGCGGTATGAACCGACCTAGCGCTTACAGTAATCTCACTCAGGGCGGCCAGGTAATAAGAGACGGCGCGAAAAGAAATCCCTCCGCAGTCGGGTCGGTGAGGGTGGAGGTTTCGATTGAGGCGATTATAATAAAAATCGCAAATCGGCAGGAAGGCCATCGGTGGCCCGCCATGACGGCTCTGCGGTTTCCAATCACGCAGATTTACATTTTTAATTTCCGCCCCGCGCCGTCTCGAGTTCCGTCCCTTCGCTGCCGGTTTAATTAACTCCGTTTTCTCGCTTCTTATATCGCTTGTCGTATCCTTCTCTTCCCCCTTTCGCGTCGCCTCTCCTTCCATCCTCGGTGGCCCTCGAGGCGGGCGTATCGGTCCCGACTTTCTTCGGGCTATCGACAATTTTTCAATTACCCGAGCGTAAGCGAAGTAAATTAATTGTTACGGCGAGTTTACTCTCTCGCTTTCTCTCCTCGGCTTTCTCTCGTTTCGCCTGTGTATCCGGAAGACTGTTCAAAGAAACGACTTCACGGTTTGCAGATCGTTCGCTGCTTTTGCCGGGATACTTCATTAAAACTCCCGAAGCTGTTTCCGGAGGTTGCTAACGTGCGGAAAGCAGATTTTGGATTTGCAGACAGAGCGCGCTGACCGCCGGCTCCGTTAGTTAAAAGCGCGCTGTCCGTATTGTGCGCGCAGAAAGACAACAAACTTTTAATTAACGATGTCTTGTACAGTCTTGCCACCTTCGGCCGTTTCCCTCCTTCGATGAATTCGGATTTATCTGAGATATTAATGAGCTCTCGCACACGCTACGTTGCACCATAAATCTGTTTTATCATTTTAGGTCTCGCGACATACGGAGAATAATACTTTATGGTTTGCGTGATTCAGGTTATACGGGGAGTGGGATTAGGGTTAACGTCAATCACGCTTGGAATATATTATTGATACGGCGGGGAATAAGAATGAATTTCTAACTACTGCCTTGTATATTTTTTGTGTCTATAAGCTCGCTCACTCACGAATACCAACATTTTGCATAATTCGTGCACGTCCCCGTGATGATATATACATAATCGGACTATTCTCGAGCGTAGATCCGATAGAATTGTCGCAGATGCAATTGAGCAGAGAGTCAATCGTTGCGCTTACTTATCCGATCCATTTGCTCGATTGTACCGCGACTAAATTCCACCGAATCGCGTGCAACGTGTCAAAATTGGTAAGATCCATCCCGTCGCTTTCTCGACACGCTTCCCCCTTCCGGAGGGGTCGCCGTTAGCAAGCCGGGCACGTTCGCCATCTCATTTTTTTTGTCTGGCGGGAATATGACAGTCGATCGGTTTTAGTAAAGATTTCGGCGGCGGTGCCATGCCGAAAAAATTGATAGAGTGCCACGCGTGTGGAAAGGGTAGACGTGGGGATTTTTTCTCCTCGCCTCGTACGTAGCGGAACGAGAAAGAGCTAATGGCACCAGGTGCGAGCACTCGATGGAATATAAATAAATACGGAGCGATAGGCCGATCGATCAAACCATCGAACGCGGGCATATATGTTCTGGCGACACGCATCGCTGCTCGCGTAGGTTCCCAAAGTGCGAGCTCGCGCCATCCAGACCCCCGCTCGTACGTAAGTCAGGAAGAGAGGAGACTGTCTCGCGACCGGTTAATAAC
Organism: Dinoponera quadriceps; assembly: GCF_001313825.1. Classification (NCBI taxonomy): domain Eukaryota; kingdom Metazoa; phylum Arthropoda; class Insecta; order Hymenoptera; family Formicidae; genus Dinoponera; species Dinoponera quadriceps. Next base: position 1,998,695 of record NW_014558238.1, read on the forward strand.
TTGCCGGGCGAACATGCAATAATGCAAACGCTCGATCGAGCGTGGCTGCTTTGTACAGGCGCTCCTCTCGTTTCAACTTACAGCACCTTTAGTGCGATGTAAGAGGTACGTTTCTTCTTCGGGACGATGTCAAATTTCACTTACTACTTGTCGAGTGAAATTCGAGAAGGCAATTTCGGAAATCACGTAATAAAATTTTCCATTCGCGCAAAAATTGCGCGTGTGTGTGTCAAAAATACAGCGCGATATTCCATCGACTCGTCCATTTTATTTTGTATATTGCGTATTGACACTTTTGCGAGTTGCAGTCGCGCGAAAGAGAATTAAATAAACTGCGCGCGTGCGCAGCTAAGTGGTTGGCCACTCTTTCGATGAAATCGCGGTTGAAACGGAGGAAAATATTCGTGCCGCATGTAACGAGATACGAGAATTCTCTTCTCGATGTATTTGTTACGAGAAAAAAAGCTATATTATAGATTCTCTGTCGATACTCCCTGTCGTCTCAAGCCGACGTTACACGTCGTAGACACAAATCTGCTCTAATCAGACGTAAAACGCGGAAAAGTGCTCCGACAGCCTGGAAGGCTGTTTCGCCATAATACGATACATCCTGTATAATTCGATTCCCATGGCTGTCTACACCTTTCTCGATCATCGAACTCGTTGGACGCGCATGCCAAGCGCACGCACGCTCTAATCAGTAACATACGCCAATGGGACCCGATGATGGATCACCACGAATAGGTACGGAGGCTTTAATGGAAGGAACAACTTGTCGAATTAGAAATGCATATCGTACTTGTAATAGTTTCGTCTACTTAGCGTCCATCTGATTCAATTTCTGTCGACGTGCCGTGTTTGACGATTTGAATTAATTTCGGACGCGCGATATCCGTCAAACACGGCATTTCCCGTCGACAGAAGATTTCGTCGAATTTTCGCGAACTCCGTGCGGCCGGGCCTCAAATAGCGACAATTTACGTAATCTACGTTGGCGGCGAAATTCCCCTCAGTCTCGGTTTACGAACTTAAAATGGACGAGAAAATAAGAAGGTCGCGGGCACATGCGGTGCGTAAATACGAACGATTAGCGTGTCATCCATCATTCGGAGTGACGTTTGGTTACCAAACACTGGTACGGACAACACGTGGCCGTCGTCGTCGTCGTCGTTGATGCCCGAACTGACACACGTTCCACCACGTACGCCCGTTGCAACCGCCGGCTTCTCCCACGTTGTCACTCGAGCCGGGTCATCTCCCCTCGAGCGTGGGCTCAAAATTAGCTTTTTATCGCTAATCGGATTCCTCGAATCCTGACGACGATCAACCGATTCTTTGTGCTCCCCGACCTCAGAGCACAAACCATCTATCTCTCTTTCTCTCTCTCATGCTAAAACCAGGATATTCTCCGTTAAGCGAATTTCTCGGCAGATCACGCTGTAACGATGACCCAATGAGATACTTTTGCCGAACGAGGTGGAACGGAACATCCCTGATACACAAGGTGTCCACGAATTATTAACCACTACTTTGTTTTTCTCCTCAACTATTATTCACAGATTGATCAGTCGTATCTATTATTTGCACTACATTATAAAGCTGAGATTGTCTTTAATATCGTTTTTATATTAGGAATATACAATTGTGCCTTGTAATGATTTGAAACGTATCGAGCGCAAAAATGCATCGAGATTATTGAACGCCATGATTATCTTTGGAGAAGGCATACTATTCTCGTAGAGGGGAGGAACGTAAATAATCGTTAAGGAGAGAGATCCGTTTTAATAATATTAACGACATTAATTGGCAAAGAAAGATTTCGTAGATTAATCGCCGTTGTTCCGCCACCTACTTTCGCACAAGTAATTTCATCCGTGCAACCTCGATCCGCAAATTTGCGGATACCTTGTAGCGCGATGCAGGACTCGATTTCGTGTAAACGGTGTTTACCGTATCGGTGAGACGTGTCGGGGACTCGTTCGAGAATAAATCTCCGATGTCGATTTGGTGTATTACCTTCGGACTTATCTCGCGCCAGATCGACCGTGATGCCGCCGTGGTACTTACTTTGAGACTTAGTGCCACATATTCTCAATACTTCATCTCTGGGGTCTGTCCAAGAACCGGCCATTACCCTCGACCATTTCGTCTCGTTACTTCGAAACGCAATGTCACGGCCAGGTCTGAGCAGTGAAAAAGGGGCCTCGCTGATGACCAGGCAATGGCCAAAGATACGTTCTACCATGAAATGAAGCGGAACCAATGGCGCGACATCAAAGTGCTCTTTATGCAGATTGAATTTCGCATTTATCATGACATTTTACAAAGGCATTTATTTGTGTACATTATTATGTATTATTCACTCGTTATTATGGATTTTTATTATATATGATTCGCGATTTGTATACGCGCATAATATTTACTCTCGCTCGATACAATTAAATTACTGCCAATTTTCAATTTCGTATCGAATCTTTCGAAGGATTTTTCGCACAGTTCTCTAGAAAAGAAGAGCATATTGCGTGCATATATTAATTTTTCATCTGTGATTTCTTATATAATGACGCGAGACATTCAAACAAGCGAAGAAAAAAAAAGAAAAAACGCGATGTGCTTAAAAAGCCTCTAACACACCTGTTATCAAATGAGATCAATTTGCCACTTACTCTTAAAGCTTAATTCTTTGTGACAAATCTTCGTGACGCCAGTCAGTGAATCACAATTAGCCGCTACGGAGGACATAAATATTCGGGGCGAGTTATAAACGCGTTCTAAGCGCGTGATTATCACGAAGGCATACATTTGATAAAGTACGCGATCAAATCTCCGTGAGAGAACACGAGATTCACGAGATCGATATGCAGCAATCGTCGTCGTCGTCGTCATCTTCTCGTCGCGACCACGAAATTGCTCACGTATTTCGTGTCAGCGGGTCGTAAGGCCGATGTCACACATTGCGAAATGAGCAGCCTGCACGAATGTATGTACGTGTTTCTGCTGCACGGACCGAAGTCATACAGCGACACGTTCCGGAGCGAAAGTTTTGCAATTGTAGTTTCCACGACACTTTGTTTTTGTCTCAAAAGATACCCAAGAAGACATAACTGAAAAATACTCCGCGGGGAGATGGAAAATTTTTATGTCCCAGAAGGCGATACGTAAATATCGGCGAGAGATACTACCAGCGTTATGCGTCTTATACTGTGGAAACATAAAATCGTTCTCTTGAGGCACGGCATGCGTAAAAACCAACAATATACTTCTCCTTTACTTTCCAGGTAGTGTCGCGCGTATGAATTATTCGAAAGTCCCGACGAAGGCATGATTATTGCGATTCGATACACGCGATGCCATAAAAAAGAAGGACATAAGATGCAAGCGCTAATAAAAATATTTATGTAGTAATACACGTGAAAATTATAACCTGCGATTTTATCGAGATATTCCAGAAAATTCATGTTATCGTCAAAAAGCACACACAAATTAAACTGTCCATAATTCACTGCGGCATATCGTTACTGCGCATAAGTCACATTGTGAACGTTACAATATCGTCGTTACGTTAAGGTGGATCACTGCGGCATTAGTAAGCGCGAAATTCGACGAATTTATCTGTTTTCATTTTCCGAAATGGCGATAACCGCGATGAATCATGCTCTCCTCCCCTCGTCGATTTTGTTTCATTAACTTTCCCGGATTAAGCGAATGAATAAGATTTAAACACACGTCGCCTAAAATCCCGCTTCACGCTGGGAGTCTCGCGAGGGAGGCCGTATTATTACGCGCGCCGGTCGATATTATCATCTCTGCCCCCGCGACCTCCTCCCACCCTCGCTTACCTCTGTAAGAACTCGAAGGCGAGAACAGGCGATCGAACTTTACGAGGTAACCTTCTAAGTTCAGATATATGTAACCACCTTGGCAGGAAGGGCTCGTTCCAAGGGTACATGCACTGGATCGATTTTTTCACTCCACAATGCGAAACCACACCTCGCTGGACCTCTCCTTCCCCCTTTCTTATTTTCTCTTTCTCTCGCTCCTGTATACACATCGTAGAAGTCGTAAAAGTGTATCACGCGACACAGCCGCCGATCAAAACACGATTTCCGTTTCGTTTCCTCGCTCGTACGCTTTCCAGCGGGAAAGTCATTAGCATTTGTCTCGCGGCACACGAGCGCGACTTCAACGGACTTTTTTTTACGATAGGCATATTATTGACTGTAGCAACATCCACTTCTGGAACACAGTGCAGAGCATCCCGGTCGGGTGCTATCTTTAATTTGCGACACACGGCCGATAATTAGCACGAGTATATACGCGTTTAAAGGACTAGGATACAAATTATAGATAACCTTTCGAGTTCTAGTAATATTATCTGGACGCTAATTAGCGTTTGTAATTTACGCTGTTGTCGTAAATTAGCTTTACGTGTTGTAAATTGGACTCGAATATTTCACAAGTTGTGAAACTGCGCAGCCTAGATGGTAAACACCGACGGCGTCTGAATTTGGGGAGAGAGAGAGGGGGGGGGGAGTAGGATCGATAGCGTTAAAATCGCGCTAATTAATCAAACGGTCGCCGGTGCAGCGGTTGATAACGCATCCGAGAAAATAACATTCAACGTTCGTATACGGTACACAAATTCCGAAGCACCCAATTCGGGTACAAATTGCCGAGCGATGAAGCGGAGGGTCAGTCCCTCCATTTCGAATTCCGGCTTCGTGGCGGTAAAAACGTAACGACTGATCGTCGGGTCAATCTAGCTGGCGATTTAAAGGAGAGCATACGCGAGCTAAGTCCCCGGCTTGTCGTGTTTGCACAGCGGTGCGATAGTTTGCTTCGTCGAACGAAAGGAGAATTCGGTCGTACGTTTTCTTTCGGGCGCAGCTGCCCCCGGCCAAATTCAGTCCCCACCTTTGCACTGGCGGAATATTAAGCAATTCGCGGAGGGTAGTGCGGTATTAAAATAGGTGGCTCGGGAGTGGCGCAAAGTGGCCGTTATCAGTCAGAACCGTCAGTGGCAAGGCGCCCCTGGGTGGCTTCCAAATCGAGCGAATAAATTCACGTCACGACTAGTAGCTTACGCGGCCCTTCAAATAATCGGTTATTTCACTACTGATATATTAGCGAGAAGGTATTCACGCTAGGCACGCTACAAGCCTACACAACATGACCGTCTATCGCTGCTTTTACCTCTGTTTCTTTCTCACGTATTTTTAAAATGGCGAATTGAGTCGTCGGACGTTTGTTACGTTTTTTTTTTTAGGTTCTAAAATTACTTCTAAATGACACGAGCGTAGAGTGAACTGGAAATTAAACTCGGATGTCAAAGTATGAGAAACGCTTTTGACGCTTATATTGTTCGAATTTCCAGTGTTATTTTTAATCTACGCTTGTTCATGCGCGCGTGGGCTGGGTGATTATAGTGAAAGATGAAAAATTTTGAAAGATCTCGATTTGGAAAGTTTGAAATGATACTTTACATCTCGCTATCGCGTGTTTTTCAAAATATGTTTCTCTCTCTCTCTCTCTCTCTCTCTCTATATATATATATATATATATATATATATATATATAAACCCATACACACATATATCTGCTTTTAACCACAGTTGTAGCTTTTCAAGAAAGAACTTTTCGATGCATGTGGAAACTTCACGAGCACAAGGATTAAAATTGCACATTATTTCGTTCTCGTTAAAACTTTTGTCGCGACCGATCCGCTACAGCAAAGTCCATTGAGTCCACTACTCGGCACTCGACTCTCAAACTTTCAGTGATCTTGAAATTTTAACTTAAATTTTCTTTGCTACGCTTCACCTTTTTCTCGGCGGGGCAAAAAAGGAGAGAAAGATAATAACGTTGCTTTTCAATTGGACTAGCTCAGAACTCGCAGCATGATGACAATAGATTAAAACTTTCCTTTTCTTCAAATTATTACAAATGGAGCATGTCTGCTACCGAATGAAGGAAAGCGCTTCGTATCGAATGAGCTACCCGCACCTAACGGCTGACCGCGAAGAGAATCCTCGGCTACGAAGAAGGCAGACGGGGAGAACGCGAGCAATAAAATGCGGCCTGTAAAACAGAGCGATACTTTTGTTCGGTGCGGGCCGTACGATCATAATTGATTCCCATTTTCAAACGGATAAGCGAAGCCGCAAACGCGATCGAGCCAGCGCGCCGTTATTAACGCGGCAGGAACGAGAGGGAAACATCGCGCGTACAGAGGACACTAATTATACGCGGATGGAAAGGGTACAACGTCAACAGGGCGCGACGAAAGGCGGGGGATGGCGGTGGCAGCAAGAGCAGATCGAGCGGGGTCGATGACGTTAATTACGATCGAGCTCGTCGTTGTCTATGTGGATTTCAAAAAGTAAAGCGCGCGCCCGGTCCATCATCACCGCACCGCCGCCGTCGCCCTCTTGTGCTCGTTCACCCGAGAATGCACGGGCAAAATTTTGTTCGGCTTTCTCTGCCGTGCATTAAAATCGAACGCGATTACACATTTTGTGCATCGATTAGCCACATATCGATGAGCATCGGCGCGATTTATAAATATCGGGGAATGATCTCGGGGGGGACGAGACAATAGCGTTTACAGACTGGACCGCGTTTGGTCGCGATGCGATACCGATTACTGCGGAAATGTGTTCACTGATTTATGCCGCGCGTCTTCGTAAATGCGATACACGAAAGAGAGTAGAAATATTTAATTAGAAATCATTCTCGCATCTTTCTACTACACTGAAAGAATCTTAAATAATATATCGAGATCAAATGCAATTACAATTATTTTGCATTTCCAATCGGGAAAGACAATGCGTTTGTAATTATGTCGAAATATTGTCGCGACAAAGAGCGTGAAATTCTAACGGATGAGATATAATGGTTTAATCAATTCGATACGGAGGACGGTAGAAGCGCACGATTTCAACCGATTGTAACGTCTGTCAAAACCTGCAATGACAGACTTTACCAGATGCTACTATCAGTTAAAGCCGGCAGTGACAAACGATAGCATCGGAAGAGAAACGTATGCCCGTGTCTGAAACGTCCATCACTCCGGCTTGCTTCGCGATTAAAACGGTAGCTGGACAAAACACTGTTCCATGCATTCAAAAGATACGTGCTTTTCTGATACATTGCTTGTTAATTTTCCATGAAAGGCTACCTGGAAAATGGTGGACACACTTCATATCGTATATGTGGCATATAAATTTGATAAATGGAGCAATTTTCAGTGGCTATAAACATCCGCTGTATTATTCTCTCTTCTCATCTTATGTAACAAATATTGAATTTTTATAGAAGCTTCGTCGTCGGTCTGTTGCAACGAGAGAGCTCGTGGCAATCGGTTAATTTGTCAGGTGGAATTAATTAATTTCCAATCGAACGGACGGTAATAAATGACGATTGTGATGAATCAGCGCAAACTACGGAGCGTGTCTCGTCTGACCGCTTCCTAATCACGCGGCTTATTTAATCCGCCGTCTCTGGTTTCTATCAACGCTAAAAGACGCGGCTTTGTTCCTTATTCCGTCTTCGGTACGTCGTATTCATTGTGCTCGTCAGCTCTCGATCGTTTGGAATCAAATTTCGTATCAGTTTACGGATCAATGACTGGCACGTGTCCAATTATAATATTATTCAATTATCTCGTGAATGAAGATTCTCATCGTGAATTTTCAGAGTGTCAAAGTAGCGTAAAATGACAAGCCGATTGATGAAAATTTGACAGTCTGCGTGTAAAACGACGGTGTAAAACGAGTAAAACGACGGTGAGATGTTAATATTAGCACACGTTTCCTAATATTTGTCCTCCGAAACGTAGGAGCAGACTCAATCATACACCGTCCAATTGCGGATCTTGCATACTGAAGTAACACCTCGATCGGAAATACCGCGGCGAGATGGAACGTGACTGCCAATGTCGAGGCGTAAAGCTCCCGCGATCGGACGGACGTATTCTCGCAACGTCGATTCTATTAATTCCGTCCGCGTGGCGAGCCGTCGGATTTGTCAGATTCGATATAGCGAGGCCGCCTGCAAGTAAGCCAAAGTCACTCACCGGAAGTTCCGAGACGAGCGGGAAAATCTCGGGAATTTCCGCAAGTTTGCCGGTCGACCACGTGGAAAGTAATCCCGCCGTTTCTTACAGGAGGCGATCGCACGTGTCCTTAATTCCTTATTAGCCCCCTTCGGCTTCGTGGAAGGAAGGGACCGCCGCCGCGTGAGAGGGTTTCTTTCACGTTTTCGCAACGGGAAGCGATCGTATCGGCGCTCACGATTTCTGCGCCGCGATCGTGTCGAGAGCGCCGAGAGCGGACGACATAAATTATTAATGCGCCTCCGCCGCGATCGTGAACCACCACCGGCCGGAATGCCGCGGATTCGCCGATCGTTAAAATCATACCGGCAGAGAGGAGTCCCGCATACTACGCCGGAGATATATCGTTTCGGCCGTGATTGCCACAAACTCGCGAATCACGAATCAGCAGCGCGCGACCCGGTGCTGAACTCCCGGATAAAAACGTGGGAAACTGTCGGCTACCGCGCGATGGACGTTCCTTTCGTGCGGCCAATCTCTGCGTTTACGACTTTTGTCTCTTCCATCCTTTTTCTAACAATCATATTTTTGTCGGAAGATTAAACATCTTTCCCGTGTTATTTATGACCGCTGATTTCTTCGCGAAGATGCGCTCCATACTGCCATGTCGAGCAAAGCGGTTTACCTCAATTGACTCTCTGGCGCGCGGTCGTTACTTTTCTATCCCATCCTTCGAAACGACTATATTACAAGACTCGGAATTTTTTAACTTTTGCTTGAATATTTCATCTATGTATCTATTTATAGGAGCACGCGTGCAAGATGATTTAAGGACTATTTTTCGGTAAGCGGGATGTAGCGCACGAAAAAATTTCGCATATAAATCCCATAAGACAAATTAATTCCATGGAGGTAGTACACGAGCAGCTTTTGACAATAATTTACACGTCAGTGAATAATCTTTGACAAATATTTATCACCGAGGCACAAAGTATCGTAAAAATTTCGCGATTCTTTTCAATCTATAAAACATCTCTTCGTTTACGTCACGTTTCTTCTTGAGATTTCATCGCCACGTAGAAATAGGTCGTAACGCGTCATCCCATAGACAGTGAATCTCAACTTTTCTTTCTCCCTTGCCTTCCTCACTTTCCATTTCGCTTCTCGAGAAGCGCCCCTTCGCGAAGGAGAAGTTACATAAATTCGGGTTCTCGTCTTTTATATTACGTCTATTCTCTTCCTCAAGCACCACCGCACTTTACTGCCTGATAAGACGTATCGAGGAAGTCGCATCGAGAACTCTTTTACCTGAGTTTATATCCTACCGACGAGTACGCAAAAGACGCCCATATACAGGCATCGTCGTCGAATTTCACTTGAAATAATCCTCGAAGGGAAGACCTTTCGGTTTTAAGCAGCGAACGCTCCGTAGTCTCGGGGAAAAAGCCTCCTAAAAGCACGAACTGCCGGGAAGTTTGCCCTCGCCTAGCGAGGGACCAGAATCGATTCCTGATCCTTCCTTTCTCGGTCACGGTAGAGCCGCTCGGGATTAGCTCTTGGGAACTTTGATTGAAATATGTTTTGCCGCCGTTTACCGTCCTTACGCGACCGTTATTACGATACTTTCCTCGTAATACCTCAAAAGGGGAAGAATCGAAGCGTTCATCGAATTATACAAGTATGACCGATGGCGCTCTTTGTGACGGATTAATCGTCAGTTTTAGATGTACGCGCTCTGGCGAAATATTTATTTCGTAATGTATCATTTCTGCTGGAAATAATACTGTAACATACGTTATGATAAATTTATACACACACATCTCTCCCAATTGCTTACAATATCTGAGCGAAACCGATATTAACGAACGTAAATTCCGGTTGTGATCCTGAATTTTTATTATAATTTTACCGTACATGCAGATTCCGCGAGACACATTGTATTAACATAATGATACAATACATACGTTATGCATAATTGAACGTCAAATTACAGATGTATGTAAATTTTATGCAACGTATAACCACGTGGAAAATTCTTTCGCCAGAATTTCTATTTTTAGGTCCGTCGTGCAACGTACTCGCGCGAGAATTTAAGAAGCCATTAAGTATTTTACGAGCGCGATATTTCATTCCGGAGGCTCAAGGAGGTCACACTACACGCGGTCCTATCTTCGTCATTGTAAAACGCGCGGAAGGAGCGTACATACACTCAATTTCGGCGGTTGAAGTATGGCCGACTCTATTAAAAAATTGACGACGGTAGCGCTAACGCGACGCGAAAGACGAGGGAGAAACGTGACGGGCGCTATCGCGACTGTCGCTTCACGCATTCGTAAGTCCGTCCTCCGCGTGTCTCCGCGATAAAAGGCGAGTACCTCCTTTAAAAGGAACTCCTCGGTATGTGTCGACTCGTCAGACGCGCCGGTTCGACGGCATCGAAAATCCATAAACGACGAGTTCCTTCGGCACGCCATCGCCGTCGCCGAAAGTCGTTCCCGCGGAATCGTCGATACTTTTAGCGGGGCGTCTACCTCCGTCGGACACTGCGAAATATTGTTTTGAGGAATACCCTCGGACTTGCAGTGCACCCTTATTGCTTCTCGCTCCGTTGGTGCGGAATACGATTGTTTTATTATACGATCTTCGTCGCGAACTTGGAAAAGTTCTTCCACTTCTCCGATTCTTCTTCTTACATCACCCTCCGCTCGCGTCGTTGCTTTTTTTGCGATTCCATTTCGTATATCATCACCTTACTCATCCCGGTAGTTTTGAAGTTCGACGATTCCGTAGTTACGACTTTCATCCGGTAAACAACGTTGATTTTAGCATGATGTCGTCCCAGTTATGCACCCATTACTTGTCTACTCTGTATATATAGACAAGGGATTCGAGAGAATGCGTTTCTAAAAAAAACGCTCGTTTTCGTCTCGCGTGTTTTTGCTTCTTACTGAAGAGAATCAGCCAAACCTCAGTGTGTGAACAAATTTGTTTTAAATCCGACCGACATTATCTATTATTTTGAGACAACAGAGAACCGTAAGATAACAGAAGCTGCAAGGTGTGTGTGTCAGTCGTTGGTATGATACGTTCACTTATGTGTATATCGGCAAACACGTGCCCAGAAAGTCTTGGGAGAGAATCGCCCGGAGCTACGTCTGCCAGGAAGCTGCTAAATCGCTTCTCTACGATCCATTTGGAGTCGAACAGTCGCATTATCGCTTTCGAGCCCGTAGGCTATTTACGAATCCAAAAAGACTATTAAAATTCCTACGAGTTCGACGCGCGAAATTCGAGAAAGGCTCGCTGAAAGACGATCATTATATTCTCAGAGAGCAGTCATACGGCCTCTTCATCCGTCGATAGAACTTCTTTCACCTCTTTTGTTGTCTGGTTAAGACACATCGATGATTGCTCGCGAGAACTTGGTAACTCGATAATACTCCATGAAAGTACATAAAGTTTTTACCGCGCGGTTTGCCGCTCTCTCTGTGATTTGTCCGAGGAAGTTGAGGATGCCTCGTAACGACGTCTCGAATGAAAAATTGAATTCTCGGAAGTCGCGTTTTCGCATGGATGAAACACCGGCGGAATCGCATCGTCACGACCGATCGTCACCGTCATCGTCCTTTCGACGGTTTTTGCGTGCGCGCGGCGAAACAAATTGTTCGTCTTCGTCCGGTGGAAGATGAAAAACGAGAATCCTCGATCGAGACAGAACGTGCTATTTTTCTGCACGGCGTAGCGCGCTCGGAGCAAAAACCGAAATAATCGCCCCGTGGGCGCGAGGACCTCGATAGACTCTCTTCATTTTTCGAGTGCTCGCTAGGGGGTCGATGGAAATAGCCACCCCCGGTGCTACTGGACGGCCACTTTTTGCGACCAACTCTCTCTTCCCTCCTTTCTTTCTTTCGTCGCTGGCCCGTCTCGCCAAATCGGCGAATTATTCCGCTGCCGATTAAGCTCCTGCGTGAATTAATCGCCGGCTTCTTCGAAGCAGCACAGTGACCGTTGTGAATTCTGCTGTAAACTAGACTCGGTCATTCCTCCGTTTCAAATCCGTCTCGGCTTTCTCGAGCTGTACATTCATTCTGCCTCCTCTCTCGAGAATAAATAAGCAAATAACTATCCGTCTATTGTGTACTTATCCGCGCTAACAAGATACGAATGTGTATCCAGCCCTTACAAATCGTTTAAATAAATTTTGCGATTACACACCCTCATTTACGGAATGAAACCCTCCTACTGTTCGGACGAAAGTCAAGCGTCGTTGGCAGAGGACAAACAGAGGAGCGTGCACAGTCGCTAATTATTACGGATAGTTCTCGGGGAAAAAAAACAATTTGCATGTTATCGGCGTAGGCATGCCGCCCGCTGTACATCGACACCGTCACTTCGGCACCCGTTGACTCGACGATTCCGTCGACGTGGCGTATCTGCTTATTCACCGGGCGCGTAATGGGGCGAATCTCTCCCTCCGCGTGACGAACAAAGCGAGGAGCGAAGAAACGAATTGGCAACCCACTGCCACGGGGGGTGAGTTAGGGGTTCCGGTAACTAAGAAGATGGAGGGTGCGCTGGAAGTCGAGACCGAGAAAAGGAAGAAGGGGTGCGCAGAGATCGAAGTCAGTGGTTACGGCGGTGGCACGACGCGATCGTCGTACTATCTCCGGTGAACAAAGGGTAGGCAACCGGAGGGAACGGAAGACACCCTGAGACCCCGACTTCCGGTTACTGCCTTTCATATCCAGCCTATGGCTCACGAGACGCATATCCAGAACTAATAATTCGCTTGGAAATTGGCTTCGAAACGTCTCCTCGTCTTAGATAACGCGTTGGTTGGAGAACGAAACCCCGACAAAGGTTCCAAAATCACGAGAGACGATGATTTACTTGCAAATAATATCTCGCGTCAACTGTATTTCGCTTGTAATTAATTCACCACGCTTTGAAGCGTAAAATTTTTTGCGATGACGGCAATCGTCGAGCAATATCTGGCGATCGATCGCGATAGCCGTAAGCTATCACCGGTCAAATTCATCGGTCCGCGAAAACTCGCCTCATCGACCGATCCGGCCGCCCGGGGCTCCGACGTACCGCCACTTTGTCGGTGTCCTCGTAAAGCCGACTCTCAGATGAGACCGGGCATTAACTTATTCGCGGCTGTTCGATAAGCAATTAGTTCCGGATATTATATTCGATTTCATGCTACGTCTCGGGTAACTTGTACTATTGCGACGCGATATGTCTTAACGCGTGGGTGTATCGCTCTGGAAAGAGAATAGCTGGATGTTAGTGCGGCGTTATCGGGTTTCAGTTACTCCATTAGCCGAACTTGCGCGCTATCGGAGCGGCGTTTTAACTTCACAAATGTATTCTCGGCTCTCCCTTCGGGATTTTCAGCTCTCTCCGTTGCGAAAGAAGCGCGTCTCGTAGCGTCCAAACGAAATTTTCCGTTCGCACAAATTCTATTCATCGGACGAAACACTCGCCAAGCACGTTATATCGGTACTTTGTCGCGGTCCTCGTAAAACTGCCGCCTAGCCTCTCAGACAACGGGGTTAACTTATTTACAAGACGACCGCGGTTATGGTCGTGTAAACACGTCCGGCGTATTTACAGGTCTATAACGTGAGCCTCGTGTCACGACGCGTCTGCGAGAGTCCATATCTTATGGATGTGAGCGTCCGTGTGCATCGTAATGGCGACACAATACAGAAAGACAGCCGTAAAGCGTGCTTTTTGAAACAGCTGTCCGTAGCAGACGGCAGTTTACCGGCTATCGTCACTTGGCGCCGTATCGCAACCGCTTGCTGGATTAGATATGCTAGGTTGTTGCGTGTATCACGACATCGTCTTAGATCGCGTATTTCCCCGCGGCGAACCTAATCTCATTTTGTAAAATAATTCCCTCTGAATTTACGCGTATGTCGCGCGCAAATTCTATCCACGTCGAACAAATGGATGACTACGTTTTTTTTTTTCTTACACATGGAACTAATTATTTTACAGCGATCTCTCTTAATAACAATCGTAAAATAACAGAGATAACGCGATCGCTGAAATCCAAATCGTAACATTACCGGCGCACATTTATTCCCGGGGAAAACTTGAGCGCTACTCTCGAGCGATTGTCGTCGCTTTAAGCGTTTTTAATAAACGCAATGATTCTACGCTTTTGATAAATTAACGTCGTTGCAGTATTTCCATTCTCCCGGAGAAGCGTAATAAAACGTAGAGGAGGAGCAAATCCTTCCTCTCTTTACTCCCAGCAGTATTTCCCGCCAGAGCTCGTATGTAACTATGTACCATAATGGCGATGTATAGGATGTCCCGTAAAAGACACGACGGAACGTCGGTAGGTGCCCATTAAGGGTGGTCGTTTCTGCCTCGAAGGACGGCGGTCGCAAAATCAATTACGTCAGAAGCTCGTGGACCCCGGAGGTGGCCTCCGCTGTAACGTGGTGGAAAGATCAGAAGTCGACGACGGGGTCGAAAGTGCAGTCTTCCTCGTGGAGGCATAGACCAAAGTCAATAACTCACCCATCGAGAAACAAAGTGAACCGCCTTTTCGCGTCACAGAGAAGGAATTTTTCTCTCGAACGAGCGACGCTCGCATTATAAAATGACTTTTCGGACCAATTATCGCGCGATCAATTTGCGCCAGCAACGAGGGAAAGACGAATGAATAGATAAATTTTAAGAAGGAAGATACGTCCACACATTGAAAAAGGAATGCCCCGCAATTATCCGCAAGAACGTATTGATCCTCGGTACGTTTCGCAAGGTGAAATCCATGAATTTAACGAAGCACGAAGGCGTTGCGAAGGAGAGGAGGGATGCCGAACTATGCGGCAAGTAGCTGCTTAGTGACGCGTGATTCATAGTTGAACCAAAGTATCGAGTGCGATCATCCGCAGTAAAGGCGCAGACGGTCGCGGGGATTGATTGATAGTCTGACGCATTGCAATTTGCAAAAACAGTACTTTCTAGCAGGCGTGAAACGTGCGTGCACATTTGAAGAGTATATACGTTACTTTCTCCCCAGTCTTTAAATACCGCGGAGTAAAACGTCCCGGCGCGACGTCGTTTCGCCGATACGAGTCGTCTCGAAACAGAACGTTACGATTTCCGGTAAGTTAACGTAAGCAAAAGCGCGTGGCAGAGAGAGAGGGAGAGCGTCGTTAATGCAGTTGCCAAGCGGAATCCTCGGACATTTTCAAGCCATCTTTGAGACGTCTTTGAAAGCTCACCTTTGATGAGAGCCGCCACCGACGTCGGAGTTACAGAGCAAGGCTGCTGGCTTTAATAAGAGCCTGGCAAGCGCCGCCACAAAGGGATGCCACAGGAAATTTCTATGTCTCGAAGATAGAGTGGTCGCGAGAGTTAGAGGGTAGTCGCGCCAGAAACGTCAGTTTTCGTATGTATCTTTCCCCCATCTTTTTCCGCTTTAAATGCAAATAACACGAGGGAGGGAGCGACAGGTGCGCTTCTTCGACATAATTCATGCAGGGAATTAATTCGTTTGAGCTATTAATCGAAAGGTTTGTGACGCGACGCGTCCGCGGAACGCGAAAAAGAATCGTCTTGGAAGGCGCGTCTTAACAATTATCTCGTTCTAAGCGAGGCAGCCCCGTGACGCATTCCACCCCTGACTTTCTTTCAGCCCCCGAGGCGCAGGGACTTCGCTTCGAAATTCCTCGCGAGCTTCCCGCGCCGCCACCTTTGTACACTATACCTACCCGCCCTTTTTCATCGTCACGCGCCCTCCCTTATTTTCCTATCGTCCTCGCCATTCCTGTTCCCTCTTTGTCGCCTACCATTGCCGTTTCCTGCGGATCACCCCTCGTTCGCACGGCACTCTCACCCTCACCGCAGAGGGCATCGTAGAACGGAACGAGCGGCGGCCAGCAAATTGATATTAAATGCCGAGGTTGGTCACCTTGTATATTTCTTTATTAACTTGGTGGAATGGGCCTCCCGTATCCGCGTGTTTCTTATAAAAGGACGCACCTCGCACCCATCTTCCTTTATTCCACCTTCCTCGTTCGTTGTTTTTCGCTCGCAGAGCGGGAGAGCCGATTCTCGGCGTCACATTTGAACGCTCGAGAAGGAAACGCGATCTCCTCCACCTTTGCTCGCGGCACGACGGAAACGGATGATCGTACTTACGCGAAGATTGATGAAGAGCACGCGTGTTGTGAAAGGACCTGTAATTGAAAAAAATTGCTGCTAGGGACGTTATCGAGGCGCGGCTTAACAGGCACGAGGAGGGGCAAAAACGGGAGCTAATTCTTATGAGAAATTCTCCCAGAGAGATAGAGACGTAGGGAGGAGGAGAAAGAGAAGTCTTGGTTAATTAACGGCCACGTGCGTCTCATTAACGGACTTTCAACCACAAATCACGGCATGGCATCGCACGAGCATAAATACCAATTATGCGTAACTCGTACGCGGCTCACCGGCCCGAAGCGACGGAGGGTGCGTTCCAACCGAGCATAATTGTAATGCATATAAGCCACGGAGGGGTGACTCGAGATTAAAACTCCTTTCTCGAAATTAGTCCGGGAGCTCTTGAGCGGAACGTCGTCATCATCATCGTCGTCATCGTTTTATCGCGTAAATCACCAATTGCTTCACTTATTTCCCACCTTGGTGTGTAGACGACATAATTCATCTCGTGTGATCGTTTAGCCGCCATGTAAATCACGTTCCATTTTTGTGAAATATCGACGCGAGGAGGCTCGCGCGCGCCTTTATACGCAAAGTGATCGTTCGACGGGGCTTAAAAGCGTTCGACGGACGCGAATACGGCGCCAAAGTACCGTACTTAAGCGGAATCGATTTCTAGGCTGGTCCGACGATAATTTCTACGTTGTATAAATTAATTACTCTCGCCGAGACCGCCAAGCACCACCTCCTCCCTGCAGCACTTCTCTCTCTCTTTCTCTCTGCCACTCTTTTTCTCTTCACGAGCTGCAACGTAAATTACCCGGTGCATTATGGAGCACGATTTATTAATACAATTTGCCTGTACGTAAAAGGCGCCGGGCGCCAATTACCATGCCACGTTCTTGACTACTGCGACGTGGCTGCAACACGTTACATCGTAAACCGCATATATGCAGGCGCGCGCAGCTGTCTCAAGTTTTGCGGACTGTATAAGCGCGCTGTCTCGTTTTAATACATAAGTATTCCTCTCGTCGCGGTAACGTGGACAAGAAAATCTCAAAATGCAATTATTTAGGGGCGAATAAAATTATGCGGCAGCATTTACGCGCCGCGCGGCTCTTTACCCACCAGCTGGGGTCAGGTGTTGTCGGAACTTTTTTAATCCCACTTACGCTCGGAGAATATCGTAAGGGAAATTATGACAAATCCGAAGGCGCGCGTTTTATCTTCATTTCCGATGTGTTTCGGAATTAAAATTAAAACGCGGGGAATACGAATTCATTCTCAATTGATCGCTGCCGGTCCACGCGTTAGGCTGTTCGTTTTGCACTCTTTCGTAACGACAATACGCCTTTCTGTTCTCTCGAGCTACTCGTTTTAACGCTGCTTGCGACCGCGACGAGTATCCAGCTGTATTACGTTAGACGGCTGCTTGATGATGGCATGTTTGCGTACGCGTTTATTCAAGTTTTAATGCGGCAAAACTCGAAATACAAAGGAGAGCATTAGCCTCCTTTGCGAGCACTTTGCAGCTCCTATTATCGAAGTTTCTGCCAGTGATTAAACCTCAAGCGAGTCACTCAGCATCCCGCTGGTATTCAAGATTTTAAGCATTTTCGCTCGGTTGCATTGTCATCGCCTCGCGCGTTCGCTCGCCCGCACTCTCGGAATTGTTCCGCTCTGTTTAGGACAGAGCGGTCTGGAGCACAGGCAGGAAACAATTTCGTCTTGATTTTCTATCGTCCCCTTTGCGACGCGCTGATTCGCGAAAACACACGTAACATCGCTCGACTCGATGAATAATACTCCGATTGTAATCGTGCTGTTTACCGATTTCAATATAGCCGATGTCGAAATTACACACGAAATTGGATTTTAATATTTGCCGTTGCGCGTCAAAGTGAGCAGTTTGATCAAAAGGGGATCACTCAAATATTTATTTTATGCTATACTATTTGTTTAGCAATTCTCTGTGTGTTTATGTTCTCTGCTTTTCCAACCTCTAGGAATAAGTTGCTTTTTCTCCACTTAGGAAAATATTTCGAAGAATAATTATCATTTCGGTATCTAGTTTTAAATGCTATATCAGTACAGTGCGATTTTATATTTTTCTTTTTATTTTTTACGGAATATATTATTTCCTTTTTTGTGTTGGTTCTTCGGCATATACCGATCGGCCGAGAGTCGCTAATAATTTTTTCAGGTATAATCGGGTATTCGTTCTCAATCCCCCGCAACGTCGAGCTTTTCACCGAGGGTCTTTAACGAAGGCTGCCGGAAACTCAAACATAATTAATATCGCAATACTCTCTATCCCGTAGGAAAAGCCAATATTATGTGCTGCGCGAAGGAAAAGAATGAGGGTGTAGCGCAGGATAATATAGGGGCTGCCTAATATAGCACTAGATATTCGGTAACTTGGCATGAATGGAGTCATAATACAAGTAGGTACCGAAGCGCCTTCGAAGGAACGTATCCTTGGAGGGATGATCGGCAATGGGGGAAACTGTTGCCTCGGGCTTTCCCCCGGAGACTGCGGGGGACTCTTTATTTAATATCCCCAGGCTGGTGTCAAGGAATATGTATTACCGGACCGTCGTCGCTTCGGCACTTATTCGTCTTCTTCGCCTTGTTACTCTCGCCAGATTCAACGACGCGCTCGTTTTCGCTCATCGTTTCGCGTCTACCGATATCTCGTGCACAACTTAATTCGGCCTTTAAGATGATGCGGAACGTGACGTGTGTGGCCGCCGCAGTGCGACGCGAAAAATATATTTCCAACACGTCCTTGGAAACTCTCATATGATGAACTTACTTCGACTTGCGAACTTCTCGTGAAAAACTAGCATGCAGCGCCGCACTCTTTCTCCTCCTTGACACTCGCTACGTGGAGAAACTCTCCTGGAAGTTCTCGACGGTGCTGTTTTTCAATGTCTCTTCAGCTGCAAGTTGAGATTGGAGGCGAAATCGCGATGCGATGAACGTGAAAAATCACAGTTGGCGAGATACCACGTTGACGTATCGCGTTGCGTCGCTCGCGACGTCTCCGCGATCGGACGTAATCATTTTCGAAAATTTACACACCGTGTTTGCCGACGGATAGAACCGACGCGGTTTCTACACGAACGGCGTAATCAAACGAGATACGTTCCGTCAACCGCACAGTTGCTCTTTCATCTCTCCTTCGCGAAAGCATTTTACGCCCGTTTGATCTCGCGAGATGTGCTCTATGCGTATAGATATAATCAACGCCGTATAGTTACATGCTTTACGGGAATGTGCGAGCTTTTACAAACTTAATTAACCCTCTCTTTGTATCTTTGATTTCTCTTTCCCACCGATTCGACAACATCGAAATTCTCCTTCTACGTTAACTCTGTATTCAGAATCGTTATACGAGTTATATTCCGACAGACGTTTATCGATCGAGAATATATATAGATATCTGAGTTAAAATTTCGCTCGGTATTCATAGTCCGTCATTATTTGACAAATTATAGTACATATGTTTCATGAATCTCTCTCTAATTACTCCTCAACCTGTATATTCATGCACGAAGAAATATTAATCAAAGTATGTGTTCGAAGCGTTCGGCCGAATATAACAATCCATTAATATGAATTTATAATTAAGCGTGGAAATGTCGTAAATAATGTACAATTACAGCATATAATACCAGCTCTTTGGAATCTACTCGTGATTTCTAATAATGCTCCTTGGGCCGTTCACATTTTCTTTTCTATTTATTTGCAGTTTATTTTCCTTCTTTTTTCATTTCCGATATTATTTACTCATATATTTGACGTATCGCTTTCTTTATATCACGAGCTCTTTATTACTATGACGCTTAACGTTGCGTCCGACAGCACATAGAAAGCGGGATAAATAGCGTTGTACTGAAAGCTTTCGGAAAATATAAAAATGCGAGCAAATATCCGACGCAACAACATTCAGTATTTGCCGGGTCCCAGCGATATTTGCTGGTGGCGGAGACACGCGAAATTGAAGGGGACACCCTCTATGTATCGCAGGAGTGCAATATCCACTCTCAGTTTCTCTCATATACTTACTCTCGTTTATGTACGCGTAGCTTACATACAAGACGGAACGAAACCCGGGTAAAATCACCTGATGCGTGTAATGCGTTTTTTATTAAAGTTCCTACTCGCGCCTCGGGCGCGTAGTTGCGCTCAATGTTAAATACCTACGATATGAATATAAAATAATATAACTGTTTTGAACATGTTTCAAACTCTGTGCGACGATCGTTATTAATTGTCATATCTCATTTGTGTTTCAGGTAAGTGTATCGACGATTTTTCGAAACTTTGCGGACTCGACGCAGGTAAAAGTTACTATATATCTGGTGCGCGATGCTCAATCTGTGCGATTGGCCGGAAACGGACCGTCTCCTCATCTCGCAATATTTGCCGTTCTTGTCAACCACTTTCATAACGTTGAAAAACAAGGCGAACAATACATTTTTCAGAATCTTCGCTGTTACGGCCGGTTTGCATGCGATCCTTTTAACTTTATCAAGTCAACAACAATACCAATCGCGCTTACGTTACACGCGCGCCCACTTGCAGCCATTGTTTACTCTCGAAGCCAATTTTTCGTGCGCAAACTGTTCCCGCGCGGCTTGAAAAAAGAGAGAAAAAGGGAAAAACGACAAAGCCGCCAACACGATTCCGGTAGCGGTTTTCGTTGGCGGTCCAACGCCGGTAATTACCCCTTTGCTCGCTCGTTTTTCGCCGTAGGCGTAGCGCGATTCGTAACACGATCGCCCGCTCATTACTAGCGTGAAATGATTGCAGGACGGCGTCATGCGCTCTCTCGGTGTCAACCGACGGCGCTCGTCACGACAAAACGACGGAAGAGAAAGAGAGAGGACGCGGCTTTGCCATTAGCCGACACCCGTTTCGTCGCGGCCTCTCCTCTTCTTCGCTGCTCCGCGCTAATTGGCAAACATCGGCTCGCGGGCTCGGCTTATCGCGATCGGCCGGCGATTTTTGCAAATTACGACTCGCTCGTCTCTCTACCCCTCTTTCAGTTGGCACTGTCCGCAATTCAGAGATCGGCGATAACGTGCCCGTCGATATCAAGTCCAACCTTTAAAACACGAATCCCTCTCTCTGTTTTCTCTCGAATTAAACGTACCTATTCGGCACATCGCTCACCTATGACATTTGTCAGTCGAGCGAATGAAAAGTAGCATCGAATAAAGCATCCGAGCGTTCATTTTGCCATATTATTTATCGTTGTGTTCTGCAGCTTGACAGATTATTTATATTAGTCGTGTTATATAGAATTTGGCGGTTATTTAATTTGAGGCACGTTTCAATTTTTACACACAATTATTAAATGGGAAGTAGCGGAATAAACGTGCAACGTTAAATTTGACGATAAATTTCACTTAAATTTGTATAATACACACATGCCTCTGTATTCACGTGTTTACATTCGTTGCTACATTTGAAACAAAATCAAATAGGTTAATTGATCGAAAAATATCTTTCTCCTATTTTTACCAGCCAGAATCGTCGAAATTTTTTTATGATTAGTAGAAGAATATCTGAACTTAAATAAACATTAACTCCTCGCCGTCGTGTCTGAGCAAAATGTTACCACGCATGCAGAGATGTGCGGTGCATAGTTCTATGGCAAACGGAACACAAAGATAAATCTTGCAGCGCGGGAAGGAAAGAATGCACCGCCAGTCGTGTTGTGTGTTACACCACACTGACATTCGTTATTTTAAAATTAAAACTGTAAATACGTAATAAACATATGTGCCGCCGCATAGTTGTAGAGAGACTGCAGAAAAATTGTGCAAAATTCAAGGAAAAGATGCGCAAAGTTAAGAGACGATATTATCGCTCTGCAGAATAAAAATAACATTTAATCCGAATATCGTTCTCTCGTAGCGCGGTCACTCACCGGTTAAATAAAACAGTGATGAACCATCTGCTGCGATATCGATGTGATAATATTACGTATTCCGTACTACTCTCGGCAAGATCGATATTTCTGATCAACAAACTTGGACAGACACATCCCTCGAAAGAGGCATTCGCACGTGATCGTGCATGAATAGTAACCCGCGAGTCCGACGAGAGGATTCCTTTTCACGAGTACGCTCGCGCCGGGGAATCAAACCTGTATGTGTGTATATATATATATTTTTTTAATCGCGGTTAGTTCCCGGCGCGAAGCATTTTTCGACCGAGCAGCCAAGTTTGTGGGTTTGCGCTTTTGTCCGCGGTAGCGCGCAAACTGTAGTTCAACCCGACGCTTCCAAAAAGGCCAGAAAGTTCCACCGGCAGGTGGCACGAAAAAATGGGCCGAAAGGGTTTGAATTGCGATGCGGCGAGCGCTACGAGCAACCGGACTGGAAACGCAAACCCCAACCTCTGCCTACCTATCCACCCCGTAACCATCCCGCCCCTCTGTCACCCTCCCTGACACTCTGGCCTTTTTTCGCCTTCTCTTTCTTCCCTCGTCGGCAAAATTAATTTTACCGGCGCCGCCGCGATAACTCACGGTTGCATGTCAACGCTTTGACGCACATAAAAATCTCGTTGCGGTCGCGCCGCGCGACAGTCCACCATTGGATGCGCGGGAAAAAACGTGCGTTTACCGCGAGGGAAATACGCGAGTCTCCCCTGTTGGAGGAGAACGGCGACACATAAAATGCCCTCCTAATTTCCCTAAAAACGATTATTTATTTCCAGTATGGGGCGGCTCACTTATCCGGATGATCCAATTCCGCGCGAGTTCGCGCTGGAAATCTCTCGGTGGTTGGAATTTCGCAAGTTTTATCGTTCTCTCGTTGGAGATTTCCCTCCGCTTTAAATCGCTTTGATTATCGCGTCGCTCGTGAACACCATTGTGAACGATTCTGTAACGTTCGTACGATTGTATTGAACCGCGTTGCGTCCAGACGATACCGCGATGATGTAAGAAAGCATAATTAAGACGATCGTTCGGAGCGAATGGGATCCGTCATAATACTAAATTGATTCTCAGGCGGCTTGTCCCGAGGTCAAAAGCCATTTGTAAATCCTATTAACCATGTCTGCCACGGGGACAATGCAGCGGTGAATCGCGCAATTAATTCATTGCTTCAATTACGTTCCCTTTATTACGTGCCGTCTTTAACATGTGCTTCTGAATTTATTTAACGGTGCATTTGTAATCTTGCAATGCGATAGTAAAAACTTGAAATGAATCGAAAGATAATCATTTCGCTCCTTGGAAAGTAAGTCGTATACTATTTATGTGAAGACGAATCGATATTTCTCGCACGTATGAAATAATTGCTTAACACAATGCTCCACGTATCGTTGCGCGCATTAAGCTCACACGTGTCGGTGTGGTAACGTACATAATAATGCAAAGTGGCAATTTTTTAGTAATATGCGTTTGGTCGCGAGTTTAATTGCGTTTCCGTGATTACACGTCGCGTAATCCAGCGTTCTTGCATTCTCCTAAAAAGCCCCTTTGACCAGCGCGGCGAAACGACTCTACCCAATTATCTAATTTGATAATGCGACGCAGGTCGTTATAACGTAAACGTAACGTTAAAACATAGAGCCACCCACGGTTTCCCGCGTCACAGCGGGAAATTCAAAATCCGTGTTCGCGGCGATAAATCCTCCCGCTCGTGAATCAACGCTTCCCTCTGGCTCGTTCCAGTTCGTTCATCCGGTGGTGTGCTGTTTGCACATAAAGAGGGCAAAGGGGACGGAGAGCGGGAAAACGGAAGAACGCAGGAATGTAACGTATCCAAAGAGACGCAGAAATGTGGAAATATGGTAGCTCCTTGAGAGATTTGGTTATTAAAACGATATATTTGTCTTAAAGCAAGCGATCTAGCTAAAAAAGTTGTTGAGCAACGCCCGTTGCAGCTCCGTGAGCAAAACTGCACGCGTCTGCGCGCGAAGATCAAACTGTGTAATTTACTGATCAAACGTTCTCCACATAGTTAATCAAACGCCGGCCACCGGCTCGCTCCTTTAGCGGTGCTTTCGATACGCGCTCATTGATCGTACGCAAGGGCTTTCACTTGCAATCGCAACGGGAGAGAGGGTCGATCGAGCGAGCGAGAAGGTACATCTTTTTGTTTTCGCGTGGGTAGGCGCATACATCCAGCGACCCGGAACTTCTCCCCCGCTTTCCCGGGACGGCGAGGCGAATCTCTCTCTCTCTCTCTCTCTCTCTTGCGGTTCCGGTCTCGCTAGCTCCGTCCGTACCTACTTATCTCGTTAGAGACCACGTCGTCGGCGCCCACGTTCAGTGTCGCGAATCCCAGACTCGCCGATCTACTCTTGGTACGTATTCTTCCGGTAAGAAATGTCCAACGCGACAAAAATGTACGAATCGCGCGGACAATGGAACGCGCTTGTTAATAATAAGCACCGCCGTAATTGGACTCTTTGGGATTTCAGTCGAGGGTTTGCGAGAGCGCTTTAACGTCCGCGCCCGTAATTAATTCAAATCGTCCTTTTTCTCGCTGTTTTCACGGACAGACTCCGCGTGTCCCCCACGTTACAATCAAATATAACGAGGAATTATTGTGCGAATATAATTTATGCATCTATTCCAAGGCGATGCATAAATCAGTCCTTGCTATGCATACTTTTTACTTACGGAACATTAACTTTGTCACTCAATTAACATGTAAATTATAGATCGAGTTTGTAAATGTTGACATGAAATTACAAACTCTATACTAATTAATCGCATTTGGAAAATGTTTTGTCGCGAGAGAAGCAAGAACCACTGACTTGTCTGAAAATGTCACCGATCGAACGTCGACAAGAATCGATGTCGAGCGTGTCGTGCGTGCCTCGACGTTCGTCGCGGAGGGTGCATAGATATTAGGAATTAAAAGCGACATTTGCATGCAGACAGTTCCGAATATCATCTTGACACACTGTTCTCACAGCTAATTCCTGCTTCGTCTGATGGAACATTTTGTAAGTTCGACACTGGTGAAGTTCGAGATTGCTGGGGGGCATACATTCCTACGAGCATCCACCTCTCGCGATCGCACAAATCTTGAAACTCTATTTGGCATAAAACACGTGCGGCAGTTAACGTGCGTCTGCATTACCCCGCGGCGTTCCGGTATTGTATAACTTTGCTGAAACTTGGTGTCTGAGACAGGAAGAGGACTCGGGGCAAAGTGCAGCGCGCGGCAAGGATTTAAAGGACAACGGAAAGTTCCGTCGCTTTATTCCTAAATGTGAAAGCGGCGTTTTCAGGATGCCTCTCTCGCAAAATCAGCTCGGAATTGGCCCGAGATCGTTCAAGTTAGGGTAATAGCGAGATATCCGGCACACCTTATTCGCTGTAACGAGAAATTAATGGCATGGGGTTTCAATTACTACCAATTTTATCAGTGGCACTGTAATTACTCGTATTCACCTAATTCCGGGCGGACTGTATCGTGTGTCTGCACGGATATCCGAGTCCGATAATGAGGAATAGTTAGCGTCGTAACGACGAAATCGTTCGCGCGGCTTATTGATCGATGTTCGCAACGATGGAATATCGTTCCGCCGGTAACATCTCGACGTATTAAGTCGGCGCAATTATCCGATATTTTACAGTCTTCGGTAAGATAAGCGGCGCGAGTAACTCAAACGTACCACCCTCTTTCCCAAGTTGCTTACGTCGTCATTTGTCTTGTCTTTCGACAGCTTTACTGCTTTTGTGGCGCGCGGAGGCCGTTCTTTCTTAAGAAGGTGGTACCAGCTTAAGCATCTATCGAACGGATGGCCGTAATGCCGCGCATATTGCGTATAAAGCAGCACTCACGACAGCACATTCCGTTGTCCCTCTCTCTCTCTCTCTCGTGAGAGCCCATACTTTACGCCTACGTGGCTCCACATACTCGGTGCTCTCTCGCCAAGCTGAAAATCCAATCTAACGAAGTCGCCATTGAAATTGATAAGTTTTCAAGTCACAAAACTCTTTCTTTTATACCGCCGTGTGCTAAGCCTTTCAAGTCGCAACATGAGCTCGTAACTTCCATTACGCGATTGTGTTACTACCCGCGCGGTAGGGCTAATTTTACGTAATATTGCATTAACCGTGCGAATTATACTTGTCGTTAATATGCAAACGATACTTTCAAACACTTCGTCACTCGGAACTTTATCGTCACAATTCGGTCTCGTTGCGACGACTGGGATATCACGTGTGAAAAATGTGACACGTCGTTAAGATATCTCGAGGAAAAGAGCCGGGATTTAATCAAGGGTTGAGATGGGTCTTAACGCGTCTGAGAGATTGCATCGATGAAATCATCAGAGGGTTATGCGTTTTACGGCGCGGGCTCTCTCGCCGCGTGTTTTTAACTTCAGATGTCTTGGGCGCATAAATTCCAATTTCGCAATGGATTTCACGAGACCGAATTCATTTGGTGCGTTTCTCCGCGCGTTAGTGTGGAAAAATTAAAAAAATGTTAGATTGCGTGACTCACGACCAGACGAATGAATATACGAGCGCACTAATTAGAGACCTCGCTTATACCGCATATAAATTTAGAGTATCTGGAAAGACGAATTGTTAATTAGCGCAGATCGGCTGCTTCGTGGCATTCCTGAAACGCGAACGAGAGTAATTAGTCGCTCGCTTTATCCAATTTACTCCAATTTTTGTCATCTCGTTTTTCATCGTACAAATAGCTCTCTCGCGCGCGCGTTATTACACTTCACGCCTTGAATTTTATCACATACCGCTCATCGACGAGGAAGGTCGATATTAAATCATCCGTGTCGTAGAAATTAAATGTCCTAGTGATTCGCGCATTCCGACACGTTGAAATTAACGACATCGTTGTTTCGTTACGTGACACCTGGTATAAGAGAGAATGAGCGCCGCGAGAGTAAAGAGTTCGATCGTAGTCTCGGGCAGGTGTGTTTTGCAGCGGAGCTTGCCGTGGCAAGAGGCAAAGAGCGGGAACACGTAGATGACCTTTGAACCCGCTGGACTCCCTGCTATTTCTCCGTTCCTCTCCTTGGTATACACGTTTCGTGTTGGCCAACCCTTTCGTACCATTCGTCTTCCTACCGAAGTCACCACCGGGTACCCCGACATGCAACATCCTCGATTGATTTTCTTTTATGTGAGATTCATGATTGCGTTGTGTACGAAGGGTGCAGCGGGAATAATAAAAACGCGATAATCATGCTCTCTCTTTCGGACAACCATAAATCTCTCGCTTCGTTGCCGCTCTTTCCGCTAGATTTATATCGACGACGTTTTCATTAAGACCGCTTGATACATTTGATTCGCGTCTCATTAATTAATTCATCATGTCGCAGCGATCGTAGGATGCCTTCGAGACGTTTCTCCTTGGTACATTATGGCCTTAAAAATGTCGATCCACACAATGGCTATATTTATATAGTCTCATTTGTTCCCTTTTTCCTCTCTCTCCGTACGTAAATCTGCGCGAGAGTACTTGCAGGCGCGTTTAATCGTGTTTGTAAGATATGGGTCGTTGATGCACGCACGCACACACGCGTATACATCAGGGTCAAGACACTTGGGGGTTCCTTCGCGAGAAACGGCGCTCGGTTACTGAACGCGCGAACGGGCTGTACTGTTAATGCAACCTCACGATCGCGATGAGGTGCGAGGATCCGAAGAGGATTCAGCTCCTCGACGCGGTGCGCCGTCACGAGTTTCTCCTTGAACCGAGTACTCCTCGAGTTGCTTATATTCAGCCGATTGTTGAACAATCGGCTCTCGTGCAGTCTGATCGATAGCTTAACCGTGGTGCTCCGCGGCTATACCGCGCGTCGACTTGTTAAAATAAAGGAGATGACATTGACACATTGTCGGTGGAGAAAATACACCGTGCTTCGAGATACACATCCAGTCCAGAGAGAAGGAGCGTTCGCAAAGTTATGAAAAACAACGGATAAAACGTGCATATATTTTTCGAAAGCAGTGTACGCTTTTCACCGTCTCTCTACTTTACGACGCGAACCCTTCTTTAATCCTCTCTTCTTTAAGCGATCGATCGGCTCAGCCGAGTAATGCGGAAACGCGACGGTAGCTTCTTTTGCGAATGAGAAACGCTGATAAACAAATAAAACTTCGTCGTCTGGCTATTTCTCGCGCAGATGAAGGAACCGAATCAGTCTGTGAGCAAACGAGTGGCAATTTACACCGCAATTACCTAATGACCCGTAACTTTGTCGATCTACCTTCTCGGTTGTGTAATTCAATACCGAAAAAGACGCGATGAATAAAACTCGGTTGATTCGCGTGAGTTTTGCATTGCAAACCTTCTCCCCGACACGGATTACCTTCCTATGTTTTGCGGCGTTCTACGCTTATCAACAAAATGGGTCGGGTCGTGTATACATTAACACGATCGGAAGCTAATGGAAAAACACCTTAGGACACACCTTCCGGCGTCGCAATAACGTAGGACGAAACATAGAATGTCTTTCATGCCATGAGGATCATTTGAAAGAGAGAGAGAGAGAGAGAGAGATTTTCGGAAATCAAGTTCACACATCTCAACTAGACGTTGCTGTTTTCAATTAAAGAGGGAATCTTCGAGGACGGTCCTAGAAACAGATTAGAGGTGAATGTAACTTCGGATCGGAAGACCTCTTCCTTTTGAACCGTTTCCTTCGTGGAACAGAGAGAAGCAAGTCTTTGGCTCGGGTTGCCCTGCCCCTCGGCGAATTACCGCTAATCTCCTACGTCCTCCTCTCCGCCGTTACGTCTCTCACTCTATTTTCTCTCACGAGTCTTCCTCCTGTCTCGACATCTCCCTCTCACCCTCGACGCGGTTCAAGTGGCGTCTAAGCGCACTACTGGAAGCAGTCGAAGAGTCGCCCTCGCACCTATTCCTCTCCGGTGTCTCCCTTCCGACTCTTCCTTGTGTAATCCTCTCTCCCTTCCTTCTTGCTCCACAATCTCCTCCTCCTTTAACCCGTAGGCGGACTGACGTTTAGCCTGGAGCACTCGCCACTTTAAAATTCCTCCTAATCTCGGTAACCGACCTCGTGTTCGCGTAAGCCACGCTCTTCCCCCCCCCCCCCCTCCTCCTTCCACGTCTACCTTCCACGTCGAGCGTTAATGACGACGATAAAAAGATTAACGGGGATTGCCCGCAGTGGATTTGAGCCTATAGGCGCCTACGGGAGCATTCCAGCCCGACGAGAATTAGGCGGGTGGAAGAGAATGGCGCCGAGAGGCTCCGCCGACGTGAAATACACGCGGTGTGTGTAGCTCGTTTAGCGCGCTGGAATGCGGTACGGATTTTTGGAGCACGAAGAGAGAGAGAGAGAGATTATTTTCCGCCTATCATAAGGGCGCGATATCGATGCGCCAATTTTAGACCGAATGTTTTTGACAAACAGATTTCGCCGCCGCATATCGAACTGCAATAATGCGAACAAAACAAAAAATACCATCATCTCGTTTCGAGCATTAAATGCTTTTCCACGTCGGTGAGGCGACAAAAACAACGCGCGTGTAATTGTAACGCAATTGCCGCGTCGATCGATTCACCGAGAAAATTTAGCGAACGCAACTTTCAACTTATGTAAAACAATTCGGCGGCAAAAAGCGTCGCTCTCTCGTTTAGCCGCTTGTTCAGTAGCCTCGCTGCGTTTTCCCGCACGCTATTTATCGAAGAGACACTAACGCGCACGAAAAATAATCGATCGGAGCGCGTTAATTGCAACGGTGGCCTGTCCGGCCGAATAACAACACGTAGACACGAATTATATGTAAATAACAAATGACCGAGCATTTCGGTGACCGAATGATAAACGCGCGAGCGAGCTCTCCCCGTTTTCCAATTAATGGATTTCCGGCTTTATCCGACTAGCAGTAGGCGTCGTCCACGCGCGCGACCAGCGAGGCGCGAATTTATTCACAGGTAAGTGCATCGCGTTGCGCGTCAACGATGCGAGGAATAAATCTCGTTTTCGACGCATGACACATTGAGCCGCGGTTTCGATGATTTTTATTATTCGCCTCGGAACGGCCGAAATTAGCGCGCGCGCCTCTATAGTAAATTATGAAAATAAACGCGGTTATTTAAAACGCGTTCTAAATAAATGTCACCGTATAAAACGGGTGGATAAAAAACGTAATATTTTCCATTGGTTTGAATTTCCAATGCAGAATAGATTGAAAGGTAAACGTATACATCCCGAAATTAATATTCAAAGCAAATGCATATTCCGGTCGCGCTGTATCTTCCTTGCGATTGGATTTACTCTTTTTAATTGATTCGCCTTTCTACATTTATCGAGTTTACGATCGGTAACCATTATCGACGAGCGGGCTAGACGAACCGGTCTGCTGGGAAATCTCTCTCGAGTGCGCAAGATACAACCGATTCAATTGGCGACCGGTATATAGAAAGAGAGACGTATATAATTACTAAATTATATAACACCACCCGCCCGCGCGATTTATACTTTTCCCTCGCGTCACTAGTGAAGCTCGCTTTCGAACCATCCGGAGAAACCTTACGGAGGTGAAAGCAGCTCATTGACGCCCGCTTCTTCCACACGCAAGTGTCGCAAAGTGTTGATTCATGATTATGCGCTCAGTCGAGGTGTGCTTTCCGAGCGCACGTAAATAATAAATCTTTGATGCATATTATTATACAGCGGCGTTGCAAACGGATCGATCAACAAATATGTGTAACATTGTCGTGCGACATTGTTCCTTAGGAGCATTGCGGAACATTCCAATATTCACGGCGCCTCCACAATGGCATCCACATTGTACAATGCCACCTACACGTCTGCTAATGTCAGTCGGTGCCACCGCAATGTGCGGTATTGCGCGTCGGGGCTTCCCAGCTTAGAATTACAAACAAACGCGATTACGCTACTCCCTTACGCGCGGCACACGTGGGTACCAACCCGCTGGATCGATCGATCGATCGTCGCTGCAATTCAGTTCCCTCTATATTTCGTCAGAACGCTATTTTCCAGACGAGGAGATGACTAATGATCGATACAAGTTGATAGTAACATTCAAGAACAACCGTTGAATAATTTTGCGAGCGCGCAAATATTTTATAAAACCTCCACATGATTTATGGGAGACGCATTTATAGCCCACGTAAACATTTACAATAAAAATTGATCCTCTCGACATTCGAGAAGCGGAAATTTAACCGAGATAAAATTTGTAATCGCGGTTTTGAGAGCCAACGATTGAAAGAGATAAAAATCCTAGGTATAATCGCGGAATATGACATCGTAGATGACGATAACGTAGATGCTGCTTTGTAAATGTCAAAGATATTTATAATTCAGTTCGTACGAGAGCCGGAGAAAGCCGATAATTCCACGCTTTGCAACGAATGCGGCTTTCGAAAGCAGCGCTCGTTAATTTTTCAAGCAGTGCTCGCGATTGAATGTACGAGATGAGGATCGGTCCATCTAATTATCGTTAATAGTAGTAGAAAGCAATCCGCGTCTTGCTGCGCGCGTTTTGAATTAATCGACGAATTACCGCGGCCGATAGCTTCGTAGACTGGCAGTTCGACGAGGATAACACTTAAGTGTCGCAATTATAGAGGATCTACTCTCTCGGGGATATAACGCGCGCGATACGCTTCATCCATTTAATTAAGGGCCGTCAATGAGTTTACAATTTCGCCGTTATCATTACTCCGAGCGCTTTTACGGTCGGCGATTTGCAAGCCCCACCTCACACGCGCATTATACATCCCTTTATAAAATTCGCGCGGCCGCTTCTTTTTTCCCCCCGGCGCAATCCCGACACCATTACTCGGTGATCGTTTGCTTTATCTGAATCACCGCGAGCGGGCGTATCATTTAAAGACAATGTTCGTACGAGTAACGAGAGGAGCCGGCAACAGGCTCTATTAGCCGTTTTATCGGTCGCATATTCCCGTTTCGACGACTATGAGAAACGGCCGGATAAATCAGATTTCATACGGCCGAACTCGCCCGCCTCTCACAGACAGCCGAAGGAATTTACGCGCTATAAACGGAGAAACGAGTTTAAGGACCCCCGGTTATTAAAACGTAGAAACGCGAATAATTGAGTTTTACATTGAATTTACGCTGAAGCGAGGCGGAAACGTTCCTTTTTCTAAAATGGGACGGAGAGTAATGCGATACCGCGCGTTTGAATCGCAAATTCGCCCAGGCAAAATAATATCTCTCCCCGCCGGTATATATCTCGAATCTCCCACCTCTACGACATACGGTACCTGACAGACGCCACTTCTGTGAGTCTGTTGCGCGGGTGTTACACCCGGCCCGTGTTTTGACGGGCCATATATTTTTCCGCTCTTTCGGGAGCAGGGCCAAGTGTTTAGAGCGGCGGAGAATCGTCTAAGTATAGAGCGCGCGGGAGAGATTCGTAGGCAAGATGAAGCACTCGAGGCAGCGAGAATGTCACGCGGGACTAGCAATTTAACCGTGGCCTCCACGGCGAGACGCGTATCGCCTCGCGGATGATGAACCGATGCGAGATAATTTCGGAATAAATTAGCGAGGACGTGAGCATGCAAAATGCAGATGCGCAAGCCCCATAGCGTCGCTCGAGAGAGAGAGAGAGAGAGAGAGACGTCGCGTTTCTTAAACAGCGTCTCTCGAGACTTATCGATCCCGCTGCGAGAAATAACGTGGCTTCGCGCGACTCTATGAAATTCAGTGAAGTATTTTTGCGTCTACCTTCGGTACAATATTCGGGTGAAATTAAATATTGAAACGAAATATATAAGACAGAATTGGTATAAATTTTCGAGAGAGTTTTTCGGAAAAATTCCTCTTCTGGAAGTAAGTCTCCCTCACGTCATTTTAATATTTCTCCCGAATTCTAACACGATATTATGTCTCACAGCATTCGTTAATATTTACGCTCAACTCGACGGGATAGTTTTGGAAAAACGATGCGTTCCCGCGACGTGACGGATAATCATTTCAGGAGGCAATTTAATAGCAAAGACGGATTTGATTTTCCTGCAAAATAGAGTTTATCATGATGTACGTAATTTATCCCGTGACACGGACGACCCTGCGGGAGACCCGGGTTCCAGTCTCACGCTTCCAAAGCGATATGTCCGTTAAATGTGTTTACGGCATGAAGGACAGCGATTCGGTTACCTATGAAGTGCAGTTCGACGGACAATTATCCGCGCTTGTCTCTCCTGTCTACCTCATCACCCATTCGCCCGATCTGTCCGCGCTTTGGTTTCGCGAGACAGAAAATCCGTCGCGCGTCGCTGACGATTATTAACGTGAGTTTCTGTTCTACGTTTAGCGGACTGCTATTTGGACAGGGTCTGCTTTTCATCGATAGTTAAAATACCGATGATTAATTGCCGCTTGTTATTGCGATTTACCGAATCGCTGGGTGTTGCGCGTGAAAGCGGTTTATAATGGGCGACACGACTGATAAATTACTTTCCGCTGCGTTGCAGATCCGTCGTCGTTTGTCGTTAATCGAAAATCTTGCCGGCGAAATGCGCGGCAGCTGCATAAAAATTCTCCTCCCCTTTAAGCTCGATTCGCAACGTTCAAGGGGGCCAATCAGTGCCGATATTCGACGAGGTGCGCAGAATTCTCTCATCAGACGTCAGCATTTTTCCCGTATGGATGATGTTTGCAGGATCCATCCCGGATATACCTTCCTTTACGTTGTTTGCGCAATTAACCCTTTTAGTGTCGGGAGCCGATATATCGGCTCCTGCTACACCGGCGAGAAGTGCCAGAGCCGATATATCGGCCCGCACCTTGTAGCGCTTTACTATTCGCATTGCGAGAGATCTCTATCAAAATAAATTTAAAATACGTTATAAATAGTCTAATTTCATTACGAGAGAAATAAAAAATGGTTTTTATGAGCCTTTTACCAAATCCTAGTAAAATCGGCCGGTTATCTTCGCACCTATAAGCACCTCTTTTTCGCCCGGCACTAAAAGGGTTAATTACACGAGATGGCTGAGAATGTAAAGGATATGAAATTTGACATTTTTGGGGAAAGGATTCGAGTGAAGTCACTATTCCGCGTGACGTAGATATTAAAATTGCCGTAATTAATCGCACTGTCAAGCAACAACGGTTTTCCGAGATCAAAGAAATCTCTCGATCGCACGTGGGATCACGCTCGCGGATAACGCGCTTCGATTTGCGCGAGTAGCAGGTTCGCTCGAGCAACCCGTTCGACAAAACGTGGCTGCGACGGGGGAGGCAGAAAAAATAAGCGTTTCATTTGCATTCGCTTTGCAGTAAAAGCACGACGGCCTTAATTAAGCAGCGTCGAGAGTGCCGACCGGGCGATGAAGACACGCTTATACATCCGTTATCTTTTCGAGAGCCTCCGCCCACGCGGAGCGATGGCGCATAACTCGTCTATTGTTCCCGCGAGGATAAACGGGCCATTATCATTATTCATAAACGACGTGAGCTTGTTCGGCGGGCGTTGTACGAGCGCGCTGGTAAACCGTACAGCCGCGTTGTTTTCGCGGCACGGAAGCGCCGGTGTGATCCTCGCGGAACCTCGCGCCGTTCCGCTTTACGCCTCCGCCTTGATATGTTGCACGAAATCCTGCCGAGCACGCGACGTGCCTCGGCAAATCGAGAAATGACTTTGTCTTCGTCATACGTGGAGATCCTCGGCGGGTATGTCTGGATTTCAAACTCCGACATACGTATAAATAATCCAAATTCATCACACGAGTTGCGCGAACGTTTTGCAGGGCTAATCGACCATACGAGGAAAAGAAAGCCGCGTGCGTATATTCAAATGTTCTTTGCCCCGGGCGAACGGATATCTTTGTTAGAACTTTGAAAGATACGAACGAAACGCGCGAGATGAGTACAGCCTTTGTTCGAGCCCGAAAGAAGATATTCTTAAATTCGTGCGTTTCTCTGGCATTACGATATTGCCTGTTTTAGTCCGACAAGTTTTACACGCAGCCTCATTGACATTTGTATTTTCAGAAATACGAAGGAGGAAACTTGCTTGTTTCTCGCGCTACTTGGGAAGCTCCGCGAATGATACGGTGCACGTATGTGGGTTAAAGAGAGTTCGGTCGAACTTTCGCGATATAAGCTGGGTCGGGTGAAAAGCGCTTTACGAGGGCTGCGGAGTTTCTCCTTGAGCCGGTTGATTTGACGAAACTCATTGCGGCGGGGCCAAATGAAACGTCGATTTTCGTGAGCAAAGTGTGGCAAGAACTTTGTTGTGTAGTTGAAACAACGTCTCCCGAGTGTCAAATTATCGAGAAATGACTGTCGAGATCAAAAAGTCTCCAGTTAGTCTGAATGAGAAAATCGGTTGATTACAGTTTCTCACGTCAAATAGAAGTCCATAGAAATATTCCAAAAAACGTGTCCTCCGCACGTATGTCGCACTTGAAAAAAAAACATGCACAGATAATTTGCCGCGATAACATTTGCCTTCTTCTACATCTTAGCGGTAGATATACGGCACGACGGTACATTAATTAAATAGTAATCACGACTTGTCACAAGATAGCATGACTAATGGGTGTCGCCCTTTCTTTCAAGTCCACGAACGGAGACACTTTATCGCTACTTTAATGCGTCTTTATTCCCGTTCCTCAACCGTGAAAGGAAGATGCACGCCCGAACGATTTGCCGTCCCGTGTAACCGCAACATAACCGTCTTTTTGAGTAGTGGCGGTACTAGTTTGACGTAAGCCAACATGATTTTCAAACGCGAATTCCCGCTCGAAAATCAAAGAGTTGAGATTAGCACTCTCTCTTAATCAACACTTGAAAGCATCATTGATTTTTTGCGTTGCCGAGATAAATGAGCGTGGTTGGGCTTTAAACACACGCGGCTGGAAAAAGTCGTCGGATTTACTGGCGACGTTGCAGCAATTTTTGTCTCTCTTTTTGCACGACATTAGCCTGACGCGAGAGCTGCGCGATGTATCGCGACCGAACGTTGCAGAAATCTTCTTCGCGAAAAATAATACTACTTTGTTCACCACAGAGAATCGTTTATCGACAGTTCGAACTGGTCGAAATGATATGTGCGAATAGTAAACGCGGCGCTTAATCGAACGCACCGCAATTACGATAATCCGCGCACGTTTAACGTTTTATGCCTTTTCGATCGTTGAAAGTCGAGTAATACTCGGTCGGCCGATATCAGAGAAATTTAACGCGGTGTTTCGAACCGCGCGATCTCCTCGGCGGGAACGGTGTCTCTCGACGCGAGCGTAATTTAAACGATCGAGTTTTTCGCGCGGTACTACCGAAACGGTACGTGGATCGCAATTAGTAGTGTCGAACGCTATCTTTATTCGCAGTATCTAAGGTACGTGCTTTCCCGGCGCGCATCTCGCAGAGACATACGGTAGATAACCGAATTGACATAACGAGCGAT
The DNA here is from genome assembly GCF_001313825.1 of Dinoponera quadriceps. Lineage (NCBI taxonomy): Eukaryota > Metazoa > Arthropoda > Insecta > Hymenoptera > Formicidae > Dinoponera > Dinoponera quadriceps. The sequence goes on from NW_014558238.1 coordinate 2,035,318, forward strand.
ATATAATCCCTAGACCGGATCTCAACGAAAGTGGGGGGAATGCGTTCTTTTCTTCAAAATCGCTCGGCGGTGCAATCAAGCGTAACACCTTAATTTCGCGCGAAATGTTCAATTTGTGATGCGACGGGGTTACCGGTTCGTCGCTTAATGGGAATCGCGTGACAAATGCGGCGACTTTGTACGATCTAATCTCACAATATCGCATAATTTATTCGCGCGAATGAGTCGTCAATGGACATTACTTTGCGACTCTCAAACTGGACGTAATCGTCCCGCTATTTCCGCTGTTTAACGACGCAACCTCAACTCTTATATCCTTCTCGATCGTTCGCGCGTTTCATTATCCAAAGCGCTTACGTATCGCGTAATTACAAGAATAAACGATCGCCGGCTCGTCATACGCGCCGATGAAATTCTCGCGATAACGATGTCGCGCACGCACGCGATCCATCGGATATCGATTGGAAAGCACGCCCGTCGTTTAACCGGATTATTCACGCTCCGCCAATGAAAAGGGTCCAATGAAATTGCGATAAAGCCGAAATTGCGAGCCTCGCGGGGTCGAAGGGGAGGTCGTGTCACAACGGTTCAACGGTAGAATAGGGGAGGAAAGGGGGGGGGGGATTGATCAAACCCGCCGGCAAATATCGCCGGACGACTTTCATTTTCAGCGCACTAATTATTCAGCTAGGCTCGCCGAACGTTCGTTTGTTTCTGCCGCTTTCGCAAATAGAAACGCGAGCCGAAATGCCGCGCGTATCCGGTCGTGTCTGAGCGGGGCTCAAAAAGCGGTGGCCGCGATTAATGAGCGTTACGCTCGAGAACGTCGCGACCGTCCCGAGTGTGTGATTAAGCGTCGCTATTATTTCGACCGAAGGTTCTCACAATCAAGGGCATTATCATTTAACCCGAACGATATCTTTCAACAACCGAAATTAACGTTTACTGCGCCAAGATCGTATTTTAATCGATTATTTGACTGCCGATGTTATGCGAATAGTCAACTCACGCGGGTCATTAAGCGTTCGTCCACCGATTTCCAATGTCGTTTTAGTGACATCAATTAGTGAGCGCATGTTAATCGATCCGTAACGATCGGAATATATCTAATTAGCGGCCGTTAAAATCGCTCGCTGATCCGGCCGAATATGCGTCCGTGGCAAAAAGCAGCCGATGTTAAAAGTGCCCTTTCGAAAAACCAAACGAGATTTGCCTAATTAAATCGACGGAGATGAAAATCCCCGCTCTGTCGCGCAAGGCTGCCGTACGAAATTGCAATGGAGCGAGGAAAGAGGCCGTGTATTAATGGCCTTGACGATGATATAGTTCCCACTACGTGATGAGAGGCACGGTTAAAAGCGATCATTTCACCGTAACATCCTCTTGTTATTATTAATTGGCAGCCTGACGGTTCACGTCAGCGCGATAGATCGTGCGGTACGTTGTCAGGCGCGGTGTTTCTTTTTTTTTTTCTTTTCAAAGTCTCTGCGCGAATATCGTCACTTGTAAAATCATAACAGTTGGAGACACGCGGACTAAAAGAAATATTGCAAATTAACGCCGGTACCACGTTAAGATAATATTCCTCTTGTTATTAACGATTATTCGAGTAGTGTGCGAAACGCACGCGGCAAAATAATGAACGCGATTAAGGAGAAGCTGACGCGTTGCTCGCGAAACAATCGCAATAATTTCATATTAAGTTATCAGGCAGACGTCTACCATTTTATTATCCTACCGCTGGTAAACCGTATCCAGAGATATAGGCCTTCGCATCCATTTCTCGCGGGTACATATCTCTAACGGTGGAAATAAAAATCAGATTACACGGCGCGCTGTCGGCGCCACGTTCGCTCATTAAATTCATATAATTCATTAGGCTCCCTATCGCTATGTAGCGTCGTGCTGCGAAATGGAAGCTCCGCGAACGCGTACGCATATTTTAGCACCTCTTGGGAGTCGAGCTGGAACGATTCGAGACACTTAACACAGCCGTGAGCGAAGCTACCTCTCGCAGCTGGGCTCTCTAATTACCGATTATAATTAGTTGCCATCTCGATTTTTTCCACGACGAATCAAACGTGGTCGTAACAACAAATTTGTACCTTTACGACTCGTCTCTTTTTTTTTTTTTTTTTTATTAAGTCGATCTTTTTAGAACTTTATGGTTTTTATTTATCGCGTTGTACTATTAAAAAACAAAAGCCGAACCTATCTGTTTGTGAGAGAGAAATGAGCATAGAATATTGTATGTAGAAAATCAAAAAGGGCGGCTGTATTTCAACCGAAACAAAGGGCGCAATAGATAGAATGGAAAAAATATGCAGAAAATCGGCGAAACGTAGAATTTAGAGATTCAAAATGTTGAAAAAATATATTCTTCCCCGTTTCGCTCGGAATTATTTGTGAATTCTTGAAAATGTGTGCGCGCGTCATATATTCTCCTGGACATCTGTTTCCAAGCCCGAATTATTGTCATCAGTGCGAAACAACGTTGCATCTTTCCTTTCTTCACTCAGCGGCGGACCTATACGCGACTCACGTCGATAAATCGTCGGTGCACGCAGTCACGCCACAACTTCGGGGTCGCCGCCGGCACGAAATTTCGGTTCGTCGTCGTAGCCGCGCGCGCACCACCAAGTGGCGGGACGCGATAATTGCTAGGCGCGTTGCCAATTCGCCGCGGTGCTGTTAATTGATTCCCCGGGAAATGGCCGCGGAACGACGACTTGCCGACGACGATTTTGCACGCTTGCCATTGGCGAGTTATCATCACCCGGACTTTATGCGGGAGGGTAGCGCAAAATCTGCCGCGCTCGTTACATTCGCTTAACCCTCCCTCGCTCAATTCCGATGTCGCGCCGATCAAGGGACGCCTACATTTGCCGAACGTCGGCGAAGGCTCGTTGCGAAATTGTATCTGTGTGCTTTTGTAACAACATTTTCCCGCGCATTGAAATGATGTTGCAGATTCAACTCAGTCTGTATTCGCGCCCTGTTATTATCGAATCGCTCAACGGACGTGAATGTCTTGATTTGAAATCGATTTTCTTCCATGGAACTTTCTTGCTCGGATGAGGGGGTTGAGTCGGGTCTTATATCGTATCCCGGGAGACCGTCAAGATAAGGGAGAAACGTGTATATATATATGACAGCGTCGCGAGCTTTCCTGACGAAGCGGACGGAATGTCATCGATTGGTGTCTCGCGCGCCTTGCGCGGTGGGAAAGTAACGACCTGCGTATTATTTATTTAGCGACCGAACGGGAGACGCCAACAAACAGCTAATAATTTTTGTTACGTTCGCGAAATATAGGGGAGAAGAGGATCGCAACGTCGAAGTGAATTTCCACAGTGAGGCATACACGGCCATTTCTTTAGCGACCTCGGATTACAACAGCGATAGCTTTGGCGAAGTGCTCTTTTAACGACCTATTCGATACAAGTTTTTCTCCCATAAACACGTAAACAAAGACCCTCTAAAATCCGCTAGTCGATTGTTTTTGCAAAAGTTAAAATACAATAAAACCCATTTCGACTCACGTCGTACATTTCACGTGAATTTATCGAAAAATTGCAGCACTGCAATTTTTGTCCCGGGGTTAACGTAGAGTATGGGAGGCATAATGCAACAAGGACGTAACGCGTCCTTGATGGCTTATGCGCCGTGTTTACCACAAAACCTCATTTGAAAGTTTGATTAAAATTTCAACGGGTCGACCGTGTAACAGACAAACTCGTCGAACTCGGTAGAGTTTTATAGACTGACTACGACAATTTTTATAAAATCTGATCAGCATATTTTCCGCATTGCATAAATATTCCAGTGGCACGAATAGAACGCGAAATCGTTTGTCGTGGAATTGTTGGGCGTAAAATTAATAAGCGTTCTCAACATTCAATCTGTACTTGATACATTAAATGTATCGATATTTGCGAGATACAAATCGCGATATTAGATTAATATATTTATTAGCGTGCGAAATAATTATTGCGGGCGTGTGCCCGCATAACGGGGAATAATTATATTTCACATAAAAATATCGAGATATCCATATAACACACGCGAGATTAACCTCGGAGAATGCGCGTTAAAGGAAAAATAGCGTTTCCTGATGTTAATAAATCTCTTTACAGAGATAGACGTGAGTTATCACGAGAGCTTTAATGAAGTTTCCGCTGCTCTGCCCCATCGTTCCAGGCTGCATTTTTCGGTGCAAGATATTTCGAAAAATGACGTTTTCCTCGCAAAAGCGCGCACATTCTCGTCAATTACCGTATATTTATAATGCGATGAATAATTACGTTAAAAATATTATCCCGTCGTTCTATCCATCGTTCCAGGCTGTGCCTCGTCCCGGTTAATGAATCTATTCTTTTTGATCAGAGACGTTTTTTTTTCTACACTGCCCCCCGCGGTGCCTTTAAAGGGGATAAACGTACCGACCTCCACACTTCCGTTTTTTCATAGAAGGCGCCTAGAATACGGCCGTAAATTTTCGAACGCAGACAGAGTCTATAAATATTTGGACCCTTCGTTGGCGGCTACACTCCTCTTTCTCTCCGATTTTCCTGGTGTTAAGCGGAGGCGCTAGAGAGAGAAACCGCGCTACGTCCCTGGAACGAGCTCCCTCTTTGTCCCCGGCACGTGTTTCTCACTCTGACTTAATTAAGCCGTCAGTACAAACGCGTAGCATCCAAACACGTGGCTATGTCAGATTTCGGCGTGGCGTCCTTTACAGCACGCCAGCGGAATCACGACGGCGCGTGGAAGCCGAAGAGAGACGCTTAATTCTTGTTTTCGGGATGAACCGGAAACGCCTGTCCCGGATTTCATCGCTTTCCAAACTGCTTCAGTGTTATGATAGGGATTAACACTCTCGTTACGCCTGTGTTCTCCTCGTTGCTTCCGAGTGTATACGCGCGTCCAAACCATATGTCGTTGCGTTTGTTTAGAGGGAGCCTCGTTGTAACAGCTACTCAATGATCCCTGCGTTTCTCAACAACAGCGACGCCGTATCAATTGCGTGCGCCGCTAATCCCTAACGAGATCACGATAAGGTTTCGACCGAAAGCGCACCATTGTGTCCGACTGAGTTACAGGAATTACGGTCCGTCTTACCTTTCACGCAAACGCAATTTGTTAGCGCGCGTCTGAGCTAGGTCCAAACTGTATCTGGGTTACGCTGAAGTTTCCTCTCTATCTGGCGCACGTGTTTCTCGCTCTGAATTAATTAAGCCGTCAGTACCAGCGGGCAGCGTCCGACCGCGTGGTTAAGTCAAGCTTCGGTGTAGCAGTTCGGTAGAGACCGAAATCACAGCCGCGTACGGCAGGTAAACGCTCGGCAAATATATACCTACAGCACGAAGCGAAAAAACGCCGCCTTTTGGGACCTGTCACACCGTCGGACCCTAATGACGGCTCATTAGTGGCATCCTTTTATTTTCCCCGTAGGTGGGAGATGAAGGAATAGACGCGAGCGATGATTATTCGTTGCGGTCTCGTAAGCGCCGTGACGGTTATCGAAAAAACATGTGTGCGTTGTGGGAATGCGATATCCTTCGAATCTAAACGTTTAGCATATATGATAATATGTGGCGAACCGTTCATTATTTTAATTTATTAAAACGTCAGAGAACACCGAAATTGAGAAACGGTCAGCTGATGTTTATTTTATCTCTCTCTCTCGCTGCACGCGTTTTTCCACATTTTAGCAGATAATTTCATATTTTTTCGCATTTCCTTCTGACAAAAGCTCCTCAGCTGTTTCGCAATCGTTTTACAGAGGAAGAAATATCGCGATATCTAGGTGAAATTTTCTGGAAAATTCAAAGGTGAGCGCAACGTCGCATTAATTTACCAACCTGATGCATTGTTTTCGTCGCACCTCAGTGGATCATTATGTGGCTTTATGTGCAAAGTATTGCAAACCGTGGCATACCTCTTCTTTCAAAACAATGCAGCCATTAATTAACCAGCGGTTTTCTATTCTTTCCTCTTGCTTTATAAACGGCTCTAATTACATATTCATCGAAATGAAATCTCCCGCGTTTCGATGAAGAAACGCTCTCTGTACACGCGCGCGTATCGATTAGTCGTACTTGGGCCGATCGTGTCGGCGCGGTTTCTTGCGCGGCGTTCCGCGAGGAAACAAAGAGCCAGATTTTCCACGGTGCAGTCGAGTATAGCTTTCAGTCCGGGCCCTTCCGCCTCGTGTTTCACCGCTCCAACGGGGTGTTAATGGTGCCGGAGGCCGCAAGGCCATCCATCACCGCGGCCTCTGTATGCTAGGCGCTGTCTACTCACGGTGTCTCCGGGCTCTTCCGTGTGAACCGCAACAATGCTTCTTCAGTTCACCGATACACTTACGTGCGTTCGAACTGCAATTACCGGCGATATCGATGGAACAGCTAACGGTGTATATGTGTTATTGTATTTGTTTCGACTGTGTACAGCTTAGTTGCGCGCACCGTAAACATAATTGCAATTATTGAAAGATCCATCGATGAATGCAGCCGCGTTAAACAGCTTACGCGAGAGATTGCGTACAGATCAGACTATTGATAGGTGAAACTCTCTCTCGTACGTGCCGATCGCTTCTTTCGATACATTATTGGCACTTGAATTTTCAGCCCGAAATATATATTTCACTGAATGCGACTTTTTAATTGGACTTTACCGTAGATCCGGCTATTACTTTCTCGCGCGTCAAAGCGGTCGTGATGAATTTATTTTTGAGAATTGCATTAATCTTTAAGAAGCGCTTTCGGTAAGTGAGCGAAGGAATGTACGCTTTATTTACTGATGATCTGAAAAACGCGGTATGGCCTTCGCCTTACCCTCGCGTCTATCCCATTTCTCTTTTGCCGCCTCCCTTTCCGTTCCCTCGTCCTTCATTTGCCTAAAAGATCCCTTTGTCCACTCGCCTTCATCCTGCTTCACTTGCAAAATCCTCCACGCATCTCCTACCCCCTTCGATCCTCTTCGTTCGATGATGCCAGCCGTTTCGTCGATGAAACGACGATAACGAGATATTCCACGATACGGAAGTGAATTTTTCGCGAACGGAATTCGATACACCGGTTCGGCTCATTGAATTGACGTATCCGCGTGTCTAATATAGAGCATCTTCAATGGTCGATATTTGATCAAGTTGACGCAGCTTTATCGTGCAGCTTTCAAAGCTTTGCCTCTTTGGTGCGAATGTTTCTCGTTTCCATCCTTGAGAGAATTTTACTAATTTTCGACAACTCGCACATCAGGGAGGGAGGAGCTGCGATGTGCGCTTTAAACGCTTTAAGTCTTTTCAGAAATGAAAATAGCCGCGAATATGTTGCAGTCGGCTACTTTTATCAGTGAATCATTCTCAAACGGTATATCTGGAAAGTGTTGTAACAATTTTTGAAATAGTTAGATATAGATAGATATTGTGATAATATACTTCAAACTTTTCAGGTATATATTGAATGAAAAGAACTAAATTTTTTTTAATGTCACTGCATTTTGTAAATATAGGAAAATAAGGAATTGTAAATATATTAGTTATAAATTTTACTACAGATTAACATTTCAAATTACGGTAAGATGCCTTTTTTTATTTTGTACAAGAACTTAATTATCACACACACATTATTATTATATATATATATATATATATATATATATATATATCTGACAGATTATTTTAAATTAAATTAAATAGTCATATTTACACATTTTATATTAAATTTGAATTTATTTAAATAATCTTGTACATATGTTAATATTCTCATTAAAATCCTGGCAAGCTATTTATATATACACGTACAAAAATATTAATTATGTGTTAGCCAACTTATTGAATAAAATTATTGAATATAAGTTACGAGTCTCAAATCACGTAATCCAATCTGAGAGAGAAGTTTACACTGGATATCTTTTCCAGGCATCATCTCAAAATGACATTTTAGATATCTAGTCAATATAAAAAACGACTTTGTCTCTTACTGGAAAACAATCGTTATATATAAAATTGTATCTAAAATGTTTACAAGATAAAATGATACTAGTTACAGATAAGGATACACAAAAGGTATCTGTAATTAGATATGTGTAACTAGATACGTTACAATATTCCGTACCCAGCAAGCAGGTGCAATTTGTACGATTATCGAGATCGTGGTGTACACATCGGCATAAAGTTCTTTCATTCGCGAACGAACGTTTATTCAGGAAACCCGCTCATGTTTAATGCCGCACTTAGACCGCGTACATTGTGTGCTTTGACGTATTAATGCCGCTGATTCACCCTCACTTACGTACAATGTGGTGTACAAACCGATACGCCGCGGGCAATGCTGAAATGCGACTATTTGCGTAATGAATAAATATAAAATATTCAGCGTGCAACCCTACGTTCTCTTCGTCCTTTCCCTCCACCTCTCTCTCCTATATTCGAATAAACAATCGCGTTGTGCTTATTCGCGTACACAGCGCATAGCGTACGCACGCGTTTCCCGTACCATCCGATTTATATTGCGTCATACGTAAAAACGGAAGAGTAAAATTAATTGTTATTTACTATCCGCGCCCATACGCCCGGTTCGATATTTTATGAATGGACTCTCTCTGAATGCGCAGGTAGCAAACGCGGTTTTCGGTGGATTGATTTTCTCGCTGGTATGGAAAGATTAATTTGCGCATACATAGCAGCAGGATACATATCTATCTCTATCCCCCTAGTCGATAATACGTGTTAGATTCTGACGCTTTGATCGTTTATTGCGCCTCAGCCGCGCAATCTTCATTCGGAGAACACGCCGGTACAAGAGAGAATATTGCGAAAGTGGGATATGCAGGCCAGACGAAGCGCTTACTTAACATAAATAATAGCAATCTTAATAATATCACGCTGGCATAACACAAAGATGTACGTTCAATACGCGGTCAAAATTCGATTAAATTAATTTCAACGCAGTTTCCGCATTTCTCCGTTGAATATAAACCCGACTACATCGCGCTGTGTTTATGTTGCTAAAATATAGAACTCTGCACGTGCAAAGATCAATTTTATCCGAAACAAATTTTTCTCAATAACCTAGAGTCGTCCGTTGAAAAAATCCAAGTCCAATTTCAGAGCGGCGTAAATTATATATGATACGCGAATATCAGGAGAGGAGGGGGGGGTGGGGTACGTATCGATACTAATTTGAGGAAAATTTTCGAAACGACCATTTTCGTTACGTCTCGATTACCAATAATCCATCCGAAGCTGAAACTTCATCGGCAGAACTCTGAACCACCACCCACGTGAAATTCAAGTTACCTTTAGAACCATGGTCAATTCCCGTTCTGTACTTAGCAAGGTATCGTCTTCCCTTCACAGACGTGCCCTTAACGACAAGCTCACCCTTAGCTTCAAAGGGTCGTTCGCGACCAATCGTCGTCGCCGCAGCAGCTCGTTTTTGCGATTGCGACGAGCGTAACCACCCGCGAAAGCTCAACGGGCACGAGGCGTTCGGCGAATTGCGTAGCGCGCGTGTTCGCGTGACTCCGTCGAATTTACGCATCGGCCGTGCAACCCTGTCATTTTTTCCTTCCACGGATTCCGTGGCGCCGCGTCGGAGCCTTTTCCCTCGAAGTTGTGCGTGTAGCCTGGGTTATGATTTCCCATAAACGCGCCATTCTTCCGGCGCTCTCTCGTTTTATCCACGCACCACTTTCGCAGATAAAATCGCGCGACAGGTTTTCCTGCGGCCACGCAGGGAATAATTACACGGCTAAATGCGGGGTTCATCGCCGATTTCGCGTCGGCCGCGAGAAAAAATGTTTGCCGCCGCGGGAATCGACTACCGCGCGGTAAACTCGATGCATTACGTCTTCATTCGATGGATCTCTCAGCAAAGAGAGATAAAAACGAGAGAAAAGTAATTATTCTCTCCGTCGAGAAAAAGGTCGCGCGATAGCAGTACTATAAAAAACTCCAAGTACCCTCTTTAATATGCAGCATAAAATATTTTCCAACTATGTATAACTACTTCGTAAACTATCTTCGTAAACTTCACCAACTGTTGTACGCTGAACTGCGCTCTCAATTTTTTAGCTGGGCATCCACTTCCTTAATCGAAGGAAACGGCGAATTTTGCCGGAATAATTAATGAAAATTCTTAACGAACGTAAATTGTAATATATCAACTACGTACCTGAAAGAAGCTCGGCAATAATTCTTTATTTATTCGGTTATTCTCGGACGAGCATATCAATTCTTCTTAAACGTGACGTGTCGCTGGAAGATACGAATAAAACGAGAAAATATTTTAACCCGCAACATTTACCGCATTTACTGATTTACTGCGCAATCTCGTGGGCACCTCCGAAAGTCGCCGATTATAGGAACGCTGATGAACGTCTGTGCCTTTCTCGATGCGTCTTCATTTATTTTTATACTTTAACCGGTCGGCTATATTTCATACCTGCGTAAAGAGCGCCATCCTCCGAAACTCGAGTGGTTAATTGCCACGTTTGGACGCCTCAGCGGAGGCATTAAGGCATCACGTAAAAAGCAACACCAAGTTTTTCGGCCCGGTAATTAAGTTAACCACGCAGCGCGGTATAGTCGAACACACACGTAACGTGAAAATTCCTTCGCAAGCCTTACATGGCCTCTGAAAAATTCGACTTTTGATAAGTCTCGCCGTACGATTTGAAATCAACCGGATTAGAAGCCGCGACCGGTAATCCAAACCATTTTTACGCAACTCGACTTTTCATATTTCCCGTGTAATACGAGTCGCCGACTTCTCTTCTCTACCCTCGATTTCAAATTCGCGCGAATGCGACGCGATCCTTTTCCTTTGACATATTATACGGTTGAGAGGACGCGCGCGCTATCAGTGTCGCAAACGTATACGTCGTGAGAGGGAAAGGGGCAGCGAGCATCAAAAGGACTTTGTGAAACAAATCTGATGCAATTGAACTTCGAACTGCGCGCGGAGCCTGAAAGTATTCTAGGCGTGGAAAAAACAGTACGTGCGCCGCATTCGAGAAATGATCCGAAAATTACGTAAATGTATGATGACGCTCCATCTCTCCGCGGCGTCCTATCGACAAATTGTTTTTCGAAGTTGTACTATTTTATTACAAAGCGTGGAAAACGTGAGGATATTTCATACGTAGTATATGGATCACCGAAAAAAAAGCGCGACTTTTATTCTCAGTCATTTTTCTGTGAAAATTGTTACGCCAAGGGAGGCAATAGAATGGCTTAAGTATACATCCAAAATAATGACGGAGTTAGCCGAAGCTAACAACCAAAAACGCGGTCAATCGGAAAAAGTTACTTTCACAGAAATCGGACTGTTGCAACATCGTAGCGATAGGTGAATTAGATGAATGGTATACCGGAAGCTGAATATTTTTCATCGCGTTTAAACAGCGAAAACCAAACTGAAGGAGCGTGGCAGAAATGTTTTTGTTTTATTCCTCGATCTATTTGCTCGCGCGTCAGTAATTCGCCACAAAAATTACGACCGCGTTGATAGAATGTGTACTAAAGCTTCTTTATTAAGATACCGGGGAACAAAACGCATTTTATCGCGGCGTCGTTATCGAAAAAGCTACCGTGTCAAATATAGCGAGTAACGACGCGATGCACTCTGAAAAAGAATTTCACAGGCAGTTAAAGTTCTAATATCGCGCACATGTAGCCGTTTTTACTTAAGAGCCTCCCGCGGCCGTAAAAATACCTACCGAAATTCGTTTTCACGGTACGAAACGACGGCGGACACGCACCGGCTATTCTTTTGAATTCAGGCGATCCGCCGTTTACATCGTATCTGCAGGGTACGTTGCATGCAACGCTCGTAAAAACTGTCTGGAAGAGGTCTGCACGCTCGTGAATCGTGAAAAAAACAACAGGAGCGCGCTACGTCCAAACAAGTCGGCTCCCTCCTTCGCGAACTCTCTCTCTCTCACCATCTTTGACAATCACGGCCGTGCAGCTTCGCAAATTTGCTCTACTGAGTATCTCGGCGCATGCAGTCGCTGCGAACAGACGGACAAACAACGTGTGCGAGGAAAGGAAAATTTCAATGCAGACACACGTAGGAGCTGCCTCTGTCTTTCTGACTCGTTTATTCCGCTCGTTGCGCCACCTAATTGCTTGCAACCGTTATAGACCGAGGAGATTGTTCGAGCGGATGTAACGTGATTTTACGGTAATTATTGTTATTTCGTTCTTAACGACGCGGGCTAAGAAATTGCGAAACACATTACATGCGTGACGATGTATCGTTGTAAGAGTGTAGAGTACGTGATTGTTGGTCGACGCGCCACAAAATACAAGAGAGAACTTGTCGCGAGAGAAATTCGGCCAGACGAAAGAATCCAACGTTCCTCTTTTTGGCGGTAATAATCCATCGGGAGGGGGCGATCGCCACCCTTATCCGCGGGTTCGCGCCGAGAAAGAAAAGGAAACAAGTTTTCCAGCCCTTTGCCGACGCATACCACCGGCATTACCGCGACACGAACCGGCGCAAAGTATTTCCATTACGCGGCGATGTATTTCACCGGTGCATACTTGGTACGACGATTTTGCTCCATTTGAATTGTAAACCACGATTTTCTTTTCCCTCCCGTGAGTTATGTCGGTCGTTCTTCATTTTCGCGGAACGGAACGAAGCGTTCGAAATATCTCGCGTTCTCCCCGGATGAATATTAGTTGTTATTGCATCCAAGTTGGGGGCGACGGGCTTGTTTGAGAATAACGGTAAAAATACATGTTAACCAAGGAAAAGTGCATCCTCTATGCGGTGAAAATCGATCGTCCCGGACGTACGTGATGCGCCAAGTGTGTTTCCGATGGGCCGTCACGCGCCGAAACTTTGTTAAACTAAGGTGGCTAATCATGATTTAATTGCATCGCACGTTTGCCTATAATAGGATAATGTTCTTGCTCACGCAGCCGCAAATTTTGTTCGCAAGTTTCCCATTACGCCATAAATAATAAGCCGGCGTTTGACTCGCCTTGAGTCAACGACTCTCTCAGGGCGGGGCGCATTTTAGGCGTGCGAGTCGTGAAAGCAAACTTTAGATACATCACGAATATATTTTTTTCCCGGCGAAAGATTTCATCTCTCTAGTGATGCTATATAATTTATATGACTTAATATTCACAAAGTAAATGTACCGCGTAATACTTTTTAAACGATGATCGATGGCGCCATAAGCGCATCCAGTTTTGAAAAACGATGGCTCTAATTACCTAAGGTACCATTAACTCGACATTAGATTCATTTTCATTAATGTCTCGCGCGAAGATAAGCTTTCAGAATAGAGAGTCGTTAAGCGCTTCTTCTAGAAATTCATAAAGTTTCTCTCGTAAGCCGCTCTCGCAGCTATACAAATTTTTCCATTATTATCTCGACGTTTTATGGCGTCCCTTACGTGGCTGATTAGCTGTCACGCTCATGCATTATAAATATACCGATCTGCATCTGATCTATGAATAATGCCAGCGGCTTAAGCCGCTTGAGTCGCCGGTCGTGTAATGCAAAAATACTCTCGCCTTGAGCGAAAGTTCCATATCTTCCGAGATTAACGTGAAAAACAGCGTGTGATTGTACGACTCTTTTCTTCCCGACTGTACCGCGCACATAAAATTTCAAGAGGATATGTCGTCTAATTTGCATAATGCCGAGATTCTCGATCATCGTGTCACTTCAGCTACCATCCGACCGAAGACTTCTTCCGCGCGGAAAATATCAGCGCGCTGTTCTCTCGCTCGTTGTTGCTTGAAAAACAGAATCGTATCCAAATGTTTGTTCTTTTGTTTAGATCGACATTTGCGACGCGCTATATATATATTTTGCATGAAGGAAATCATTAAATATTCGGGCGACACACTTTATCGTCACGAATTCGTTATCAGTGAAATTATACGTTCGCAATAAAACAACAATTGAGCCAATGGTCGAGCATTAAGAGAAATACAATACAAAACTCGTATTTCATGAATGCATCATTAGTAGAGTTTCGCGGACGGAAATAAACATTATCACGACTCATTGTCGAGTAGTGTGCGCCTTATCCGTTTTCGTCGAATGCACGCGAGCTTCCGTTTCCTTCGTGTAATAATTATTATCTATTGCCTGAACATTTTTATCCGTCGACTCGGCTGCATTAGTTTTATCGGTTCGCGAAATGCAAACGTCGTAGCTACAACCAACGCGAGGTGACCATGCGAGGTGACAGAAACGGTCCGCTAACGAGGTGGCCCAGATGGAATCGACAAAAAGGTTACCGGGCCTCCCCGGCTCTTACTTTAATTTCTTGCGGAAAGAAGACAAATTGCAGTCGGTCTTAATGCACACACAACGACCGTAATTTAGCGACACACAAACGTTACTTTTCCGCGCCGTCGTAAAGTGCATTTTCCTCAACGTCTGGTATTAGTCTTTATGAGAGCCGCGCGCGCAGAGGCTAACCAGGTTTCCTCCGAATTTCGCAGATGTTAAATTAACGCGACGAGCAGATTAACTGCAAATATAATTTGCGAGGGTCGTCCCGTCGAATGCTCTTGTAAATATCCTCACGTACGAAATGCGCGTATTCCTTATCTAAATAGCTAGACCGGAGATTTATTCATTCAACCGTGTCGCGCACTTATTCTGTTACCTTTGGCAGCACGCAATCAATTTAACCCTCTACGCGCTAAATGGTGACGATAAAGGTGTGCTTCAACGATCGGAAGATCTTTCTTCGATGTAATCTCGACAATTTGCGCATTCCATTGGCGCCGCTGTCAGAACGCACCTAAGAATAGAATTAATCGGCAGGTCAAAAACCACGAATGGAGCAGATGCTCGGCGGCGTATACACCAGAGAGGAGGAGGGTGCCCCGAAAGGGTGTTCGTCCCAAGGACGAGTTTCGTAAGGGTATCTCGGTTGGCCGCATGCCCGGAAAGTTGAAAACGCTCGGTGTAAACGACGCCTTCCGGAATCAACGCGAGTCTTCTCCGAACTTTCGCGCCACTCATAGAGGCTAAATTTAAATAATAATTAGGATTCGGGACGCGAAAGTTTTAATCGCTTATAAGGCAGATTGAATCAGGAATACAACTCGGATTTGTTTCGCGTTGTCACATCCGACTTAACCGCGGGAATACCCATTTTTCTCGAAATTGAGTGCATTCGAGAACTCGTCTTCCGCCCCCGTACTTAAAATAAACGATTTTTTGCCTGACGGCGGGACTGTTTTTCATTCGTCTGCCGTCGCTCTCGTCCGCCGGACAAATTTTTCATAGGTCGGCTTCACGGGAGCGCAATGAAAATTTCATTCGTTTGTCGGCAATTTTCATTAAATCCGCCGTCACCTCTTGACCGTCCTGTTTGAAGATCGATCAAATATTTTCGTCGCAAACTGGCGAGCCTCGAGATGTTCTGTCTGGAGAGCTTTGCAATTATTCCTCGAAAACGCTGATTGAGCGCTAGGGTTAATTTTAATCGTACCTGGCGGAGCATCGATGTTATTTCGCTCTTTTTTGCCATCTTGCGCGCGTTTTACAAACGATCTAATATCGCGTTTATACTCGAGATAATTGTACAATACCTTGATTCTCACGAAAGGTATTCTACCGAGCAACCTTGTTAAATTTACCTACCGGTTGTGAGATTATCAATCTCTCCAGCATTGTTGAAGCTTTTCATCGGCACAGTACCGTAATCGTCGATAACCCTTTATCTCGAACTTTTCATTGGCTGCCAACGAAAGCGTGACGAATAGACTGAGGGGTTTGCTTCGACCCAAGTCTGACGTCTCGCGGGGCAAACGAACATTTATGAAATTTTAAGTAGCCGCAACACGGAACCGAGCGGATAAGGGCTCTCGACGTTGTGTTATCCACTAATCATGAACGGCTATAGCTTGTAACTATAGATCGCCGTTCTTTCTTTCTCTCTCGTGCTATTCAACGATACGTCGGCATAGGTTCCTGCGTCGCGATACAAACCACGTCATTGAATATTTCGCCATCGTTAGTTATCCTCAATCAACATCTGTCGTTATCGGCGTCTGTTTTTATGCCGTAAATTCTGTTCATTTCATAATTGACTCTAGTTCGATGAAACGCAATCGGGAAATTGTTGCCGGGCTAAAGCGGCCTGTTATTTTCTATGTTCGCGCGATGAAATTACACTCGAATAATGAACTTGACTTAATTGGTAAATGAAATTTACCTCGGTAGCCGACGTCATTCAATATGCAATATTTCGCGGAAGGCGAGTTAGAAAGTATGCGTCACATTATCGATTAATGAATGTCGGAGAGTGGGGACGAAACTGGAACTTCTGGCAGGGTCGGATCGCGATAACATGGTTGCACAACTTTGCGTCTCTGTTACTAACTGTGACGTACTGCGAGATACACGCATTATAACGGTTGACATTCTGTTTTTCTCTGTCGCGACAAGATAACGGTACGTATTTTATCGTGCTGGATATTGTGATTTTTACACAGCAACGAGTTTTAAACGCGTCATTAGAACGATAAAATACGTTGCGTACAGACAAATTACTTAAATGATGTTTTAATATAATAACGTGAGATAACACAAATGATACTATATCGTACTTTAGGGAGCGTTGAATCGGTCAGTCTGATCCGTCCCTCGAATCGACTCTAGTTTCCAGTCGCACACGTAAATGCCTTTGACCGCTTGGCAGACGTTTACACGTATCGTGCCCCTCGACCTTCCGCTCCGAGAGTTCTCTACTTTCGTTATTCCGCATCGTCGACCTTTCGGCAGAGACTGTACGTCGCATGCCGAGTGACATTTGTACTACTCCTTCAAGTAAAAGCAAAATAAAGATAAAGTAATTTCACATAAATTCACATTGCTGTTTTTTTCGAAAGGAGATAAGTTAATGCATTCCCCCTCGTTAATATCGTTAGTTGTGAGTAATATTTTGCCGTCTTTCTCCGATCGATTGAGATGAGAATGATATTAGATTTGTAAAATTTATATATATATATATATATTTTTTTTTGTTTCTTTAACGCATCATAGCCGATTCGGTAAGCCACCGTTGGCTAAATTCCACGCGTTCACTCTGGCAACGGTTACCAACGGCACTCCGAAAGAACCGGTTCACTTCTGGCCCTCTTCGATCTAACGAATCTCATATTTCACTGTTAAGCACGGCACCACTTCGTGGCCAATTAACTTCGATAGTGCGAGCAAAAAATCGGATCACCGTCGTTGCGGTTCGAGTGAAGGATACCGACCACAGGAACGTTGTCGCGTGTAGCAAGAATAATGCGATGTGTCTTACAAAAAAAGCGGAGCGTTATTTCCCGCAAAGTTGAGACGTAATCGATCGAATGAAACGATTGTTTCTAAAGTACCGATATCTGTGATACCGAATCTAATTGAAAATTTCGGACTTGAAGATTTTACATCGACTTAATAGCTGGTGATGTTATGTATCGCGTTTCCTGTAACTTCAAGGTATTCCTTTCATTGATATTGACCGCCATGGCTTTAATAGATGATTAAGCGTTCTCGATATTCTAACGCGTGGAAGTTCAGCGCGAAATGTACACGAAATAGTTCAAAGGTCGTGAGAACATCGACCTTTAGCATTCCTGGTTGGCTACACCGGAATCGAACGGTGGCTACCTCGAGTGAGAGTTAAAAGCGATGGAATGGAGAGCTAAGGAAATGTAATTAAATGTATACCTATGGATTTTAGCTTGCGCGTGCTTCGAAATACAATATATACGTGTATTTCTCCTTCTCGCAGAGACATATATGTAAAGTTAATTCAAATGCTGCGATTTATTCGTTTTCAACAGATCTTCTTGCGCGGCATTCCTTCGACCGGTGTAAAGAGTTACACAAGATGTACCAACGTTTACTCGCGACTCTTCATTAGCGTAAAGGAATAAGGAATTTCAATAAAACCATGATTTCCTTAAGGCTCGTATTAATTAAAGAGCGCTCGTTTCATATCTCCGCGTTATCTCTCGAATCTTTTCACAACTTTCACAATTTTATTTCCTTTATTGTATACAACCGTCTCTTCTAATTATAATATCTACTGTATAATTCTCTCTCTCTAGTGAAAGATGTATGTGCTTGAGCGTGTATAAGTAACAGTTTACAGTTATTTCATGTTACACGCAGCTATGAACGTTTCGTCGGCCTAAAGCGAAAGTTTGATCGCTCAACCTCGTCCGTATGTGTCGAATACATTTATATGATGATGACAAACGTAGGCTAGTGCTGAATTAGAAATCCTTTGCAACACGTTCGGTATAAGCGTTAGTCCTTTTGAGGCGAGCAATACAATTCATTTTATACATATTAATATTGTCAACATAGCAATATCGCGTAGCTTTGTCATTGACGTACGTCGTGATAAACTCTGTGCATCGAGATTTGATCATATCGGTATTGATAAGCGTGCCGCACGCATTCCTCTGCGACAACGCCATCGATATCGCGTTTGAGCAGATATTTCGTCGAATATTTCTGTAAGCCGTATTTATATTTAATATGAAATTTCAAGCCTTTTATAGGATTTTAAACGCGCAACGTATCTTATAAAATTTCATTGAACGTTGAATAATCCTCGTAATTTTATCCTTCTGATATTCAATATATTCGTATAAAATGTGATTAATATTAAAAATAAGCATCGGGAACTAATTTCGCAGAGTCCGATTACTGTGTTTTATATTCGTTTCAAACATTCTTTTGCAGAATTTATATTTACGAACAAATAAAATCGGCACTGTTCTGCAGTTTGAAGGTAATATTAACAAAAAAAAATGATGAGAGAGAAAATGATACAAGAATTTGCAAGAGAATCGCAAGACAATTTATCATCGTGTTTCGAAAATCCTTTTTCTCTTTGCCTGGTACGTGTTAGAAATTGTTTTTAAAATATCTGTTCCTCCGCGCGAAATTGGCTATATTATGCGCCAAATAGCGTCTGTTTGCTGTCTTCTTCCATGAATACCGAATGAAAATTTGGTCTCGCGTCACAGCCAAACACATCCGAATTACTCTGCAAATCTTTGCACGTGCTCGGAACTTCGGGCGACAACGACATTCCGCCGGGGCGTGCATCGGAAGCCATAATCTCGCCGCCGGCCGAAAGGATCGCTCTTTGTGTTCGGAAGTAAGACAATTCTACGCGCGTAATACATCTACTGCGCTCGCAAAGCGGATGAATGCAGATGCACCACCTGTTTCTCGACAGTCATTTCCTAATATGTTTATACGTTGTTTTTTTTTTTCAGAAAACAATTTTCCGTAAATGAGAGGAATTAAACGGTAACAATAATAAATTTACGTCACGTGATAAGAGCATTATTTTACTACGTGTCTTGGTTGCTTACAACGGCTACTAGTCGTCATGGACGAGCGAGACGTGTAGCTTGTGAATATTTTATATTCGCAATATTTCCGCAGGTCCTCTCTTCGATGGGCAATATCGGTTGTTGTACGAATGGAGAAGATGTCGAACGAGGGGTGCGAGCGAGATGGGGAAGCGCGAGAGAAGGCCAGAGTGCTTCTCGCAATAAGGGTGAGAATGAGCATGTGCGGTCGCCATAAGTACCTGGAATATATATTGTCGCGATGCTATACTGCGAAACACCGGTAGCTCGCGCGGCAAACCGAGATAGACAGACGAGGAGGAGGGAGGCGAAGAAAGGCGCGAGAGGAAGACAAAGAGTCAAGGGGGGGGNGGGGGGAGATGCACTCGCTCTCCAAGCAATTGCGCTGTACGTGCCGTCGCTGGAAATGAAAGAGGTGCGAGGAGGAGGAGAGTACACTCGATATTGTTTCTACCGCTTTTACCCTTCTTCGTTTTTTCTTCTCGCTCTGGCCTCTTTACGTTCGTCTCCTGCCTACGTTATCTAGCTCCTCTCCGCGCTTATAAGGTGGCCCGCCACTTTATTGCATCTGTGATCTTTTCCTTTATTACGTCCCGCACGCAGCGGAGAGACAGAACGGTCTTTATGGACGCAATTACGGCGCATCCGGAGAGCGTGCGAGCGCCCGAACACAATCGACGAGCCGGACGTGAAACGTTCTTCTGAATGGTGCGCGCAATTCAAAAGCGGCGGGCAGTAAGTCTCGGCCGATCGTCCGGAAATACCGCGGGCGATCGCGAAAGAGCGAGAGAGCCGGTTTTTATGCGGAAGGTTTAAAATTGATTTATATCGTAAACCCGCTCTATGTCGCTCGCTTTGTCGAATACGCGCGTTTCGAAGATTAATATATCGCTCCGAAGAATGCTCCGCTCTAGAATAAAAAAAGTTATTAAAATGGCGTGTTCGATCTAAAAGCCGCCGCCAATATTTTCGTTCAACTTGGAAATGTCCCACGGAACCTCGCGGAAATGAAACGCGGCTCTCTTTTGCAACGTAATTTCTTCGAAGCATAATATAAAGGGGCGGAAATTTAATTTTTACACAATGGACACGCCTTGAATATCCGTGTGATATTCGATAAAGCTTTTACGGCCTTATTAACCGACGTTAACGTTACAATACGCAACTGACAACGCGTTTAATCAAGCAAATATATTAATATCGTACGTTAATGTATTATTATAAACGACGTATTTAATAATATGGTACGAGCATAAAAGCCGTCATTGCGTGTCAGCTTCAACAGAAACATTGCACACATTCACGAAGATAAGAGAGAAAAGTTGAGCGTAAATCAATTAGCGAGAACATAATAACGGGGGATGTAAAGATCGGCGCGAGCAATCGAGTTAGCCCCACCACTTTTGCGTTGTTTGTCTTAACGTTAATTAGTCGCCGGTTTCTTTCATTATAACTTGGAAGCGAGACTGTCGGAGGAGTACGCTAAATTCCTCGAATCACCCTTTAATAACATTCCAGCCCTTTCTTACGAGAATCATCCCCGGGAATCCGGGCGACCATTCTTCAAAGTTGCCTTTGAAGTTAACGTCCGCCGGCGGGAAGGGGGGCATCAAAGAAATCGCGATCGCTGACAGGTGCGGGGATAAATTGGTCCGCCACTATAATAAGAGGTGCCTGCCTAGGAGGCGATATGTATACCAAGGATACTTGGGCGACACCGATGCCATAAATTTCGGGTGAAACAACGTGCAATTTCGACACCTCATAAATCGCGGCCGATCGCCGATCGCGCTTGAATTTCAGTTCGGCACGACAAACACGATGTTCAACGCGTGCCAATGAGAGCTCGCTCGTGTATTTACAGGATAAAGATTCGTTGGACACCGAAGAACTACAAATGGACGGCGTGGAAAATCGCTTCTCTCGGTTACTTTCGCCAAAAGCTTTCGAAATTCCCCGTTCCTACGCTGCAGTCATAACAATTCGTTGCTTTCCGAAAACATTTCTTCTTCCGCCGGCTAATCCGAGTCGAGGCAAAGAAAGGAATAAGGCTGTATGTCGAATGAAAACGGACGAACCAAGATTGCTTACAATTTTCTATCGATTTTCCCGGCTCGCGATTTAATCCGGCGATTGTAATCCGTTGGTATATCATTTAGTTGCACTTGGTTGCCTGCAATCTCCACAAGAGCGTGCGTAAATAATTTTCAATTTTAATTATTGCTATTACCAAATTTGCTTACGTATCGAAAAAGTGGTCGAACGATGTCAAATCATATTTATGAGAATTTAATTAATTTTGCTTAACACAGCAATCGTCGAAAGAGGTTGAAATCATAAAATTCGATAACGGTCGCTCTTCCGTTGAAAAATCTTGGAACGCTTACTTTTGCGCAGTCAGACGTGTCAGAGAGCCGTGAATTTCTGACACGTAATGATAAATGGAGGACGCCGTGACGCTCTTTCGACCGATTAAACATAGCGGACATAACTACTCGACGTTGATATTTATACAGGGGCGTCGCGACAAAATCGAAATGCATTTCGCATAACGAACAGTGCGTCGCGTCGGCGCGTGTTTGAGAGCGGCTGTCACGCGAGGTGACGATCCTTTCACCACCAATGCCGACGCGGCGGGTGGCAGATTTTTAATTAAAAAACAAACTTTATCATTGGTGCGCACCGGGCATAATTTACACGGCGAAATAGACGAACGTTAACGACGCGCACAGCGGCACTGGCGGCGACGATGGCGGCGACGGCGGCGGTAGTTCAATGATGGATCCTCATCCCTATGAAATTTTAATTAAAACTAATACTAACGAATTTACCGTCGATAGCCATTCGCTCTGTGTACTTCCATCGATTTGCCGAATTGGATTGAGAACCGAATTTCAGCGTGCGTGTCTCCTCGAATATCACCGGCAAATAAAACGCGCCAAATTACTCGTAATTAGCGCTGATAACAGCAAAATGTTCCTTGCGGCGAACTAGTATAAAATCCCTACACGTGAGGAAACACTCCATATTTCGAACATTCGCAATGAAATCCGCTCTCTTTGCTTTAGCAAGTATATACCGTGCAAAGCGAGCACAATGGCAATTAATTCGACGGCCCACCCTCCGCCGAAATTCTTCGCGACGGGCATTGTGCGTAACAGCGAACGGTTTCACGTCGCCGTTCAGCGACAGGGGGAACTCTCGATATTCCGCCGCTAGACGAAAGCACTCCGCGCGCTCTTATTGTGGGAAAAACAATGCAATTGTTTCGGGCTAATGTGGACGGCTTGTCCATTAGAACGCGCTGTCGTGGGACTCTCTTCCCTGCATTTCACGCCGCCGTTAATCCATTCCCGATCCATTATACCAAAGGTACATCGTGTGTACCTTAGAGACGCGCTAATTTACTCGGCCGGTCCGCCGGC
The DNA here is from genome assembly GCF_001313825.1 of Dinoponera quadriceps. Classification (NCBI taxonomy): domain Eukaryota; kingdom Metazoa; phylum Arthropoda; class Insecta; order Hymenoptera; family Formicidae; genus Dinoponera; species Dinoponera quadriceps. The sequence continues at coordinate 2,058,124 of NW_014558238.1, forward strand.
TTTTGTATCGCACTTTCATCTTTCGCCAGACCGGTCAGGGGTAGTCGCGGCATTAATTATTTCTGTAATTAGTACCGCCACCGGGGGATAGGAGAAGTTCGCGCGACGGACCGGCGATCGCGGAATAAATATCGCGCGACGCTGATGAGTTCAGAGAGTCGCGCGCCATCAGGATGCAAATGCGATCAGCTTATTTACAATTCATGCTGAAGGGCCGCGATATTAAAAAATTGCGCACTCGAAGGGGCCAAGCATTTTGCCCGGCCTTAATCGACTAAACTCGACCGACGATAGATTTCTTTTTCTCTTCGTCAGATATAAACGAACAAGTTTCACGGAATTTCTCTCAAACGTTGGCGACGTTTGCCGAGATTTCCACAATTTTATCGACTTTAATCTGTTTTCTTCGCTTTAGCCCGAGAGATTAATCGCCACTTTGTTGATGGATCCCTCGGTAATAATTTACGTGGCGTGCCTTTAAGCCTCCGACGTCGACGTTCATCTACGAATCGCTCTCTCGGTAATCTTCGTGGTTTAGCCCGCGAAATAATACATCGTGACGCGCTTTGAACATACGCTCGATCGATCGTAGCGGCAATAAATGATTGATTCACATGGACCCATACATTTCGCCTTCCCGACTTTGTTCGCGCTTTTAACTTTGCGTTCTATTAAACGGGTGGTGGCATCTTCCCACGAGATACAGTCTGAGTTCAGCGATATTTTTTAGTAGGAAGTGGAAAAAATATCCGGTGAATATTATTAAAGAGAGAGGAGACGCACGTAAAAGATCGCATATTTTGACGAATGATCACCGTTGTCTTTGGTCGCGATGCTTCGCGGTCGTCGACTGGAAAGTTTGGCCGATCGGTCGTGTGTCGGTGTGCGCACACTTGTGTCCGAAGAAGCCAAACTGGAAGAACGGGATTGGTACTTACGACCTTAGTGCGACCGAAACTCATTTCATTCACCGATTCGCTCGGGTTCGTTCCTCTCCGCCATGCTCGGCCAGACGCATGAGAAATGGGCCGCCGTAACCTGCAATTTTATACCTGGCATTTAATAGAAAGCAAGTGCTCAAGCAACGTACGAGAGAGCTATAACGGCTGATCGAACGCTTCTTCCGGATAATTCGAGATAATTATCGAGTCGTACACGATTAACGTACTTTTCACTGCCGAGGTGCACAATAGTTGAGGAACTAGGTCGATAGCGTGATTCTAGCAATCCATTTGTAAATAACTATTTGCAAGTAACGCGCAAAACTGAATGTTAAAAATACCCCTTTTTGCTTTTTGACGAAAACAACGCGTTCTATCTTTTCGATAAGTGTACAAGCAGTTATCTCGATCGTTTCATTTTCTACTGTCGGACACGCCACATATTTAACGCTTCCACAAACTGAAATATTGCATGTGTGACCTTTATACCAGATTTATAAAGTTTGACGGTCTCATTTAGCGCTAAATCTACAAATTGGAATACGACCCATAAATTATCCGCGCCCCTTCCCCGCAAAGAATAGCAACTGTAAAGTACAATGAATTGTGTGCCTTTTAATTATTTAAACGACGCTAAAAATATGCGTGGACATATTTTGCGTACATAAATTGATAACATATTATTACAGTAAAGATTCTACCGCAATACATGGGATAATTCGGATGTAATTTTTTGTCACGAGCAAAAAATCGCGCGTGTCGTCCATTATTTGCGCATTACGATGCAGACGACGTCTTGAGTCGACATTGTCGCGGTTCGAGCGCATTGACAAATAGACGCGTAGACGTTGCTCAGTACCAACATTTTGCGATTCGTGTAACAATGCTATTCACCTGTTGCATCGAAGCCAACAAGAAGCACGAGGTGTCAAGTTAAGGAAAAAAAGCGAAATTAGCATGAGTTTTAATGTAGCTGATTTGTGTCGCACAGCGATCAACGCAAGCCCGACAGAACGGACAAAAAAGTCTTTCCAACATCTTGTTTCTACCTTTCGTCCTTTTCGCGTCAAAGGACAAAGGGAACCTTGGATTTTTTGATCGTATATACGTCGGTCCTGGCCGATAGTTTGGTCAATATTTCACGTGAAATATTCTCGAAACTTTATAGAGTATTTCGAGAAGTCAGTTGATGGAATTGGAGAATGTCTTCTTCTTTGTCGAGGATTCGACAAATGATTCGAGGTGCAAACAACGCTCCTTCGGAATTGGAAATATCGATGGTCCCTCCATTGGGAAAGTATCCGCGCAAAATCCGACGCTTTCCAATATCGGCTTCGAGGAAATTCGGCGTTCCGGGCGTGAAGTGTATCGTGAAAGCGTAGTCGGGTGCGAACGGAAAATATTACGCTGCATACGAACCTGCAGACCCTCTCATAACGTATGCAGTGCAGGGCTTTATGCGCCAGGTGCCGGTAGTTATATCGTACGTGTCCCGTCGCCCGTGTGTGTACGCAACAAACAGTCCTCACGACTGCGGCGTCCCACATTCTCTTTTCGCGCAAGCATCTAACGACTCGAACACAACCTCTCTCAAAAAATAAACGTCCGAGAGAGGGAAACGAATCGTACGAGGGGGAGCGATATCACAAAATTCAGGATAAAAGATGGTTCAAAGAGACGATGAGAGGAAATGTGAGCTTAGAGGTGTAATTGCACGCCTCCTGATTCGGCGAATCAACACTGTCGGCAAACACAGATGTTCGCAGCGGAAACGGTTAGTTAGATGGGAAATCTGTAATAAGCCGGTATATGACGGCGTGAATTCATATCAAGCGTTAGTTACTGCGACGTTCGCTTTGAGAGGAGTTAATCTATACTCGGTGAAATCCTTCTTCTTTTGGGAGCAGGCGTCTCGTTAAATCCCAAACAATCCCGCGTGCATCTATGCGCTCGCAAACGTTCAAGTGGACAACTACGTATTCGAGGCTATCGTGAAATCGGATGTGCTCGTTTTCGAACGAAGCGATCGTTCGTGCAAAGCCGAGTAAACGGCGGAGAGGAAAAGGAGGAGAACGTGTCGATCGGTGCGGAAGACTGGTATGAGCCGGGCCTATATGTGTGTGTACGCGCGCGGAAGACAATCACAGTGAAACCCTTTGGGCCAATATTGACGCAGGCTGCTATCGCAATAATGGACAGACGTGTAGGGATAACGCGATGCCGCCGCCGCGTACATTATACTCCCACCGCTTGTGTTTATACAGCGCGGATCCCTGTGTGTACGTGGGCCTACGTGCGAATTGTCGATAGATACGCGTCTTACAGCGCGCGCATGTTTTCGGAGCGAGCGCACTCGAGCTGTCAATCTCGGCGCGCTTAGTCCACACGTGCGTCCAAGGAGAGAGACTGTTTTCCCTGCCAAAGGGGTAGACATTTATTTAACGCCGATACCGCGTGATTGCCTGCGTAAATGGGATTTTTCTGTTGACTCGTTCTTTTGTTTGCGCGGAACGACAGACTGGTATTCGATCCGGAAGAAAACCGTTCGATCGCATGCCGCCGCGGAATGAGAGAAGCGTGCCTAACGGATGAATCGATTTGCCGCGGCCGTATCATTGGGGAAATTTCCAACGAGTCGATACTTTTTACCTTGTATTTCCCCGGTGACCGCGGTGAGTAATACGCATCAAATAATTAACGGACGAGACGCGTAATCTTTCCGCCAGACCGATGTATGGATAGCCCACTTAATGGAGGATGACGTCGTAAAATGCACCGGAGAACAAGATAAATCCGCGCGCAGGGAAAATAAATCATGGAGCATACAAATTGAATTTCGTATCCGCGCGCCCACTTTCTCCAGATCGTGAATCAAAACGACGTTCATTAGCTTTCTCGTTTTTTCACCGCGCGAAAAATTCCTCTCGACGACGTCGGCGCGACGATGCCTCCAAGATTCTCCCGATTAAATTGCTTTTCGACCGATTTGTCCCGCTGTTTGATTCAAATGAGATAAGCGAGTGTCAAGCTCAATCTATTATGACGATATGAGACAAAGGACGAATGACGAATGATCCCTTGTCTCTGGCTTTGTTCCTCCTACGGCACCGCCTTCAATAGATGAACGAACCCGCGTATTTCACTTTTATCTCCGAGCTCGCGTCTCTTTTCGTAGACGAATACACCGTGGAGGGTTCCGCCTTGAAATATGAATTTGTTTTCGAAGGGGCGCAAGGGGGGAGAGACTTTCTTGCAGCCTCGCGCTGCATCTCGAAGGATCGTCTTCTTCCTCCTTCGGTCGCACGAGAATTCTTTGTAAACCTTTGGGAGAAAAGACATTTATTGCCGTTATTCATGGCGACTCGGTTTTGCCGTGATTGCACATTCAATTTATGTCTTTTTCTCTCCGCTGATAGCTGTACCGAAAGCTTTTCCCGAAGAGAGAGAGAGAGAGAGAGAGAGAGAGAGAGAGAGAGAGCAGTCTGCGAGAAAAAGAAATAATTTGAAAGGTAAGTTATTTTTGTAGGATCTATTTGGGTTAGAAGTTAGTAACTGAGAACTCTGGTAATGTCCTGGGAATACTTCGTTTCGAGCCAATGAGATATTGTCCTCGTTGCGAAAGAAAAATTAAACGGTCCTTGTTATGTGCTAATAATATCTGTTTTTTGAAAAGTGCTTTTGACCACTGCTTTTGACCATTTATGCTTTTGTTGATAAACTTTAATGCGAACCTCTCTGTCCCTCCCTCCTTCCTTCTTTATCAAATAATTCGCGTGTATTCACTATATATAATAAAAGTTGGAACGTTTCTCTCTTCCAACTATATCGTCGCTGAATCGATCGATATTATTTTGAAATTCATTCGGTTCCGTTTAAGCGGTTAAAAGGGACCAATAATAGGAAGCTTTGAATACCCAATAGGTTCTTCGTAAGAAATAATCATTTTTCTTGCGGGAATCGGAAATCAATCAATTACCGTAATGATTTCGCGCAACTCTTAAGTTGATAAATCGTCCACTTGAACGCTTCCTTCGAATGTTTTGCCCATTTCATGCGCGACTGTAATTAAATCGACACTCTAACGTACTTGACGAAAACTCTCTTTTTCTCTTATCGTTCAGCTTATCATTACAGTTTATGAAATATCTAATTTTCTTAATTATAATTCATCGTTCTCACTACGTTGATTGCGAAACTTATACCGTGCGGTCAATGAGAAATGTGCCACGATTCATCGCAAGAGTGTGCGGATCTGTTCTTTTTAGCTGCAACTTTTTACGCTTTCAGTGCAAAACACACATACGCGCACGCTGTACAGAGTGGATGTAAAAGGACGAGCGAGGAAGTGCTAAAAAGCACAGACCTAATGCCGAAACGTTGAAAAGATCAAAGTGCTGACTATCGCTTTTCTGCCGTGCCCTTATTACCAACAATGACCTCCGCGCGTCTCGTCGACGGTGAACAATTAAGGACGCCTCATTGGATATATATCAGTGGGAAATGATTTCATCGCGATCAATAACCACGAGCAATTTAGGCTCGGTGTTCCACGGCGTTTTTTTTCCTTTTCCGTCTTCTCATCCAGCTACCTACCTGCGGTAATGTTCTCTCGCGCCGGCCGTTGCCTTTGACCATCGCACAAATTGCAAGCTCGAGTCGCGGTAAAGCCGTGCGAGCAGCCGTCGCACGCACACTTCTCTGCCGCAGACACTACGGTTAAAAAGTTTGCAACCACGCGTGCTACTTTCGCGGAAATTCGCTCCCGCATCATTACGGATCTGTCGCAACGCGTGTAAATAATAAACATATCCTCGCTCGTCTTTATCGCGTTCAATGTAATGTGAGATGTTATCGTGGTATATCACGTTTTTATTATACCGTCTTAAAAACAAACAATGCTCTTTGGTCGGTTCCTAAAACAATTCCCTAAAAAATGAAAAAGCACCATCTTCTAGCTGTTTATCCGCGAGAAGATCCGACGAAGAAATCTCATCGCAATTCGACGTCAGGAAACACATGATGCGAATGACAAGACTGAACTTCAGCAGCAAAGAGGAATCGTTTTATAATTTGTTAACAGGCGGTTGCTACGGGAGCGCTATCGATCTCGAAGTTCGCGTAGTCGCCGATAAATCCTTTCGTCGACGGTGCGTTCCGAGGGAAAAGTTGGACGATATATCTCGCGCGAGAAGAAAAGTACTAGAAATCTCCGTTACAAAGTTCGCTAATAGACCGCGCGCGTAACAAGGACGTAGGAAATACCATTAAGGCGTGTACATGCAGAGGAAGGGCTTTAAAAGTGGTGGTCAACTCACGAACAAACTTTTGGCGGATATTGTATCGCGCATTGGCACCGTGCCCAATTTCAATTGTTCCGTTTCATATTCTTTCTCTCCCTCACACCATTGGCCTTTTCCCGGACCAGCGATTCGTTTTTTGCGCCGCAAATAGCTCGCGCCGTGTACGGCGCCCCGCTGCGCCATTCAACCCTTGTTTTGCCTCGCGTCCCGTTTAGCGCAATCCGGCTGAATAAAAGTGATTAAAAGTGCGGTCGGTGCGTAATAACAATGGTATCCTTCCAAGAATTCCTACTTTCTACTCGATCGCGGCGGAGTAATTCGCCCGATACTGACCTCGGCGTAACTTCCGGAGATAGTCAAACAATGGCTTCGATGGGAAGGTCCTCTCTATATCGCCGAGATTCAAACTTGTGTGAATTATTGAGCGAACGGTTTAACAAATGTGAGATTACCCACGGTAGAAAGAGAGAAACGTGTCAATTTTTGTCGGACGCACTTTTAACAATCGCGCCGAGTCGGAGGGGGTTAACGAATATTTACACAGTGGAATCGTAAACAGGGATGCCAAGCTCTCTTGCCGCTGTTCGCTTTACATACTACGTTCCACTGTGATTACCATATATACTAGATAACGCTTTTATGTATTTCGGTCCAAAGCGGGCGGATACGGTTAAGCTGAGATTGCTCACCTGCCAATTGCTTTGAACTAGCCTTTGCCATCGTCTTTGTGACCGGTTATATACGCCGATCGATCATTATCCGTTACTAGACGCTCTATAAGCTCCCGATACACGTAGTAATATTAATATATTAAATCTCGGGCGATCTCGCGAGAATTATCGCGATTGTGCCAATCGGACAAACCCCGAGATATTAGCGGAATGATCTCGAATTTTTTACCGGAATAAAATTCAATCGCGCAACAATATCTTTCAGGGATAAAGAGGGATTTGTCCATCGTAACATTGTGCATCGCTCGTGCATTACTAATTTCCGTGTTTTTTCTGTTTCAGGTGAGTACTTGATTCGTGCCAACGGTCATAGCGAGATACACGTAAGTTCACTCTGTCAGTTGATTGGAGTTTTCGCTGAAACGTTTGATGCATTATAGAATTGATAAAATTGTTCGAAAAGTATTTCGACAAACTTGGGATTAGCGATGTGAGTTGTCCAAAAAGATACGCGCGATTGAGTCGTCATCGCGTAATCTCGTACCCTATAAAGAAATACTCCGACGGCCGTTCTCATCCTCGCAATCGGTAACCTCCAGAGACACATTTCCCAAGTCTCCATTCTATCTTGCACAATGGCCTGCTCGCGAGGAGAGGAAGCTGTCACGTCCCGCCCCGTGATGTAGGAAACGAGAAGCGTCTCTGTCGTCGACGGCGGCGCCGGAATTATTCACGAAAGCATACGTGACGGACGTGTGGGTGGCGGTGGTCTCACGATCGGCATACACATCGATGTTTCGTCCTCCCGCGGGGACAAACATCGGCGAGCGTCGGGTGCGCGGGTATTAGCATAATATTGGTTCCGAAATATGAGTGAACAACGTCGCCGGACTCGGTGGGTCGATAATGCATAAAAGATAAGAGGAGGCTCGCTCCGGTCACGAGGAGGACAACGGGGTCTGAAACTTATCTCCCGCGGCGGTGTCCCGGTGAAGGACCAAATCGAGGAGAGAGGACGGTGAGAAAGGGTGAAGCAGAGGAGGGAGCGGAAAGTTTGCTGAAACTCGCGCTAGGTCCGTGCTCACAAAGTTATTCCGAAGAATTATTGAAAGTCTTCGGTGCGCGCCCCCCCCCCCCCCTTCCCCCTCGTTTTCTCACTCGAGATCCTCCGCAGGTTCTTAGCCACCTGCTTCCCTTCTTCCGGAATGGCGGAAAAGAGACGAACGGAGTGACGGGCGGGAGGGGCTTTACTCGCGTCTACTTCCGGTGTAATGAATGGAATCTTAATGGACGGAGTCTTGTTTACGATCCGAGTTTCTCCGATTAATTACCAGTGTAGATGAGGGCGCCGGTTAACGCGGCGGTAATAAACGGCGAAGTTTCCGCAGGCGGCCAGTCACCTCCGGCAAGATGGTGGTGGCTATCTTCGGCAACAGCGTCCGAGCACGAGTTCTCTCGAAACTTGTCGGCTGAAAATCCCTCGGAATTTCTAACAAATTTTTTTCCATCTCCCGCGCTACTTGCAAACTCGCCACCCCGAGGCGAATATCCAGATGCTGCTAGGAGGGGAGGGGGAGAACGGACACAGTAATTCCGACTTCGGCGCGCCAACTTTCGCGAGGGGATATAGCACTTCGTTTCCTCGATTCTTCATGCCTGCCGTATCTCACGGGATGCATTGAGAATATTTCGTCTCTCTCGGAGAGGAGAAATATACTTTACGCTCTCCCGGATTCCATGACTTGCTTAGGGGAAAAGACGTTGTCGCGCGTTGTAACGAGAAGATGATCTTTTCAGTAGAATAATCATCGAGCAAATGGCGTACGATTATATTTCGCAAAGAATATTCGATATGTATTCTTCGATCAATTTCCGAGACAAGGTCCGACGGATTCTTCGACAGACGAATTGACCGTTGAAATTTCTCATCCCAATATTCAGACAATCGCGACTATACATACACACTATATATAAACTCGACACATGGATAACATTTATTATCGCTCTCTACTTTTATTATCGATCTAATCGGCACTTTTCGTGTAGCATGCAAAATCAATGATTTTACTTTTGACTTTCGCACGTTTCTCTTCAACAGCAACTCCTTTATGAAATTTTCGTGCAACCTTCTTATCCTCGTGTCGAATATGCGCGGAGGTAAAAGCTTCGCCATTTGCGAGCGTTTTAAAAGCTACACTGCTGAAATTCCGTGTCACGGCAAACAGAATTTGCTCGAAAACAAGAGAAATCTTTTTTTTCAGTCATAAGGATTTAAGCGCGATCGGATGATTTTACATTGCATCTACGTTATAAATGCACGAATCTGGTGAAAATTTAAAAGTACAAATTTACATGCATGTAAAAATATCAGATTTTATAACAACTTGTTTTATGAATATATTATAAATGAATGACCCGGGGAGGGAATGAGCAAAGTAATAATTTTACAAAGGAAAATAGCCGATCGTGCGCCGCATTATTAAAGAGCGATTGTCGCTCCTTGACCGCGCATTAATTTGTTTTCGGAGCGTCGCAATATCACGTCGCACCCGGTACTCGATGTCTGTCGAGCGGTAACTCGATCCAACGCGACTTTCATATTTATAAGAGCGACTGTAGCTACACAGCTCGGGCAGTGAACGATTTTTCTACGTTCATGGCGCGCGCGCACGTGAGCGAGAGACGTGGAACAAACAACGCGGGGCCCGACGCGCCCCTGTCGGATCGCGAAAACGTTACCAGGTACGAAATTATTGTACGACATACAAAGGATAACGACGGGTCGATGATAGGCCCTGGCGAAAGGGTTAGCAGAGCATACTGAAGTGGTTTCCCATTGGTCCGGGGGAACACGGTTGCACCGTGTTTGCAGTGTTCAGAATGGACGGAGGACCCTATTGTCCCGGCGAGCTTGTTTCTATGCAGATGAGATATACGCGCGGACCGAGTCTCTCTCTCTCTCTCTTCCCCTTTGCTTCAACTCCCTCGTCGCTATCTTCTCTTCCCTTCGTCCGATACTCTCTTTTTCCGCCCCTCTTCTACTTTAGCGTTTCCTCTTTCGTCGATAAACCTGCCTTCCCCATTTCTCTCTCGCGCACCACACTTCTTCTTTCTTTTCTACTTTTGTCTTCGTTTCCCAGTGGTCCCGCCATTTTTGCGCCACCTCCTTCTTTATCGAACGGTCGTTTGTGGCTCCTTCTCCCTTGCAGTCGCGGAAAAGGGAGAGTAACGCGATGCTCTTTCCCCTCCGTTGACTCGAAGGAGATCAACGAGAAAGCATAAGTTTTCGCGACAGTCGTTAATAAGGAGACATCGATCTCATCGGACTTCCGGCGCAACGAACTGAAAAATGAAGCGTGGCTCTTTGCGTATCATGTTCTCGACACGTAAAGAAGTTGCAATTTTGAAGAACGCAACGTCGACGGTATATAAAACTACATCCGTGTGTAGGCGCCGACAATGGTGGCGACGATGAGTATGACGAAGAGGTACAAAGTCGTCGTCGTACTCCTCCGCTGTGTGTGCACCGCAGAACGTGGCGGACGTTCCGTCGAAATGATCCTTCGTCTGCGTCATAAAGGAAATGATTGTTTATCAACACGGGAACGCTTGAAGTCACACATTTTACGTGCCATCCTCACAACGCGTCTGAGAAAATGAATTTTGGCATGATCATCTTTCTTTCGTTACATCGGTCCACGTTTCACGATGCATAAAAATCAGACGGAATCGATGGAAATGTTAAGCTCGAGAAACGAAACCACTCGTCGGATTGCAATAAAACTGCCGCTGCAGATACTCTGAAATGCACTTGTTATATTTCCCGATAATTTGACGTGCGCTACCACTCAGTCAATAATATCGGTCAATAACGTCGCATTATTCGGTCAATGAACGGCAGCTGCTGCTTTTCTGCCGAAAGTTAGTATTCTGCCGTAATAGTAACGAGAGCGGGATAAAAACGTTCATAAAATACGCGGGGACGAAAGAAAAACGGCGATGAAGGTAAGCGTTAAATATCGCATTGTGTGCCGACTGACAGTGAAACTCTCTTTCGTTTGCGAGTAAACCGCGCACGTACGTTCGTCCGATTAAACAAGATTTGCCAACCCGGCAGCTCTCTCGGTGCCCGAGGCGGATAATTTTCCAATTGTAAATTACGTGGAAATCCGTTTTCTTGTCACAGCTTCCGCGACGGACGGACGGATATTTTCGCGCTCTCAACCGCGGATTAAATATATCGTCCGCTTGCGATATTAGAAAATAAACACCGTGACGATGATCACTCGATCGATTCAACTTGATTCCGCGCGGACACAAGGATATTCGTGCTGACCGACGGCGCGTCGCTTTTCCGCACCGTGAATGAGGATGGACGGCAGGTTTCAAATGCAAACTAAGCATTTCGCCGCGGGTCTAATAAATGTAAACCGCCATCCCATTGTGATGGAGGTCCATTGAAAAGTTTTGCCTCCCCGTTCATGAAAAGCCTCCAGGGACCTGACCATCCCAGATTTACACGGTGTGTACACACGGATATTCCGCGTGCAATCATCCCCCTTCCTCCCGGTTGTCTTGACTCGCCCGCCGATCGATTCGCACCAAAGGTCGGAAAAGATGGACGACCAAGTGGATCGAGACGCTAATCAGTTTTGACAGCAGAGAGATAGTTAACGAGCGCTACCGTCAAAAATATATATCGTTTGGTGAGAATTTCTATGCGATCGATGTTTATGAAGGAGACGGCGTTAATGTAATGTTCGTATGCATAGCTCGTTTGATCATACGCAACGCTGACCCAACTACACGGCTGTGTGTTCTCGCACCGAGACTGTAAATAGATTCCACCGATGAGACACATGTTACCGTTTGATGTAATTAGTGGAGTTATGGAAAAACTGTAGCGCACCATCGAACGAGAGATTTCCACCATTTATTTCCCACTCACGGCGAGATATTGATTATCGACGAGACTTTTTGGAGGAAACACACATCTTCTTACTCGATCGACTGATTAATCGCATCGTGAGAAAATTCTCTCGTGTAAACTTAATTATATCATTAGAAATTCCGTGCTATCATCTCCCTACGCGGTAGCCACGTATGCTCCGCGAAAACCTGTTTGGCTTGTTAAAGTGTATCGCGCGCGATTATCTCCGCGGATAAAGCGCGCGCCACGAAACGTATGATCTTCCGAAACTTTCCAACTTGTATCGAGCGTGGAATCTATGAATTGCTGGACCTGAGATTACATTATACGATAGAGCGCGGAAAATGCTGCGGGGCAGGAAGAAGAGAAATAACGAACGAGATTAAAGGGATAAGAAGTTCTCGTCGGAGCACGCGTTCGTAAAATTTTGACAAAGGTCTCTTTCAGACGACGTAGAGAATCATTTTCAAAGTAGGATTGTCGTCACGACTGACAGTTATCTCGACAAATTAACCGTCGGAGGGAGAGAGATACGTTGCGGCGACATAAAAAATAATTGAATTTCATGGGTGCTTAATGCGCGGGGGAAAAAATGCGAAACGTGGAGGCGCCATAATTTCGACTTTAGGCTTTGCTTTACGAGCGAGCGTCAAAGAGGCCAGCTCAAACGATCGTAAACACAATTAGTGTCTTGTAAAGGGCCGCCGGCATAACGTTTACTCGTATTTACAGAAATTTAAAGCCCATCACGACACGCTTAATTCCTTTAATTAAAATTCTAAATGACCCGCTGCGGTTTCAAAAATAACACGCTCGTCTCTCTCTCGTGTGAACATCCGTTTCTTAAATTCCACGGATATTTATCTAGCACTTTATAAAAATAACCGACGTTAATCGACGTACTGCTCGTTGACGAATAATTTGAGACGAAGAGATATTCCCGTGTGCTATAAAATTCTATCGAGTCTCTTCTCGTATGACACTCGAGAAAATTGCCGAATGTTATTTTCACAACAAATCCTACCTTGCTGCAGCGGAGGCTTAATATTCCATTACGGGATATTATATTAAACTTCGTTGCTAACGAGTCCATTACGACCGAATACATCGTCGGAACATCACAAATGTTCGCAGCGCAAAAATCGATGCATCCCACGATAAATAAGGCGTTGAAATTGCGGATATTGCGAGTAATGGTCCCACCGACTAATAATCAGGCAAGTTTCGCTTTCCGGCCTGTCTGGTGGAGTTTACTTTTATCTACCGCGCGTCCGACGTAGTTCCGCTCGTGAAGCATTACTCTTAGCGATATCGCTCGTAAAACGAAGTGTTCTCCCCGAAACATACAGCTTATTCTGAAACATTGTGGCGGTAAGGTATTCCTCGCTAACATTCCGCGATAAGAATTTACCGCGACGTTGCTCGGGAAAAGATGGGTGGGTACAAGATGTACCCGTCAACCCGTACAAATTATATCCGACCAACTTTCTCTATATATTCCTCCGCATTCGAGACGTCGAAAGTGAAATCAACGCCGTCGTAGAAGGGCGTGATGGGCCCCTTTGAATGATATGCGTAGGTAGCATCCTGTTACGGCGACCTGACATTCTAATGGATCCTCTCTCTCCGCTCGGTAATTTGGAAAAATGGGCAATGCTCGAAGATATAAATCGATCGAATCGCGTATTTTACGAAGGTAATTCTCGCAGAGACGCTCTCGCTACGTGAGTTCCGAAATTATTCTCGGCCGTCCCGAGAGAAAGAAACACTCCGGGGGCACGCATGAATCTTTTAGCGCCGCGAAATTTATCTGGTAATTGCGTGCGTCGAGTGCGTAGTTAGCGTCTTCCTCCAATGTGTGTTTGCGAGAGAAATTCCTTGTTGATCCATTGACGGGATCGAAATTTATTTTACTTTTGCGCGCACACACACGCGAATTAGCGGAAGGAATTTACGTTATAATTATACGCTCGAAAAAAATTAAGCGCTCAAAGATTTACCGGCTTTTTAAAATGAAACACGACGTGTAGCAACCGATAAGAAACGAATACTCGCGACAGAATTATTTTCAGCCGGCGAGAAGACACCAACCAGTAGCGGCTATGAATCTTTTAGCACCGCGCCTTTTCCCGGTAATTGCGTGGGTAGTTACCTTCGTCTCATGACGACGGCTGTTTCTCATTTAATTGGCTGGTTAGGCTTCGCTGTAGAGTCGGAACGGTGATTCCGAAAAAGGATCACGGCCGTCCGATACCGGGGGAATTAACGTTATAATGGCTATTGACAGCAACATTGTCGACTTAGCTGTAGGTAGTGAGAGGAATACGGCTTTCGTCGCGCGAGAAGCAACGTTAGATTGCAACACGAGTGTTACACACGTTTAGCGCAGTTATATTTCTTTCGTACCTATAACGCGTCAGTTTTCAACGAAATATTAATCTCGCAATTTACTTTCGTTTACAATTCTCCCTCTTTCCTCCTCTCGCCGTACGGTTCTTCTCCAAAAACCAATCAGCCTTCATTTGATTTCTCATGTTACTCCGTGTAAACAGCGATCGGCAACTTTTCCTCGTGTACAAAATTGAAAGATCTCTTCTCGCGGATACAGCATCGGTGAAAGGGAACGGAGAAAAACGAAGAGGACCCTGCTATTTCCACGAAGGGATTCCGAACCGCAGGAGAGGACGAAACCTTTTCTCTCTTTATCTCGCCCCGTTCTATCTCGCTTTATCGCCCCGCGCGATGCATCGCGCTCTCCTTTCAGTCCGCGTTAAAAAGAGGGCATCTCTGTTTTCTCGGGGGGGGGGGGGGGGAAGGGCCAATTTGAAAGGCAATTTGTGCGTTCGNTGAAAGGCAATTTGTGCGTTCGTAAGAACGATCGCGATTACCGGTAGAGCGGGACTAATGATCATGGCGAAGACTCCTTTCCGTCCCTCTTCGTCCCGTCCGACGACGATAGAAAGAAAATTTCGCATGTTGCTCCATTTGCTTTTTTGCCGTTCCACCCACGAAATCGTGTCCGGAGAGCAAGTATCTATGGAAATTCACGTCTCGGCACGATGAAAACACGCGGAAAAGTAGCAGTGCGGAAAGGAGACGATAAATATATGCCGTCGTCTTTGATTAATCTCTACTTTGGTATTATCCGTGGAGAAATTAGTCGGTTGACTTGTGGACACACCTGTTGGTAAATCGCCACGTCGATCGCGGAAAAAACTGATCGGTCCTGCGAGCGAGTTGTTGTAACGCACCTGTCCGATAAATTCCTGCGTTTATACTGAAATCGAGTAATTGCCGCCGCGGTTAGAAGATGGGGACTCGGATAAATGGTCGAAATTAACCGAACAAGCCTTGATGACGTATTACATTGCGAAACGTCTCAATAATCGCGCGAGAGATACCGCCATTAGGCACACACGGAGTTGTTTTTCTCATTAACGTATCATCGCGCGGGAAGTAACTTAATTACCGCCATTAGACGCTGAAAGGGAGGAGTACAAGAACGCGATCGATATCAGCACGACGACCTACTTTCATTCATCGCGGTCCGTCCGTTTTTCAATTTTCGATTTAGCCCGGTCGCCGATAAAGTAATACCGGCCATTCATCCTGACTCGCCGCGGAGGAAGGGCCTTCCATTACGCATCGATCCCTACCTTTCCGATTTTTTCGTTTCTCATACATACGGAACGGACAAAGCTCGCCGATTGGACCGATTGGCCCGCTGGGGATAAAAAGGGAGCGCACGAAAGATGGAGGCATTCCTTTGTCTCTTGCAAATAATCTTCCCCCGCGCGATGCGAGTATGCCATCATCGATACATTCTCTCTCTATGAACGCTACTAATTTCACTCTTCTTTTCGAACTATTGCTTTCGACTCGTCCATAATGTCACCCTTTCGCCCCGTCGGAATGGTTTGTTTTTCGCTTCTTTTAACGGCAACTTCCACATCCTCCTCAACGTCTCTCGCACCTTATTTTCACGCAACGTTGATTTGTATACACGCCGCCAAGCCTAACACTCTTATCTAATTAAACGCTCCAATAATTCACTAAAGGAAAGTGGAAGCAAAACGCCTGCAAAATGCAACAGCGGCGGCATGAAAATCCAGTCGATAGATATTTTGCAAATAAGAAAAGAAAGTCTCCTTAAAAAGGAAAAAGCAGAGAAGGCACCCTATTATTTAAGAAAAACGCGGCCAATAAGAACTGACAAGAGAATGTGCAGAAATAAGGAGTAAAGCGGGATACTCGCTTCCCTGAAATATTTTCTTCCTTCCGCGGTGTTGTGTGGGAGGGCAGCCATCGGCAAGAATACACGTGTTATGGACGTAAATGGTAGATATGGCGCTGAATTTCAAATAAGTTACGCTCGTTGAGCCGGGCCGTTTCTTTTTCCCCGAGACTTTCGCCGCGATAATTGCAAATAAACGCGCTTTTATCTCGCTACCGCCAACACTCGTCATAATTATTCGCGTTATAATCAGTTACGACAGTCAAACGTAATTGGTGCGATAAAGGGCCGCGCCTTATAATTATAACGGGCGATCTGAACGCGACAGACAATTATATTCTCGCGGCATTTCACTCGCCGTGTCGTCGGGAACGCCACGTCGCCGTTTTTATCGGGAACGGCCTACACGAACGATCGTACATCTCTCGATCGTTTTGTTTGGACGAGGGTGGTCGGTCGTCCAAGTATCGCCTAGAACAATGGTCCATTTGAACGCGTCCTGCTCCTTCGACGTCGTGCGCCCATGGATTCCCGCCGTGACAGAAAACCGAGCTTTCGCAAATTATGTTCGCGTGGGCTCGTTCCGTAGATATCGATCGAGGCGAACAGTGGATCGCGCGATATTTCAGCTCTCGCGGTTTCAAGCATAGCTAAATAATACATACACCGGTGAAACGAGTGGGTGCGCGCTGCAATTTCCGGCTTCGTGTTCATTCGTTTTCTTACGCACGGCCTCCTTCAGGCGCAATTCGGAATAAATTCGGAACAACGATTCGTCGTGATCCAGAGAGAGAGAGAGAGAGAGAGAGAGACGATTTAAATTTTATGATAACAGAACGTCCCTTAAATTACTTTCTATTCAAAGGGATCGCACGCGGAAATGGAGTCTTCATCGTTGCTTCGGGAATTGTTATATATCGTGTTTCACTTAACGGTATGCTTTGTATCCATTTTCAAGGTACAAGGGTCTCCTGTTGCGCTTCTTCATCGTTGTGACTGACATTAAGAAGGTATATACGTGTTGCAGCTGCCTGCACGCGAGCAATATTGAACGATGACTTCCTAAGATATTAAATTGCGCGCTGGTAAGGTCGAGCAGATTGCTTAATAAAAGAGGAAAAAGAAGTCGCGAAAGAAAAAAATTAATCATGTCGCGTAAGCAGGTCTCTGCCACGTAATCAGACCCGTGTCCAACGAGACAAGGCAATTTTTCTTTTTCTATTCCACTTTGCGGAGAGTGCAGAAGAAGAAGAAAAAAAAGGCTTTAATATAAAATCTTCAAATACTGAAATCTTTGATATTCTCCGTTACTCTCTTTGCTCAGCGTTCTTATTAAAATCTTTGACCGTCCTGCTACGGATGATGCACGACCTGTTCACTCTTAAGTTACGAACACGAACTATGTCCAACGATTTGAAAGTGCTCGCGCAATCGAATATTTGTCGAAACGTTCATTGAAATATTATTATTATTATCTGTCAAATATTATTATTAATATCGTTTCTAACCAACTAACTAGCCACAAACAATTTTGAATGTTACTAGAAGCTAATTATTACACAATTCAATTAATAAAATATTGATCGTTGATTGGCAATCGATATCAGCTGCTATTTTCACTGGCTGTTGACGGAGCACAATGCGAGCATACATAATTCAAGTTATAAATTTTGTATCGCGTGACACACGTCATCGAACGCGCGTCTGCCGTAACCAACGATAGGTCGACGATTCTACGGTTGGAAATAATTAAAAATAAATTATAAAAGGCGTAAAACGTTCCAATTATATGATGGCCGGTAACGATATTACTTCATAACGTCGACGTAACACGACATAAAAGTAGCTCTCTCCTCTTGCACTTTAATATCGGACGACTCTTCATTATGGCAGGCTGAAAAAAGGTGCCTTCGCAGACGTTAATCGTGCGTATTAAATTGATCGATATGGAACGCGAGGATGACGCACGATATCACCGCGCTTTTACTTTCCTTACATCTTCAAGCGGTAAAGGTCGCGCGCTGTGGATATTAATACGACGCCTAGTAATCATTTGTTCGCACGCTTATCAGCCTCTCTCGATTGTCGCGCGTTTCGATCGTTGTTTGTACGATCCCGTCGATCGCGAGTAATATCTCGTCGTCGTGAGAAAGATTTTTCCCTCGCTCATTACTCGCGGAATCTACAGGCCCATTATTCATTTCTAACGAGATCTTTAAGCTTCCGAGCGATACGGACTATTCTTTTCGAAGGAAACATTCTAACGAACAAAAGAGGCAATCTTCCTCCACGTCGTAGATCGCGAGCAGCGGAAGCTCGAATCGCACAAACTTGGTCACGACTCGGTTATATCCGTAGCTCATCCTCGAACCTTTTCTACGAAGGAAGACGTCCGACAAAACAATGGTGCCAGGAAGTCACTTAACCCCGACGTGCATCGGTTCGAACCTATCTCCGGATAATTAATAGCTCTCGGCCTCGATCGATCAGAGCCGAGTACCACCGAGCTGGACGGGCATAATCGTACTTATTACTCGCTTGACCTCGTTTCACGACCGATATTTTCGAGAGAGAGAGAATTCTCCTCGCAAATAACAAACATCTTTTGCGATCGAAATCGGCAAGTTTTTCGCCGGATTTCAACCTGCCCTTGTATTTTCCTTCCCGTCTTTCTTCCGCTCGATCACTTTTCCGGATAAGTTTTCCGCGGAGCAAGTGCCGATTTTCTTCGGTTTTCTCTCCCCTCAACCGGTTTAAAAAATAGATATAAACGTTCATCTGTTTTCTAAACCAGTCGCAAGAACATCAACCGTGGGCTCTTTACAACGTGCGAGGGATGGCTCCCAAAATGTTCCCAAAATCCCGAGCGAGTGCGTGTCAGCGCCGGTGTATTCTTCAAAGTGCGTTACCTTGTTAACTTAATGCTCTCAAGTCGAAATTTCCCGCCGGGAGCGCAATCTCGTCGAAATGCTCTGTACGCGCTTACAAGTACGTCCGCGGCCGTGGAAAAAGGTCGTGACTTTTTTCCGCGAGTTCGGTATCTCCCTTTCTCGTTCAATTACACTACCAAAGTAACGATTGATTCGCGGCATTATTCCTCGCCGCTGTACGTACGCTCAAATAATGATGATGGCTCGTATGTGTTATAGCGGATTTATGGGCTTGATTCGCCCGTTTTACGGCTCAAGAAACGCGACTAAATTTATGATGTCTACATAACCGCGAAATACTTTCTGCTATTCTGATCAAGCTTTATAGGTCGCATTACCGCCGCGCCGAATTATGCGCATTTTTCCTTTATGCTCCTCCCGACAACCAAGTTTTCACATGTCGTCTAACCAATCGATTTTTCTAGATGATCTTTCTCCTCCTTTTTTTCTTTTTCTTGTAAATATTGCAAGACGAGGTGTTCCTTCTCAATATTCCAATTTCTCTAAAAACGTTCGAGCTGTTGAATATCGCGAATATTGTGCAGAAGCTTGAGCAGAGGCATCACTGAGATAGGAGCATCCGGGAAGTATCTCCAGTCGGACCTTTTAGTCTGTATCGGAGCTCGTAAACCGATCGCCGTGGTATTCTCGCTCGAGGTTTCGAGGACACCTGGTACGCGGCTTATCGTCCTATTTAAACAAAATAGCCGGCTGTGCTGTAACAACGAGGAACCGCTCGTAAAATTGTCGGTACGATGCTATAAACGACAATTACTTATACGCCCTATTCTGTCTTCCCTCAAATCTCTGCTACTGAATGAGCCGGAGGGAAAAAGTGTATCTTATTGGTTGAAGAAGAGTGCGTGGACGTTATTTTCGTTACGTCCGGATGTAGTTACAAAATAAAGAAAGCCGTCGGACGGCAATGCATTCCGTTGTTCCGTAGAACGCGAAGGTCGGAAATAAGTATCGAGGCGAGATACCGTATCGCGCAGTAGATACGCGTAGCGATGATCCGAGAAGGGTACCTCAATTACCGCGCCTGGTCAGCCGGTAGCAGGTATGCGAGCAGATTGCGTTACCGTAATTGATTAGGCAACAGTAATTGCCGGTAATTAGAGCATTGGTAGTAACGCGCCACGTGCTGCACATCTCTATGGGGCGCGTTGGCTCTCTCCAAGTCCAAAACCAAAGAGTACATAATTAACCCTGATTACTCAGTTCCGGATATTGTGATCTACTTCAACGTGAAATTGGAATCTACCCCGCATGGACGGCGGGGCATTAAACAACCTCGATTACCGGTCGCTATCGGAAAACGCTTCTTTATTCCGCCGTCTCTACTTTCGACCGGTTATTGTGTCAATTTCGCGAATTGCAAGCGCAATCGCTTATGATCCGCTCACGGTATATTTGTCAAAAATATTTAGAGCGTTTCGTCGGTGATGCGAAGCCAGCCTTTTCGTTCCCTCACCGAAGGCTTTTCTCCGGCGGAAAATTTATGACGCGCCTCGAGTGACATTTTCAGCTTTGAATCGCACTTTTGATTCGGATAGTACGTACGTATCTATGGAATATTTGGAAAGAGATAAAAAAGATTCGGTGCGTTTAAACGAAAAGGTGCGAAAAAACCAAGAGATAGACGCCAAATGAAAGCGTATTTCTCGGTCGATCGAAACATCCGTCGCTATTCTGCGCTTTTCCTTCTCTCGGGACGAGCGTGATTTCGGAAATAATTCCACCGGACGAACCGCTCGATAAATCGATGCAACACGAAGGAAAGCGTTCACGCACTCACCGTATCTCGATAATATCGAGCGTAGCCGATAACGGCTCGTTCAACGCGTCGTCCTCCGTTCCGTCTACTCCATTGCCTCGTGTAAACGTACGTAGATCGGCTTTAGCGATCGCTGCCCGGTAATCTGGACCAAGTAGGTACCGTGCCAGAATCAGGATCCTCGATGGAAGCGGGAAGTGTATCGGAGAGCACTCCGTGCCGGATCAAGTACTGTCAGTGAATCGATGGAGTGGCGAGGACACGCGAAAAGGAAGAATAATGGGACGCGATATCATTTGCGGACCGTTTTCTTTGTGCCGGGATCACGCGTTATAATCGTCTTGCGTGGAAAGATGAAATTCATTTTCTCCACGCGCGAACAATGCGTATCGAATTCAGTAACAATCGGCTGTAATATTCGTGCGAATGCATTTTCAAATATTCTTGTAATTGAGATATCAGCGAATGGATTATACGCGTGTACATAAATAAATTCCATCGCATTTAGCGAGAAGAGTCGAAAGGCGTGCCTGAAATTATTAAAATACGAATAACGGCAATAATAAATGTTGGAAAATCAACGCTACATTGTTCGCCGCGTATTTTATATTCCGATCGAATACAGCAAAAAATTGAGAGACGCTCTCATTCTGGGATTGTCGATCATACATCTTGCGCAAAACGAAGGAAGTACAAATAACGATGAACCGGACAGAGCAAGCACGTTCCGCCTACCTTTGTACAATTTTAAAGGCCCTTCCATCCGCCCGTTGTTCGGATTCACTTCCCCGCAATTATTGTTGATTCGAATCTACGGCGATAATAGCCTTACTACAGTCGATTGTCTCGCGTTTCCGTCATCGACGTTATCGCGTCGTTACCATCGTCATCGTCCGTGTGAGAGGCTTTTATTACCATCCGCCCGGGCACATCATTTTCCACGTGGCTCATTTCCGAGATTTCATCTGACACGCCGCGAGCGATCTTGAAATCGGCCTGAGCGACCGTCCAGTACTTAAGGGGGGCCGCGAAAAAACGTCGCGTATACATTCCCCTCTCATAATATATTCTTGATATTGCTAACAAATTATCCGACTTCAAGTTACACTCGATGGGAATCTAATGCAGACAGTCGGAGAATTACGGGATATCATTAAGGGATATTAATGCAAATGTCAAGTGGAACGACAAACTCCATCCACCTCGAGACTCGCTTTAAATTATCTCTCGCGAGTTATCTCTCCGAAAGTAATTTCATACAAGAAGCCGTCGGCAGCTTCTATTCCAAGTTTTCGCAACAAAAGTTTGCAATATGGCGGTAGCGATTTTCCCTCGACGGCGCGCTAAATATTTCAGCCAGGCATCGGTAATCCGTTTCCACCTGAAACCGTTGACGGCACTTCAACTAAGGAGACACGGTGCTCCATCCTTTTAAAGCCGGTGGAAAGGATCAACGACCGAGATGAGACAATCCGTAGACGGATTCGTCGCGGAAAGGGACAAAAAGGCGCGCACATGCGTTGCGGGTGGAAGTCTGTTTCGGAGATACCTTTGAGGCGGCTCCTTGCAGAAAGGGTGTAAGACCATGTTTCGTTGTCCGCTTTCGTTCCTCCCCCCTTCCCCCTCTAATCTCTCCTTGCACAATTCTCGGCACGGTGTGACACGCGGATCCCGAGCTTAGCCTTTAAACTGGAGAAGCTGCTTTCAGTCTAGAATCTCGCAGCCAGAGGTCCCGTCAACCAGGATCAAGCTTTCCGCTTCTATTCTCGACTGTTCTCGCGCGGTGAAAAGTCGAAATCTTATGTAGACTAAGCGTCGTTGAGAAGCGAGGTCAAAAGTAGACGCGAAATTCTGCCAGTTGAGGAGATCCCTCTCGGCGATTAATGAGACGCGTTAATTCTTTGTCCTCGTTTCATTCGCCTCTAGTTCGTTCTCTCTTCGTTTGCACCAACACACGTTTGATCGCCAAAGATACTATTACCGCCGAGTATTCTGTCGAGTGAATCCAATTTTTTCTACGTGCGTTGAAATGCGTATATACATTTCTATTCATAAATATTCCGCTCGAGAAACCTACGGTGAAAAGTTTGTATCGAGTGCACAGAGTAAAGCGCAGCATCGTGTGCAAATAGTACGTTAGCAATGAGTATAAATAACGGTCTATCGCCAATTATTTCGCATCGCACTGCCATAATATTCACTGCTACGACGATTTCTCGCTTGACCTTTACGATCCTACCCAACGTTCGAAACACTAGAAATTGTACAAAATATTTCACACGGCAATTTCAACCTATCTTTTAAATTAATTAAACAACAATCGTTCATTTAGAATCTTTGCGATATGTATGTACGTGTTCAATGAAATCACTTGGCGGTACCTTGGCGTGTCATTCTTCTTCGATATAATATACGGACGCGAAGAGTGTACTTGGAAAAATTTCTCTTCGGCTATGAATAATTTAAATTTTTCGCAGCGCCCAACACATCTGAGAAAAACACAACGCGACGTCTGCCCGATCCGAAAGTAGACGAGTGAATATATAGTTAACTGTAAATAGCGCGGTAATCTTTAACGCGATAGTAAAGACGCGGAGAACAACGAGGGTTGGGAATCGCATCGTTGAACGCGGCGCAAGTTATTTCGCATAAATCGCGGGATCGATCGCAAGATGACGATACAATATCGGATCGTGTCAGAATTTGGCGAAAGCGCTGCGTTGAATATTGGAGTGAAATTTCATTCCCGTTTCCATGCATTTTTACGTTGCGTCTATTAATATTTCAGCATTTGCGCAAGCTAGCTTAGCGACCGATCGCGCGCGCTAGTGTAATTTCTACAATGAGCGTATCGATTAAAATCACACATTACTCTCCGCGAGGATAGCTATCGACGATTTAGGTAAGAGTCAAGATCGTGATTTGTAGTTGCGGAGCAAGGCAGAGCTTTTTTCCTCGAAAGCGCGGAAGAGAAGGGAGGAGAGCGACCAACCGATAGAAAAGAAAGACAAGAACGTAAGGAAAGAGAGCGAGCTTCGTAGGAACGAACGACCGAATACATTAGGAGAGATCCTATCGGAGAGTACAGGCCGTTACCTGTGTTCGCCTCGGACCAAATTGGAGGCTGGTTCGTCGTGGACTCCTCGGAATACATTCCCCGATCCCTCTCGACCCTTTACGAGAGACGCTCGCGGAGTGACAAATGGTCCGCCACGGCCGTTATTTCGTGTTTCTCCTTCGCCTTGCGGTTTCTTCGCTTTTTGCGCGAGACACGTTGTAACAAACGTTTCGCAACGATGTTTGCTTATAAAGAACTCTCTCGTTGCGACCAACGGGAAGATTTTCATTCCGTCATCATTTTTTTCTCTAATGTATGCGCACAGATGTCTCGTAAGAGCCGTTCGACGGGAACGAACGACATCATTTCGAGCACTTCGTTCGATCTCCGTGTTTCGATCGCTGTGATCTCGGCATTTGATGAGCAGGCGATTGATGGGAGGGTGTCGTCTCTCACCGAGTCGATTTTGAAATATTCGACGATCGTATTTGCATGAATGCTATATGTATTTAAACTTTTATATATTGTCATACGGCGAAATGTAGTCAACGAATTTTGCCCGTCCAAGTATTTAACTTTCGTACGACCGTCCGATATCGCGCGGTGAGCTCACAATTTTCGCGAAACGAGATAGCTGGGGAATTCACGTAGAAACAATTTCGGCGCACGTGTGTGATCGTATTTCTCGAATGCACACGTGTCACCGCGCGATCGTTAGATCAACGGCCCGCCGCGTAAAATGAGCGAGTTAATAAAGTGTCACATAAAACTCTTTCGCGCGCTCTAAAAGAAGCGTCTCTCCCTGTTCAGTGGACTTGGTAAGGAAGGATGCGCGAATTGACGGAGTTTGCCCGCTTGTTTCACGGACAGTCGTGTTGCAGGGAGGGAAAGAGAGAAGTTTCCGGGAAATCACGGAGTCGCGAACTCGTATTTTAAGGATCTCATTAAAGTGGCGCATCGATCGTCCGCGATAAAAAAAAAGGAAATGCTCGACAAGAGCGGGAAAAGGAACGATGCGTGGGTGGAGAGGAATCCATTATGACGTTGGGGGGGGGGGAATAAGAATTGAATAAACATGCACGGGATGGCAAGGTCGGAAATTAATGTCCCTGTGGAAGTCAGCGCGACGGGACATCTTTGCCTCGTGTGCCAGCCCTTTAACTCTACCGACGACTTTTTTGAGGAATCCTCGCCGCTGTTATTGTCCACGATCAATTTAACATATCCACAAGATCACAGGGATGGACCTGAGTCACGTGCCGTCGCACGCAATCTATCATAAAGACGTGGCCGGGCTAAGAGAGGCGACCGCCTATTCTTCGACGAGATGCTTATCTCGTTCACTCCGTGCTGGAGAAGCCTTCCGGTCAACGCTGTGTAACGCTTTCCTTTATCTACTCTCGCGACAATCTTTGACGAGCGCGTTTCGGATTTAACTCGATAGTCACGAAAGTCGTTTTCCCCGATTGGACATTGAGAAATATTTTCGGCTTTCGCTCGAAAATGAATAGCGGCGGAGATGGCTCGCTGCTTATCGCGATTTCGGCGTCGCTCGTGCAAGAATTTCTCGCGGGGTGGAATCCTATACTCGCTCTTTTCTACCGAATCGAATAGACTTCCGGTTCTGTGAACGGCATCATCCGTCGACGCGGTGAGAATGGAAGGTGCGGCGCGACCATGCGGGTGTGTCTCGAAATTGTTATTACTATCAAAGATCTCGCGTGGTCGTAAATCAAGTAAATATAGCATTTGGCGTTGTAAATTTTGCCGATGCTTTACTCTTCGATAGAAATACTTTCCCGCATTTACTTTTTCGTCATCGCGTCATAATTCCAAGACACCGTGTATACCGGTATCGAGGTGTGTATCTCTTAAAAAGTCGTCTCTCTTTCTTCGACAGTCGTCTCCCGCGGAAATCGATATTCTGCCATGAACTTCCCGTCGGACGGTGGGCGCACAATTTATTTTTCCCTCGAACGGGACCGCGCTTTTTCTCCCTTCTCCATCGCGTCCTTTTCGCGTGGAAAGCGAAAGAAGACCTGGAAATTGAGAGTGGAATTTGATTTCGAGCTGAGATCGTCGCGCGGAATAAGAGATACCGTAAAGATACAGCCCGATGTGCAAGCGACGGAGTCTTTCCTCAAGTATGACTTGACCTTGGTGAATTTCGATTAATTCGTTCTCTCGCGTACGAGCTAAAATGAACGACGTTTAGCCTTTTCCCTCTTTGCCGGGTGCGAAAACTCGTAACGTACATACATTATTGAAAAGAAATCTAATCCGGCTATTTCGAGAAATGCTATCATCTAATAAGTATTAGAATGACTGTCACACGACTTTATAATAGTACAGTCGTTATCGGCATTATACTGCAATTAACATCAACTTGTTCATCGCCTGACTGGTGTCATTGCGAAAGGTGTGAGAAAAGTACGGATAAAATATTGCAAATGCCGTTGTCGAAACTTGCGTTGCTGGTATGCGAGCAATGGTAAAAAGGTGGGAGAGGAATATATGTTTCCAGTAAATAGCGCGGAAAAACGAAAACATCGTCTGGAATTTTTCGTTTTACCCTCTCCGACAGCCCGTGTGATGATCCTTCACAGACTGGCAATCTTCGTGTGGGCGAGTCGAGGGGACCGACGCACGCGTCGATAATGCGGCTGGTTCGTACGCAAAGGTCATTTTCCCAAGACACGCATGATGCGATGTACTCAGCGCGGAAATCACGCGTATTAATTACTACCAACTATGGTAAACGCGTACAAATTTTCGCTCGCGATTGCTCCGTCCGTATTCTTATCGTGTTTAAACAATTTAAATGTTTAACGCACGCGTTGGTTTGTCAGCGAATCTCTTGGGAGAGATTACGCGAGGCCAATCAGCACCCTTCACTCACAACTTCTCTCGTTCGGGTTAACACCACCGATGCAGCATCGGTTTTAGCGCGTTCACCATGGAAGCCTACGTCGAGCAAACTCGGCGGCACGAGATGCAGGCGAGCATACTTTGCATACTGAAGAGCGGAACGTCCATTTGATGTGGTCACGACTGAACCTTCCGAGCCCCACCCAGCCTGATTCGTTGTCGAGGCAGCCTCGCCAGCGAGAGGAAGCGGGGTGTTCGATTCGCCCTTAACGGTATCTTACAGGCAGGATATTGCAAGCTGTAGGATGTTTGACTTGCCAAGTAAACCACCGTCAACCTTCCAGCCCACCGTCCCCATCCGCACTTTCCCGTTCGCGTCGTTTCTCGCGCTTCTCTTCGATATCCGCAATTTCTACCAAGCGCGTTCTAATAAGGGATATTATGCTGCTGTAGGTAAGTGAGCTTTCCCGAAGCGCAGTCGAGCAGGCAGAGAGGGAAGAGACAGCGAATAAGAGGATAGTCGAGGAGAAAGATAGGAAGGAAGAGGGAGGGGGGGGATAACTTTGTCCCGGCACTGGTTGGCGCTACGCTAAATTGCGGCTTACCTACCCTAATTAATTTCGGCAGATTTATATCCTCGTGCTCGACACGTCGGGGGGGGAAGAAGGGAGGGGGAGGCCATCACGAATTAGCTCGGTAACGACGCGCAGATGTGCATCTTACCCCTTATTAGACAAGATTCCCTAATGGACATGCAACGATCGAGGTGTAATGAACTCGGGATACTGTCGAAGGAGGTTGGGAAAAAGGAACAATTGAACGGGATTATTGCGGTGGAATTTTGAAGGATCGCGGAATTTAATTCGCGCGGAATTTCGCGAAGGGATGAGATACGAAGAGTCGCGAGGGGTAACCGATTCAATGAAAGGAAAAAAAAAGAAAAGGAGGAAACAATCCGGATATATAAGGATCTCTACGCTCGTCTTGCGAATGAATACGGACAAACAACATTCCTTGAGCAAAAATTTATTGAAAATTACTTCACGGTTCACTTACGCGCAATATGTTCGCTATCTAGTGAACATTTTTCGCGGAATCGGAATACGCCACGACTTCGTCGCGAATTTATTTTTATCTTTTCTCGATATCTCTGTTCATACTTTTCGCGATATTTTTCAACGTTAGAAAGTATAATTTCTCCTCGTGCGAGAAAAAGATTATTTATTCTTTCTCTTATATCTCCGGGGCAAAAGAAACGCACGAGTGGAAAGATGATCCGTATTCTACTTGAACTGTAAAGTCACATTGAACCATAAAGAGTTGTGTAAATACACAGCTATGCGGTCTTGACTTATAAGTAGTTCTCTAAAGTTGACGTCAACGGAAGAGGACAAACGTCTTGTGGAAACGTACGAGATTGATTTCAAGAAGCTTATCGCGATGACGTTTACCTGGTCTAGTTTGAGGTGAGATTATGGAGAAAGGGTCTCTCGAAAGAATTTCGTAGTAAATAGAAGGCCGTACATACTGTGCTCGGAGCGGATAGGAGTAACGGAAAAAGGGAACGCACGCGGAAGTGAATGTGGAAGCACACGAGGCGGAAGACGGACGGAATATGTTATGGCGTATCGAATCGCCTCGGAAAATATATATATATATATATATTATCCTCTTTCTTTCTCTCCTCCCTCTTTTTTCCCTCGGTTTTCGTTCATCCCGCTCGTTCGATCTTTCATTCGTTCGCGAAGACCCGGACATGTGTTTTCACAGTAAACATCCCGAAGAAGCGTCTCCATGTAACAACATGACGGTGAATACAAAAAGTGCGCGTCCGATTTTTTCCTCGGTTGGGCGGCTATAGCGTATCTTGTCACACTCTCCCCCTCACTTAAAGCCAGTTCGTCACTTAAACGGGACACGTGAAAAAAATTGTGTTTGCGCTGCTACTTATACAGTTTGGTAATACAGCGTAGAGACGTATTGCCGATTCGTTCAACAACGAAAAACTCTTGGTCGATGAGCGCGTGAGTAAATTGTTTCTTTGCCTTCTTTACTCCTAAGATTAAATCACAAGCAAATTGTCAACGACGAATATAATTTTTACACGGAATTTTCAATACGTGTGACATAAAGATATAAATATGGCGTTTCGCGTGTCGTAGAAACGTAACTATTTAAAATTTAGGTAAAACGTGTCAAATAATATATTTTGAGTCTTAAAAATTAAAACAGTTCTTTCCCAGTTTTAATAATCGCGTTTAAAATGAGCGAAAATGAGATTTTAGCCAAATATAAACAGTGTGCTTTAACAACGATCAACGGAGTATTTACTGTGTTTTTCATTTTAAATCACGAAATGAAATATTAACCAAAGTTGTACTTGGTGCATATATTTATATGTGTAATCGTATTATCAGCGCAGCTTGCAGTGCGCATTTACATGTTCTTTAAATTCAAATGTCACAACTGGCTTAATACGCGCGTGTTTAGTCCGCGGTACTGCTTTTATATAAACAGACATATTTCGAGAGTAACCGCTACATTAAAATTCACATCAAATGTGTATACGTATAAATACGTAATTATTATTTAAAAACTGATGTTATTGGATGCGCCCAATTATTAAAAATGATACGTGCTTAAATTTTACCAAAGCAAAAATGATTTTCTCATCAATCCGTGGAGTAACGCGCGGTTTAACCATTTCTCTGCAATTCTCACCGCGCCCATTTCACCGTAACGTAACTACTATGCTGCTTACGATCATCAACAAGATGTGTGAAAGAGAGAGAGAGAGAGAGAGAGAGAGAGAGCTAGCTGAGTTTGACAGTGCCCTTTTAGAAAAAGAAGTGAGCGACGCAAACGAGCGGAAAGTAAGTGGAAGTACTTTTCCGCAGCGCGTGCCGCTACTACGACTTCGTAAAGAGAGTATACCGCCTTAATTCGATTCGCGTTAATTGACGGGTTCTAACGAAGGCCCAACCTACTCTGCTCTCCGACACTTCCACTTTCTCGTTTAAACCTCGACCCTGTGCCACTCGTCGCAACGTCGCCCGCGATAGCCGCATTGCAGCTGCACCCGTGCGATTTGCAAACGGTGGATACATTCTCGGCGGATGCCTTGATCCCACTTGAATATGAATAAACTGAGACCAGCGGTGTTTCGTCTCTCTTTCTTTCTCGGGACACAATAATTAAAGTCAATCGAACGTACGTAGATAATATGCATTTCAAGTTTACTGATTCGCGCACGAAAGTTGTTGCCCAGCTTGTTGCAAATATGCAAATATGCAACGATGTGTATGGCGCGCTTACATTTTTTTCCCTTTTTCTTTGTTACTATCCGCTGTGTGCGACGGAATAAACCATTATTTCTGCAACCTAAACAAAATATAATTCACATGGGTAACTTATCACAAAAGAGATTAAAAATACATTAATTATTAATAACGCATGCTTTCCCTTTGTCGCGTGTCAGTACTACAAAGTTCGTTAGTGAGATAGCGTACAAGTGATACAGGAGTCGAAGAAAGTCTTCCGAGTTTCACACGGAGAGCGCGAGGGATCCCGTTGAATTCTTAGCCGATCAGATAAATCCGAGCTAATTTCTCTTAGGGTGCCTCGAATTGCTCTCAAAGGCGATAGAACGTTTGGTCACGCACGCTTCAGTCGCCGTCTTTCCCTTCGGCGCATGTAACACGATGTATCTGTTTCTCTTTGTTAGAGAGAGAGACCCCTCTGATATTCCTTCATTCTGTTTTTACTTTTAGTTCCCCCGGACGGACACGCGCGAGGCGCACGCAGAACGCTGATTGCAATAAATTGCTATGCGCTTGCGTGTCCGGGTAGAGTTTTATTGCGTTACGAGAGAGAGGGGGTGGCCTTCTTACTCACCGGACGATTGAGAGAGTCATCTCATACGACAAAATTGGACAATTTCGCGCCTTGATTAAGTCAGAATTCATTCTACCGGCCGATCGTGCGACCGAAAGAAGATGCTGTCGGAGAAGTTGTCGCGAAAACATCGCGTAAGCATCTGCTGCGAAAATTTAAAGAGATCAAATTATTCCGAAATATATATTTTTTCGCGAAGTAAACGTTGAATCAAAATTAAATTATACCGGAGTGCTTGTATCGCATCCACGGCGGGGTTCCTTTCGAGAAGGTTTCTCTTCATGCGATCAAGCCCCGACAGTTGTGAAACGCTGCTTCCATCAGCAAGACACGACCCTCTATCGTGACCACATCGAGAAACTTGTTGCGCGTTGGAAAAGACACCGCAAAGCTTGTTGAGCTACAGAGACGCGGGAAGTTGTATGTCGAGTATCCAAGTCGATTTCTACTTATTCACTTTATTTACAACTCGAACGACGAGAAGCTGAAGCGACTAATTGGAAAGGAACGAGATCCACCTTACGGCCGCATGATTTTTACGCAGCGTTAAAATAAAACCGATAATTCCGTCTAGTTCGTCTTTTATGAAGACGTATGAATATATTCCGTAAACGTGACGTTATCTACGATCGACACAAGCTGACTTTTTCGTTCACCGGCGGTCGTAACCCTAATGCGATTTCTGCGATTCGGCACGAAAGCTCGCTTCACGATTTCGATCGTGATACGATTAGAATCGAGTCGTACACGATATATATGATGTATAATGCGCACTCCATCGCATGCTAAACTTATTTATTTCCTTTCATCTCTATCACACGCTGTAATTACTTTTAATTACTCGTTTCTACATCTTGGCATGTTTATGTGCAATATACAAAATACACAGAAAGCAGAATAAAAGTTAAGAAAGACAAAGCAATTATCCGCGCGTGAAACGCGAATAATATATATATATTCCTTGTACTTTCTTTCCCTTTCTCTGCAAAAACGCGAGAGAGGAAATACCGAGTGTATATGTGTGTGCAAGCATGCTTTTGAAGCTTTCGCCTAGGTGACAACGCGTTTAAACGGTTTATCGATTTCTTCGCTGCACCCACCGATTAGATAACACGTTGCGAGATTACATTGGCACGGCTGGTTCCATAGCTAGTCGATATATCGACCGGGTGCGACGATAAGTAAAAGACACAAAAAGCTGAAATGAAAAATGGTAGGAGAGTCCCTTTTTTCTTGTTTTTTCTCGTTCTTTTTTTTTAAACTGGTCGAGGATAGTAATCTTTTTAATGAAGCGCTACTTTTATTCCGGTATAATTACAACGATGTCTTAATTAGATAATCTGACAAAACCCACGATACATTTATCAATGTATACTACACAGACTGCACATTTCGTAAGTATTTTTACGCGAAGAAAACTCCGTGCACTTTCTTTTTATTACCGACAGGTGTCAATTTATGCCTGTAGACAGGTACACGATAGCATTTCGATTAAAAACCATTAGCCGTAAATTATAAGGATTTCATAACCGGCGGCTCGGACTGAAGTTACACCGCGCTATCAGATAAACGGCAACCGGATTATGAAATTTGATATGTATCCTCTATTCAAGGTGTACATTCTATGCTTCTACATACCGCATTTCTTTAGCGAGCAAATTTTCACGAGGTGCGCTCGTGCATCTATTCGCCGGTTATTCCGCGCACCTCAACGGCTTACAACCGGATAAACGTTGTCATTCGGACAAGCCTCCTTCAATGTAATTCATTAGCGTTGCAATCCAGCAAAGTATTTACGCCTTCCTGCCTCTTTTACTTTCAAGCGAATATCATTTCCACCGCAATGAGAGTATATTTCGAAAATTTACACCTGACGTGTTTCGCTCCGCGAGAAAATAACTGTGACAAGGCGTTTAGTATCGGATCGTTATTCAATCGCATCCTTCGCACTTTGTTGCTCGTTCCGTGGCGCGAGATAATATTTCGATTTGCAGCAGAGCTTAGGATGCAAATTTTCCGGCGAAAAATGTATGAAATAGCCAAGCAATTATTCACATGCGTAAAAATGCCATGATTTGCTTATCACGACGGCACTTCCGGCACAGACGAATCGCAGCAAAGTAATAAAGTACTTATGGTAAGAACGCACGAAAGATTTAGCGCGAAAACAAAGTGGTTGATTTGAGATTTAGTAAAGGAGAGGTCCCCGGGAACGCAAACAAGCGGACAAGGGCCGACGATGTTCGCGTAACGAAGCAACGGCGTAAATATGTACCCGGTGCGATAATTAATGCAATTAACTTCCCTCTCGCGTTTCCGAACAACAACGTTGGGTGCGGCGAAAAACTTGCCGCCGGCGTCCTTCGTTCTCGCGGTAGGTTGCTAATTTATGGAATTCTTGGCGATCATTTCGGCAGGATTCCATCGGACAATGCAAAGTTTCATCGCAAAATTGTCGGATGCATGAGAAATTTCGCGCTCCTAATACGCTATATTTTGTCCAAACCGGTGCATTTAAGTAACTCGGAAACTGCGCGTATCTTTATGAAATATTTTTGCCAATTTTAACGCGTATACACTGTAGGTGCGCAAACAATGCGCAAATTGCGAGTCGCATAGTTTTGCTAGTAGTAAACGTCGGTTAAACCCGCGTGCGCAACTTTGCGTGAAATTAAAAGCTCGCTGGCAATGTGTGGGGATACTTTTAGGCCGACGCGCCGAAAAGGAAACGAGAATTCCACCGGTTATAATTGGATGCGCATGCATTCCGGCTTTATTTGCCCCGCGCGCGAGAGAGATATAATATTCTAACAAATGTATAAATTTTAATCAACCACGCGCGCCGTTCCAGCAATAATTTATCACGACTAGACCGCTAATGACTTTTTCTCGTCGATGCGTCTAAACGCATATTATGTTCAAATTGTGCCAATTTCGCGCCGACAGCGTGGGAGAAGGACGCGCGTTAAAATAAATTCCTTTTTATTCGCTCTGACGAATCCGAGTAAAAAGCGAATATCGTGCGCGTCTTCAACAACGGCGTGGTATTTTGCATGTGACATGTTTATCCAGATAATTCCGTAGGTAATAATCGAGCTATACATGCGTTTCTTGCGTTAATACATTACACACGATCATAGCTAATAAATCCCTATTAACGTTAATTCAATTTTCATATTTTATCAACATCATTTCCTCGCATTGATAATACTCAGCTTCTACAAACGCATATCGGGCATTATTAATTCGGCAGTGCAATAATGCAATATGAATTACCCGGGCCAACGAGGCTATTTTAACAATACGCATTAAATTTTCGACGTAATGCGGCGTGGCTCGTGCGTATTATTACACAACTCGTTACCGTAACTATTCGAACGCCGTTTGCCAACTAGCGATGTTAAGAACAGCCGATTGATTCCTAACGCATTTTAATTACAGACCATATATCTGCAGGATAATGTTTCGGACGACGATTCAATACGGGATAACCGTATTGTCGTCCGATAAAAGTCGAGGAGCGAATAACCAGACGCGTGCAACATATCATTCCGCCGTCGGACAATTTTCTACGTACGTGACGGTTTGCTTACGTATATATTCCGGTTGGTTATTACAGCATGCAAAAAGACTTATATTGATTTAACGTATTTGCGGTAACAATCACTTTGCAAACATCCGCGTGTTTGAATCAATTATTTTGTTCGACGGTCCCAGGTGATATCGGAATAGTGTCAATCGTCGCCGAAAACTCGTTTCGAAAGCTGAAGAAAAGAAAGCGCGATCAGAAGCACCGACAAGATCATTCGAAATAAGGCGTTTAATATACTCTCGGTGAATGAAATTCCATTCTCGGAACCATTCTCTTCTTGCGTCGTACTACAGCAGTTGATACGTTACAGGGATCTCTCTCTCTCTCTCTCTCTCTCTCTCACGGACGAAGGAACGGTGTGTGGGCGGCTTGTATAAATACCGTCGTGGTTCTCTCGGTCGGCGTCTTGAGGAGGCACGCGTATAAAGGAGCGCAAAAAGAAGAGCAGCGATAAAAAGGGAGGAGGAGGAAGAGACACGCCAACGAATTAATGGCTCCGGTCGAACGGCGAGACAATTATCCGGGGAATTTTATTTAGCTCCGGCCGCCTGTCAAAATATTTCCGCGATACGTCCTCCTCTTCTTCTTATTACGACTTGGCCCGTCTCCAAGGCTACTACCTCCTTCTTTTCCGCACCTTAAAGTGAACGACACGCCGTATATCTGACAGCGACGTCTAACGAATGTAAATTGTTCGAGTGGTAAGGACCTCTGAACGATGACAAAAATCCCCCCGGAGAGGAAACACACCTCGGACGACGATGGATTTAATTTGGCCGGAGATTCACCGTAATTGCGCTTCATCGCGGAGGTGAGGAAAAGCAAAGGCTTTCCTACTCTGAGTTAATAACGAAGAGAAGCCGATAGGGTTGACATGCGCTCGCCGGGACAAAGGTACATCGCGCGCGTAATGATGATGTCGCGCGGAATTGTCGTCGGGCTTAATGCTTATTGTTGACCCTCCCATCGTAGGTAGCTGCATTAATTATGAGGAAGAGTATTCTCTTGTACGAAAACGAGATTCGGATCCGTTTTACAGAAATTTCACGATTCTTTGCGCGCACATTTCGCACTTGCTTTTCAATTCCACGTAGGTATGCGCAAAACTATTAATCTCGTTCTTTCCGTCGTGTGAAAATGCCGCGTTGTGACAAACGTGATTCGCGCGAAAACTTTCCGTTCATTTCTCGCCAACTTTTTCTCAACCCTCGAAACAGCCCTCTCGGTCGTATCGACGGTTATTGTCCCACGTACATCAGATACTATTCGATTATCGAGTACCCGAGGGACACCCGGGAGGTACTCTTTCCTCGCAGCGATGGTGTTGCGGAACGTTCGTCCTAACTTATTCATCGCGCATTTACTTAGACCCGCCGGGGTCGAACTGCTCCTTCGAGATATTTCCCGTTTTACGATTCGAGTACTTACGATGCGTTTAAGTCGGCGAGGAGGAGCAGGCCGCGCCGTTTCGGCCCTCGTTTCCCGAAATTTCTCCGACGTTGGGATCGTCGTAGGCACTTTCTCGCAGTTCCTCGACTTACGTCGTGACGGATTATGTCCTCCCGCGAGTAAATGGATTAGAAAAATCGACTCGAGTGTCACCTGTGTTTTACGACGATAATTCGCACGGCTATGTTTGTGTGTGTTCGATTGCTCCGAGTTACGTACGTACTTTCGACTAATTGCTTCTTTTCACCCGTTTATACTTGACCTGTTCTTTAGCCAAGAGATTTTAACATTTTCTACGACACTTTGTGTATATAAAGAATTATTCTCCGTAATATTAATCCCGAGTACTTTGACTGAATGGATTGAAAATTTATTAGATGTTCTGGAAGCAAAAAAGTTTTCTCCAAAGTTTCCTCGAGCTTATTTTCAACCTATCTTTCCCATCTTCAAGACTACTAGATATAACTGAAGAAATTCAATGTATTCACCGAATCTCTCTCTCTCTCTCTCTCCTAGGCTATTTTATTTATTTTATGAATTTATTCGATGGAAATGTTACGTACGAAGTAATCTTCGTCATTGCTTATAAATCATTGACATATCAACAGTCTTAAACTTCACTTTAAAAAGGCGCATTGTCTTAAAGTGGCCGAAATTGCCGCGAAGCAGTCACGGGGACAAAAGTCGGACGGGATAGAATACTTCCTCTTTAAATTTTCGCGAGTCAAAGAACTTTGTTTCACGAGTTTCTCGTGTGGGCGAGACTCATCGCGTGTCCGTCGACACCCAAGATATATAACTTGGAGATGATGGCAACGGGGTGAGAGAAAGTTTGCGATAACAGTAGGTAAGAGTTTCCAAGTCGGGACATGGCTCAGCCGTTATTATTTTCTACTATTAGCTAGAAACTACGCTATTAATTGCATTAATATGCGAGCAAATTCTGGGATGAACATTTCTTAAAAGAAACGCGCCTTAAACGCGAGCATTTTGCAGATGGTAGCAATTTATATGCAAATTTTCACCCGATTTCCTTATATTGCTCGCAATGACACCACTGGAGAGACACAAATCGCGCGCGAGTTAACGCGTTGTCCGCCGGGTAAAATTCATGAAACGTGTCGTATGTATCGCTTTATTTACGATTGCACTAACTTTAGCGTGTTTCTCCCTATGTTTACCGATTGTGCGTATTTATTATTTTTGTCTGTACGTTAAAAAAAATATGTGCGATTAAAACATAGGATCATGCATTCCAGTCACGCCGGCAATGTTGGAAAAACAATGTTAACACGATATTTTTATTCCTTCCTTTTTATCGATACGATAGATAATTCCAAATATTGCGACTCTGCATTACTTTTTAGTAATATTGAACGCTTCCTCCCGAGATATTGATAGAACGCCTTTTAACCGAACACACGATGGTTACAAACGCGGCTCGAACGTAACATTAACATCCGTTCGTGCGAAAATCGATGAACACGCCGTAATGTTTTCGAGCAACGCGGTGAAACAACCGTACAGTTATCTGCAAACATCAGCAGGCCGTTTCCCGCGTAACCGAGTGGTTGGTTGAAGCAATTTACAACCTCGTTTGTAAACAAGCCGTCGCTCGTTTGTTCACGCTTGCCTATCGACACTTTCGTTTCACAGCGATAAATTAATGTCCCACTGTCTCGGCAAAAGATCGACTGATTTCGACACGTTAAAAGAATGACGATTAACATGGCTTCGGGACGATAATTACCTGAAAAGGTTATTTCACAAACATCCGGCATCTCTGAGAAACAATTGGGTGAATAATGACGCCAATAGGCGTGCCAAAATTTACGAGGTCATCCTGTTCATCGAAATGAACGTTACACTAACGATCGAACGCTCGCGGCCAGGATTTATCGGGGTGTGAAGCAAATTGTATGCTGCTTTCGAGATGAACATTGAATTTGGTCAATATACATGTAATGTAAAATAACGCACGGATCGTTCGTAAAAAGATTCGCGCGTTTAACAACTTTTGCCTTTCTCCTATCGCTTCCGTGTAATTTTTGCCGTAGAACTCCAATATACTTACTCCAATAATCACGTACCCTGCGTGACTCGAACAATTACCGACAGTGCTCCTGCGGGAGAGAAAATCGACCCTCTTTGGCACGTCAGCTTTGTTCCTGGGAAATTGGATTTGTCTGGAATGCAAATGGAGTGCTGGACCGGAGTTTGTCGCGCATCGGTCGTACGTGTAGTAGGAAATTGGCGTCTTTACCGTGTAACTCGCGTGATAAGCGTTGGACAAAGAAAGCCGGTTGATAACCGCGTTGAAGTGCAACAGAAGAGACGCGATTTATTGCGCGCGAGTTTCCCGCTGGTTCGACATTGACATTTTGTATTGATCTCTCGAATAGAGTTCCCTACATTCTCCCGTACTCTGGGATCGAACTTCAAAGAAACACTGCGCCGGCTCTGTAACGTTACGGTGCAGCGAACGTAAAGCGCGAAATAAAGGAACGGATTTGCTGCAGCATTCTCTTTGGGAAGAGAAGACGCGCACAATGCTCGTACGAGTATGTGTAATCTTACTTTCTATCGGCCTCGCTCTTTCGAGCTCGACGGTCGGTCGTGTAGACGCACGTAGAGATACAGTAGAGAGCATAACGGCTACTGCGTTTCGCCGGCATGAAAATTGCTTGTTGTACGGCACGTTGCTCCTGGTGTTTCCGTCATGTGGCGTAACGAGCCATATCTAAATGCTCCGCCGGCATGGCGGGATACGTCAGGTAATTGATAATTGAACGTTTCAGATATACGTTATCTCGGATTTATCGTAGGCGGGGAGAGCCCGTTACAAGACTGGTTCGAGCGCTATTGAGATGGAAGGTGCAATTAAGTCTTTACAGATTGCACCAGCGTTTATTTTTCATCTCGCGTTGACCTTTCCCGTACGTCATGGATTCGCGAAATCGTGTCGCTGCTCTATCGCTGGAATCCAGCTTATAATTAATAACAACATCTTTCCATCGACCGATAAGCATTATTTCGTGGGCTGAAACGATATTTACTCGTTATTCACAGAAATTAGTTGCAGCAAATTTGTTGTTTTTAAATCAATTCTTCCCGTAGAGGGAAAGAGAGAGGAGTGCGCGCGCGAGTGGTAACGCGTGAGATTTACGTCGTGCCGATCGGAGTGTCTATTAAAACGGCTTTCCGAACGCAAATGGCGCGCCGACCAGAAATTCTCACACGTATCGCCGTTGTAAAACTCTCGAAAGCCGACCCATCTCGACGGGTAGTAATCAAGCTCGCCAAGTACACACGTCACCCCTCGTTCGACCGTGATTTATCCGCGCAATAATATTTTTCCGATCGTTCGTATACACATTGATCATTTTCGTGATTATTTATGAAAAGCGAGCACATCGATGTGTATCATTTATGCGAACAACCTTCGCATCTATTCGCTCTTCAGAAAGGTAAGCAACGTGGAAATAAATTTGCCGCCTACTTAGGGGACTCGTAGAGTGGCTTTGAGCCCAGTCAGACTTTTTCATTCTCACGCTCACACGATTCTTTCTCGCGGAATCGTACGATAGCCGTAACGACGCGGCGGACGTTAATCGAGAACGGCGATTTGACACGGGGTCAAGTCACCGAGCAGACGTATCGCGTGACCGCGATGATCGATGTCTCCCATGTTAAATAATTCAACGATTTCCGACGTACGGTCTCGTGCGTCTCTTCCTCCTGCCCTCTTTCACCGTTGCTACCTCCGAGTAGAGCCGGCGAATGATACCTTCCAACACAAGTGTGTAACGTAATAGGGACAAATTGCACGCGTCGCGTAAACGACGCGTGTTCAACCGCGGCTACTGGTTTCTCCCGAGACATTAGGTCAGCGACAAAATGATTTACTCGGAGTAATTATGGCCCGCTCGGAGAGAGAACCTTCATTTTTCCCTCAGCCATTCATTTCACGGCGAGGTATACATCTTTATTTCTCGTCTTTCAATGTTTCTTTCACTTTTGTTTCGGGTAAGTGTTGTCTCCTGTACGTCACCGAGCGTTAGTACGAAATGCGACAGTCGAAGAGATTTCCCGAAATCTACGAAATGTAACTCTAGCGAAATCGAAGGACTAACGGCTTTGTCGGTGGTGAGTCCCAATCTAAAATTTTGACAAGTGGCTCTCCACTTTGGTCGTTTTTTCCCCCCTACTTTTTGCAGCTTAGAGAAGCATCTTATTACTTGAGAGAGTTCACACAGATTTTGTCTCTAACGCAACAACCACATTTTCAGTGTAAACGTCCGTTAAAATATGCCGCTTAGTAAGCTTATTAAATAACATTGATTTCACGTACCTAAGAATAGCAGCAACGAATCGATATACAGCGTTCTGACTTCCGATTCTACTCCCGGTACTGCTCCGCCGTGCCGGATACTCGTTCGCGACGCTGACACTCGTGTCAACACGATCGGAGAAACAACAGGTATTAATAAACTCGCTACTACTTTTGACGCGCTTTCCTTTTTAATTTTCTTTCAAATTCTTACAATAAACGAAAGAATTGGTATTTTTTTAGACTTTTCGAAGCATTTCAGAATCGCGGAAATTGATTTTGTCGAAATATTACGACGAATCTTTTACATATTCTCATTTATAAGTATTGCTGAATAAAATAGTTTTATTTAACAAAGTGCTTGGTAACACGTATCATATAAATTGTTAACAAATACGCTAAACTTTCTATTTGCCAAATTATTCGATAACATTCACCTTACATTCAGTTGAAACAATTTCACCAAATCATTTGGTAACTATGATCGGCAGATATTACCAAATTTCTTTTCAGTCTATACAATTCATTGATCGCTTTAATTACGCTTTAATCTGTGCGGCGATTTTCCATAAAATTTAATTTCGAATTGAAAAGCAGCTCTTAAATTGACCAGACTTACAAGACTAATCCGATCGCAACATTATTCTCGAATATGAATTGTGATCGAATTCACCCCTGCGCGTATAATGAATCACAAATGTTCGGCAACGCTGTTTACCAGGGCAGAGTTACAATAGTTAATTAACTCATAGCATTCAAGGCACAACAATCGAACGCGATGCTCCGCTGAATTTCGCGTGGCGATCGCACGCTATTGCGATCGTACCTACCTGTCCAAACAATCGGCTGATCATCTATTAATTTGCCTACTGCGCGAAATTGAACGCGAAGTATTTACATGCGCGGTGCGTAATGCGCTCGAAACGTGGCCGGCCGCATTATTCAGATACTCGCGAAATCAGATTAAAGTCTGTAATAATTCTACGGCGTGAGAGGTAGCGATCGCGCGGACAAGGGAGCGTTGAAATCTTTTCTCCACTTTGCTTGTCTTTTCCGCATTTCCGCTGCATCCAGCCGGTAATTCATAAATCACGTCTTGATGACGCGACGGCCGAATGAATAAAATACTTATGGTATTATCGAGCCACGCGGGGACATTAATTCCCATTGTAGCGCATCATAAAGCTCCGCTGGACAATCTATAACAAGCAGATCGGCCAACCTTAATCTCCGACCGCGCAATATCCAATTATTAATGATACAAATTTTACGCCGATCAAGAAGTACAATTTGTGTAGCTTAAAGGGAGGGAGGGTCCGAGATGAAACGAGTAATTTTTTTTATAATATCCCTGCAATCACGTGTAAAACGTGGTTTCTCTTCGAGCGTAGCGCTTATTAATTTTCTATCGGGAACGTCCGTATTATTTCTCCGAGAAGAAAAACGTCCGTCGCAGAACGTTAAATCGTCCGCCGGGACGAGAGTCCTGTAGCAGGCGAAGATCCGGGGAAATGCGCTACATAGAATCTGCGGCCGACTTCATAATACGGTCTACGGAATATCCATTTGTCGTTGGGCCAAACCTACGGGATTTCCTTTCCCCCGCATTACTTTTATTCGGACGTTATTGATAAACGATAAAATCTAGTCGGAAGTCCTCCCGTCCATAAATTCCGCGGCACTTCCGTTCGACAAACCGCTCGCGACGAATAAATCACTTCCACCCCCGTGAAAGCATTTTCCGGCTAACCGTAATCCGAACATCGACGAATTAAGGAGCTCGCTGCGAGCAAATTATTATGCGATCTGTACGCGGCAATGTTTCCTCGGGCGAGATGCGATTTAATCGCCGCGCGTGTAGATCGCCAACCCGCCGCTGTTGAAATACTTATCGTCAATTGCACGCACATGATGAAAATTGCGCGGAAGAAGCGAGATATGCGTGCGACTTTTGTCGAATACAACGCGCAGACTTTGGGGCGACATTATTGCGACGTATCGAAAGTCAATCTTTTCCCCTCGTGAGGACGCGCGTTTCCTCGTGCGGAACCGTAGAATTACCCGGAGCGCCTTCAACCCCCGCGAGCGTGTATATCCACTTTTGGATCGAAGTATAACTGCACACGGTGCTCGCGATACTGTCGCGGCTCCCGAGCAATTTCCTCCTTCTTTTCCCTTTCATCTTCGACCGTACCCCCCGCTATGCAAATCATATTTTGTCGAAGAAGCCGGGACGGATGTCGTGACTGCGGATCGAAAGAGAGAACAGGGAGATTTAAGAGAAAATCAAGAATCTTGGACCGCACACGTCGCACACGCGTGTAATAACAAACTACGTGAAGGACAAAAGAGATTTCTCCGCGCCGTTGTCAAATAATATGAAAGTAGATAATTATTTCTCCTCGGTAAAATTTGTTGAAAGAGACGCGGTGTATCGCTCCTTTGGCGACGCGGTTTCAAATTTGATCGTCCATAATGGAAAGTGAAATAGCATCGCGGCGACGTATGCACATGAAACACGTCTCTGTGTTAATAATCGCGGCGCTTTCGAGACATTGCTTTACATGCAAATCAGACAATCGCGGCCGATATGTGCGTCGGGAATGGGGTTAGACGCGCGGGGAGACTATGTCCATCGGTGGTTTAATTAGATTATGCTGCCATACCTCATCGTCCCCCACTACACCCGTCCGTGACAAACACGGAATGACACTCTGTCCGGCGACGCACAACGCGATAACGTGTGCACAGATTCGAGATAGACAGCTGCGATAAATACACCGAGACAAAAACATGATTGACTAAACTATAAATTAGAGAGCGAATTTCGGCGAGAGAGCACGTCTCAGACGGCGGTCCTAAATCGCGAAATTCACCCGGGCGTGTATGCCGAGATTTATTTTGTGCACCGCAAAATGCACAAACTACAGAATTATCGCCCGTGCGGTTTCATTGCAACGCAGGAAGAATAATCTTGAGAGTATTTTTGCGGGACAGATCCGTTTCTAGAAATATCACACGCAATCGTTTCTTAGTCGGTGCGTTAATTGACTTGGCTGTGATATTCCACGAGCAGACGTAATTTAGGTAAATGAGAGAACGCATCAAAATGTACTCTCGCATTGATCGGTGCGAAATTGCCCGTGCGGTTCCAAAGTTAAATGAAGATTTTATGCCCGCCAATATCCGCTATATCGAGCGTAAATTCATAAACACGCGTGCGGCCAAACGGCATATTAAATACGAGCGAACGAATAAACACGCGCACAGACGGATGAATAAGCAAACGGAGCTTCGGAACGAGTGGGAAGGGAGAACAACGTTGAATGCTATTCGAAAGCCCGACAATATGCACGTCCCTGCCCGATGATTGGACACATTCCATTCGTCTCATCGTCGCCGTCAAGCACGGCGGGGCCGTCATTGTTTCGCGACAAATTAGTTTGTCAAAACCAGCAGGAACGAGTCGCGCCTTGGAACTCGACGAAATTGAGGCAGCAAGATGGATCGACGGTGGCGAGAATAGCAGAAGCGCGAAACGTGCCAGTCCAAGTTATTTCCGTGCGCGATTGGACTCTTTTTTTCAATACCGCGGGAGGTTCAACGAACGAGCAGCGCGTGAATTTTGCTTTCTGAGCCTTTCAAGGAACGCACGTTTTCGTTCAACATTAACTCCGTTAATGTATCCGTCGGATATCATTAATAACCGCGCGTTTTCAAATCTTCTCGACCGATACGGGGGAAGAAGGCGGGACATTTCGAAATCGCGCCGCGGCATCGAAAGTCTTTCCGCTCGAGATAACACCCGTGACGTGGCGCGGCATGGAGCCAACCAGAGTGGCGTAATTACCTACAATCAGTCACAGGATTACGTGGGCTCTGCGGCCATTCGTTCCTTTTTTCTACTTGCATGCACGCGCATTAACGTGCGCGTGTTTTTACACGGTGGCCACTGTC
The DNA here is from genome assembly GCF_001313825.1 of Dinoponera quadriceps. Lineage (NCBI taxonomy): Eukaryota > Metazoa > Arthropoda > Insecta > Hymenoptera > Formicidae > Dinoponera > Dinoponera quadriceps. Next base: position 2,102,055 of record NW_014558238.1, read on the forward strand.
TGGCTGGCGGATGAATGCGCGTTGGCAAAAAGTAACGACCAAAAATGCGTCTAATCTCAGCCGAAAGTCACAGAGCGATGTCCCTTCCTTGTTTTTTGCATTTTCTTCTTCCACGTTCCGATCGAGCTAGCGAAGAAGGATTTTCGCTGGAAAATCTTTGCAGAAGATCCTCGCGAAAGGATGAACGCACACCGTTCGTAATTCAGATCTAAAACGAGTCAACGACCCGGAGACATTTGTATTTCGTGCAATTACGACACACGCTATTCGGTATTCACGAACGTTGTAAAAAGAGAAATCTTCGTAGCGCTGCCGTGACTCGGGCAAATTAAAAGGATTGGCTTGCAAGTTTTACAATGTAAAGTTATTATCGCGACGTGGCGTAAACGTTGTGACACCTACTTATTGTACGTGAGTGTTCCTGGAATCGCATAAAACGGTATTAGTGCGCTGTATTGAACCGTATATCGAGCGTGTAATTTTTACAAAAGTCAGAGCACGAGAAAGGAAAAAAAGGCGGAATGACATTTTGGTTGCGTCAACCCTTATCTCGGCGTCGTCGCAATTAACATTAATCACAGGAGAGGAGGAACATTTTTCAACATTAAATGACTCCGCGCTACCCTCGCAGGGTCAAGAATTTAACAATTGAACAGTCCGCCGTTTATCTCGTCAGGGGGGTTGATCGCCTTTTTGCGCGACCGACCCTCCCTGCGAGCGAGGGTGGTGATGGACGAGGAGCAAGAACGAAGCTCCCCGGTTGCATGATGCGAATCGCTATGGGGATATATATGCAGTTATGCAGACTCCGCCGATGCGTCACTCCGGCGCATTATACGACGTGCCTTGGGATCGCATATTCCCCCGGGAACCTGGGGGGTCCTGGCGGAATATATTTCGCGCGGAGCGACAGGTTGAGCACGTCTTCTTTAATAGGAAAACCTCGATGCGACGTCGCGTCATTTCGCGCGGAATTAAGTTTAACGCAACTGGACGCGGAATTCACGACTTATTTGCTCGAACGATCGTTTAGGTACGCGTCAGTTGGAAAACGCAACATTCGCAAGCTCTCGTCAGGCTTTTATTTTACGAGTCGATGGTTCGAAATTTCCGCATCGGCAATTATTAATCTCCATTGCGTCGCGATAATGAGCCGTGAACATTTTCACAATTGGGACATTTGGTGCGTGAAATATTCATTTGCTCCGCGTTACACCTTTGTCGGCGATAATGCTATTTTCCTTATTTCCATTCAATATTGATGAATCAATCGAAACGTCAGCCAACTCCGACAATTTCTTCATTTACACGGGAGGTTTAATGCTTTAGAACGAACCAAAATTAATACCCACTTGAATAAGATGTTTTCTTCTCCGTCGATGAATTTCGCGATTCAAACGATATATTTCTACGAACGCTAGAAATGCGCGGAATAGGGGCGAGGGGATAAAGGCCGCGAGTTACGTGTAATTATTAATTCTACCGCGTCTTATCTACCGCGGTGCAGTGGTGTACGGTATTCCTCGGTGTTGCAGATAACGTCCCCTCCGTAAGCTCACAATTTTGTGGGGTAAATTTAGTAAAATCGATTCTATCGATCGGCGCGACGTAATTAAGGGGGATAAACAAGGCGCCGATGCAATAATCGATCGTTGCGAGAGGGAAGCGTAGAACAGCGGGTACGGGAGAGATAACCTTGGTGGCACCACCGGTGGTAGCTACAAAGATTGATTGCCGGTAATTAGATGTTTCGTAAGATTTTTCGCCGCGGTAACGAAACACTCGTTTCAACATTCGCCAAAGAATGGTTTGGCGAAGAAAGAAATAATAACGCGCGATACTCCGGAGATAAGATCAATTCAACTGTGCGTTACGGCAATGCCAGATTATACCAAACGAATCGCGGATATAATTTAGCCGCGAAATTGATTAGCGGCAACATTGTCATGTATGGTGGATGATGTGTTTGCTGACTCGAGAAATCTACGGAGAGCTTTACCGCCGGGCCTTTCTTCGTACGAATTCGAACACCCTCCTTTCGATGGGGGGTACATTTGGTCGAATCGATCGATCAGTTCCTCGTAATTAAAGGGGCGCCTCCTAACTAGGCGCCACATTTTGATCGCATAATAATCGTTCGGTCCGAGATAATCCCACGGATCAGAGGATCCGACGACGACGCTGCGCCTCGTAAATTCCACGCTGGCGCGTGACTCACGGCGGGGGATGGATTAACCACCCTCTACTAGTCCGGGCCGCATTCCCCTCGGCCGGCTGCATTGCGGAAGAAGCGCCGTCGCGACTCGCTTGGACGCGACGAAATGCGCCAAAGACGATGTATTCCGCTGGAGAAGGATTTCCTTCATTTCAGACAAATCTCACGATTTCGTCTGTATTACAACCAAGCGAAACTAGAGGTTGAAACCCGAGCGCGGATTCGACGGAGACATTCGAGATTTCCAGGAGACGTGCATTCTTCGAGATTCGTTGTGACAAGAAACATCGTCGGGGGATGTTTTGCATTTATTGGGATTGGTTCACGCGCGAAATATCGCCGCGGATTAATTCTGCATCAGAAAGCACAGGTCGGCTAGTTATTTAAGAACAGAAAGCAGCACTGGAAAGTACTATTACACGCACGTTTCGACAGCTATTATTTCGATTGTTTCTCTCTGTGCACGCCGGGAGAATGGCGCGCACAGGATGGTTTCAGATTCTCGAGCGAGCTGTCAAAAGAGGATTCGAAGCTGCGATATTTAAAACGGCCGTTCGGTTGTTTGTTTGGGATCGATCCCTGTCCACTGATAGGTAGACAATTCGCGTTTGGACGGATCGCCGGAATGCATCACGCCGCCTGTCAGAGATTTACTTCATCCGACTCTTCGAACGAGTAACAAATTTACACGCAGTTCGTTTTAACAGTCGTCAAAGATTTCGGCCGCGCAATTTTGCAAAGCGGGTCGCTTTGCAGGAAGCGGCGCGTTTCACAAGGGTTCGACTGTTGCGATGTGCGGCTTGTCGAGGCGTAAACTCGAAATTGCTTCCGTCTGTGCCGACTAAAGACGAGGTGGAATGCCATCTCGAGGTCAGAAATCGTCCCGTTGAATCAGTTATTTCGCCTGGCGCAATTTCGATCGTCTAACTTTATTCTAGATGTGACACGATCTGCGTAAATTCTTATCTTTGCGAAAGAGTCGCCACTCAATGTAAACACTTGGGTCCCTTCGCTACATCCCCCGGCGAGAGTATACTTTTGACAAAACTCCCGTCCTTTTTCTACTTTTTGTCATAGGGGACGACAGGATAGAGGGAGTAAAAGTATGGAGATAACGTGGCACAATAGCCGACGAGAGTGGCTTCTTAGCATCCGCGATTGCATTAGTCAAATTCTTATTCGGCGGCAATCTCTCGCGAGAACTTTCGTGTCGGTCGAGGGAGAAGGAGAGAGAGGAAGGTAAGCGAACAAGGGTGCATAACGCGAGAAAACGTGCATGGAACGGAGGAGGAGCGAATAACGTTAAAGAGGGGCATGCCCGAGAAGAAAAGGGGACGACCGGGGAGGGTGGATGGGACGAGAGAAGTCCGTCTCGTGTTGTAATGCGAAACTAAAACAGAATTATCTGGTGCCCTTGTCGGAGGTGAGGGTGGCTGTCGCCACTCGGGCGCCATAGTTTCCTGCTAGGGGTGCATTTTAACGCGTGTAAAAAAACGGCCGAATCGTACGTTGCTCGTATGCGCGAAGCAAGATGCCGGATCGGTCAACAATTTATTGATTTACGGCGCGAGCATATCGATAATTCGGAGATAACTCGCGCGAGAGGGAGAGAAAGTTCATTAAGATAATGCATGCGTACAATATCACTTCACGCGCTATCGTATGCGCCATCTTTTAATGAAAATTTCTCCTCGACGAAAATTTCCACAACGGCCGAATTACACGGCAGATATTTCCCGCTAAAAGTAAAGGCAATTTCGCAAATTGAGGGCTGCGAATAGACATGCGAAACTTTTCTAACGCCTAGCTTAACAGAAATTGCTTCTCGAGAGAAAGCATTGAAAATCAGAAATATTGTTCGCGCGTGAATCAACCATGATTATTGATTTTCTCAGTGTACGATAAAAAATTTTAGCATTCAGATGACTGCTTCTTTACGATCTGACAAATATCGCAAAGAAAGCCAAGCGTTGTGAAATAGCGGCGCAGCGGTGCTTTCGCAATCTACCAGCGGGCGGTAAGTTATCGAAAGGTAACGAAAGGCACGAGAGGGACGAACCGCGTTATTGCCAGGCAGGCACGCATGTTTCTCGGTCGACTGTGACATTGGATAAGCTTCGAAGCATATTTCAGACTTACATACACGTACGCATTGCCAAACCCGGCTGTAAATTCTCGCCTTACCCACCCGGGCTTTAAATTTCGAAAGACGATACAAGGGCATAAAGCGACGCGATTTAAAAGTTTTCGCGAGGCAAGTACGGCGATCCGTCAAACTTGTTTAATGCTTGAGAGGAAACTCTGCTAATTCCCGTGTCCGTTTAAAATTTATCTCTGTTTTGCAGAAAGCTCACGTCGCTCGACGTGGATGATAAATAATTAAAAGTCTCGCGAGAACTCTGTTGAAACTTGAGTAGTTTGGCCACATCTGCAGTTACAATGGAAGTAGTCGCAAGTCATAATATCGTAAATTGAAATGTAATAGCAAAGTTTGGTGGCATATATGCACAACCGCGTTATATTCACGTTGAATTTTAAATTACTGCCAGAAAAGATTATCGCGTATTCGCATATTTATCGTCGAAAATGTGTCCAACAACCGGAAACCAACCATATCGGTGGAAATTTATCAGACGTTCATATATTACCGGTTAAGCTTACACGGTAACCCATTCGATACGAAATTCGGAGAATATTCAAAAAGAAATGTGTAAAACAAGAAAATTCTTTTCGCAGATGCAGGGAATAATATACTTTCGGATCAAGTAACCGATACACACCATCGTTCCCGAGTGATTTATTTCAACGTCCGTTGAAGACAGATTTTGCGAATCTCCGCGTTGGAGTTAGGCTCGTATTACGTGTCGTTACGGCCATATACGCGATACGTATTCTCGTTACTTTTTTTTTTTCCAACCAAACGCTCCTCGTTATTAACGCAAGCGCGGGCGCGGATGCGGGTGTGGGCGCGAACGATCCAACTGCAGGGATATCAATGATAGTCGGGTTTTTCAGAGATCGTTCTGTTCAACGAACAAGAGTATCCGATTTCAATGGTATCGATGATGTTACCGCGTCGATACCTCAGCAACCTCGATCGTAGATGTATCGCAATGTTGTGCAAAATAACGAACGAAATGGGTCGACAACAAACGGAGAATCTGTCCCTAAGCTTTATTATTATATTTTCTTTTCCTCCTTTTTTTTTTTTTTTTTTTTTTTTTTTTTTTTTTTTTTTTTTTTTTTTTTTTTTTTTTTTTTTTTTTTTTTTTTTTTTTTTTTTTTTTTTTTTTTTTTTTTTTTTTTTTTTTTTTTTTTTTTTTTTTTTTTTTTTTTTTTTTTTTTTTTTTTTTTTTTTTTTTTTTTTTTTTTTTTTTTTTTTTTTTTTTTTTTTTTTTTTTTTTTTTTTTTTTTTTTTTTTTTTTTTTTTTTTTTTTTTTTTTTTTTTTTTTTTTTTTTTTTTTTTTTTTTTTTTTTTTTTTTTTTTTTTTTTTTTTTTTTTTTTTTTTTTTTTTTTTTTTTTTTTTTTTTTTTTTTTTTTTTTTTTTTTTTTTTTTTTTTTTTTTTTTTTTTTTTTTTTTTTTTTTTTTTTTTTTTTTTTTTTTTTTTTTTTTTTTTTTTTTTTTTTTTTTTTTTTTTTTTTTTTTTTTTTTTTTTTTTTTTTTTTTTTTTTTTTTTTTTTTTTTTTTTTTTTTTTTTTTTTTTTTTTTTTTTTTTTTTTTTTTTTTTTTTTTTTTTTTTTTTTTTTTTTTTTTTTTTTTTTTTTTTTTTTTTTTTTTTTTTTTTTTTTTTTTTTTTTTTTTTTTTTTTTTTTTTTTTTTTTTTTTTTTTTTTTTTTTTTTTTTTTTTTTTTTTTTTTTTTTGAGACGCGCACCCAAAGCTCTGCGTACATCGTTTACATACATCACCGAGATTTTTTCGCCGAAATTATTGACGTTTCGGACTGAAGCGAAATTTCCCCCATGTCGAGCGCGCGCATATCGTAATTCACAGTAACTGTTTCACATTATTTGCGTATCGTAACAAACGAATTTTGCCTTTACATATTTTATCAGTGATTATTGATTTTCTTCTTACACAATTCAACATTACGAATAAACAATGTCTGTTGCGTTAATTTTCGGAGCTGCAACGAATTTTTTCGCACATTATGGCGTTTGAGTTGGCACGCAATCTGCAATTGAATCGTCGTAAGAGCACGATTATATCGCCCGCACGCCTCGATGCCAGCAGGTTGAAAGGGTTAATGGTATGTAACGTGTATTTAATCGAGATTCCGCGAGTGCAGTTTCCACCGTGGCGGCGCACAATTCCTCTACGCGGAACGGCAGTAATTGCTTATTATGCCGCGCGACTTTACGAGAGACGGATTCTCTTCCTTTCATCCCGTCCGCCCCTTCGCGCCAATCTCGGCAAATAACGACGAGACTGTACGCCTCATTAGAATCGCAGAATACGCGCGAACAGCGGCGCCTATGGATTTTCCGTTCATTCGTACGCCCGCGCACGTCTCTCGTGTGCGTGTCGCCGGCATTCGTGGGCCCCGATAATGCACTTATCCGAGTGGGGTGAGTCGAGCGAGGCATCGTAACAAACGCATTCAATGCCACCTTGATTGGACTTCCCGAAACGCCGACGATACGTCGCCGCCTGACGTTTTCAGCTCCCGCGCGATTTGATTACGCTGACGTTTTATCGAGCTTCTGCGATCGCGTACACGCGGATTCCGAATACCGGTCGGTCGTACCAGCCAGATTTTTGCCCTTCTCCCGATATATCGTATGTATCATTGGGACCATTTCGAATTTTCAATCGAAAAAAGGGTATCTCCGCGAGAGAATTTCTCTACGATTTTTTTCACTCCTTCTCTTTCTTCTTCTCTTCGCGTATGAAAGAGGAACTCTTTGGACGGTCGTGCAAATATTTCGCGATATGAGACCGCATCGATAATTGCCTGTGGCGTGATAATATTTTAACCTCTGCAGCTTAGTACGGTGTGTATTTACATCGACATTTTTTACCATCTTTCCGGAAAGAAGGATGTTTGAAAACCAGATGCATTTTGGTTGAAGGGAATACAATTTCTCGTTTTGGTCTAGAATAAGAACCAGAAATTCTTCAACCAGAACGTTTCCTTTGCAATGCAATCAGATGTTGTATAACGTCACGCCGTGTGTTTATCATTGTATTTGGATATTCCGCGAATTATATGCATTTTCGCAACGCACGAGAGAACTCGTGAGAATATTCCGACGATATTCTAATACACTTGATGAATATTCATAAAATATTCATAGGTCGGCTCGTTATACGAATTATCGATAAGGAAGAAAAATAAGTCTGATAGAGAGGGAAATCGCAATATATCCCGCAAATCTCCGTAGCATCTCGTACGTTACATATATCACATACACGATACTTTGGTCTAATCGCGATAACGGGCAATAAACAACGCAACAATCAGTCGAGTCGAGTGTGAATTTTGGAACAAACTTGACACAATAAAAGACGAAGAAAAAAAAAGCCGCTTTAAAATAACGCCGTTTCCGCTGAGATTATTGTTTTACCAGGATTTATGCATGTATATTGTTGCGTCAACTTGAATCATCGTTAGATACCAGAGAGATTTTACATCATCCAACGAGACATAATCCCGCGCTTTAAGAAGAAGCTTTCAGAAGCTTCAGTCTATCGCTTTATGCTGGATCTCTTTATACTAGGTGGTTTACCTTGCAGCCTTTTAAGTGAAAATTCCGGTGGTATTTACATCCGCGCTTGTGTTGTGCGTGGGAATGCTTTTGACGTGTGTAATAAAACACAATTGTAATAAATTTGTGCGGGGTCGATCTTTTTCTCTCCCTTCCACGCAATTGTAGTAACTTGCCATCTCAACGGGCCGAAAGATAATTTCGATTAGTCAAGGAGCTACGTGCGTTAGTTGTTCTGTTTGTTGTTCGCCTCGTACGTGCATTTATATCAAACCGGCAGGTTCTTCGCCGTGAACACACTTTCTCATGGATAATAAACGTTTATGCCGACCTGTTATTATTACAACACATCACATTCGTTATTTAAACTCGTTTAATTCATAACGCCCGGAGAGATTTTCGCGACGTTTGCTGAACATCTTCGCGAACATATAACGGCTGTGGAAGATCGAGTGGATAAACGTCGCATTTGCATAATCCCGCTATTTTTGCGATTCCCCCGAAAAAATGAACGATCCTGTCGATCCGTTTAATAAAGCTGCCTCATTTACATACCGTCGCGTCGTTGCAACGTGGAATTACTTTCGAATTTTCCGAACATGGCGCGGAAGATACGTTGCGCAAGTAATCTCGCGCGTCTGTCAAAAGTGGGGAAGAGAAGAGAAAATTGTACAATTTTGTGTCGCGCAAATGTGCAAACTAGCTGCGATTAACATCATTCGGGTTGGTTGATTATTTTTCGAGTCGATACACAAGATAGAAGCGCGATTGTCGTAATCGGTCGTTATTACGCAAATTGCCATTCGAGCGATACGGCAGTCAGCAATTCGCGGATGCCGAGAATAATTGCGATTTGCTTTGACGAATCAATCGCGACCTATGTCCGTGCGAGATGCTTTGATGTCTGCGATCGCGGGATTAATTAACTCGACGGCGCAATTATAACATCGGCAGGGCCGTGTTTTCTCTCTACTAGATTTCTAATTAAGTCGCCAATTTCATGCGATTACGGCAGGACGGGCTAATTACAAATGCACAAAGAAAACGGTAGCGAAAGTGGAGGCGCATAAATGTATCGCGCATCATCTCGCCGGCATAAGACGTCGCGTTATTTCCGCGTCTGGATTTTTCGGTCGACGAAAAGAAAAAAAAAGATATGAATAAATGCAGCGTTTTTCGGGCCGCACGATGCTTCCTATCCGCGATATCGCGTTGGTGCGCTTTTGCATACAAATTTGCGCGTGACGATGTGATAATGTAATTTTTTATGGTCGTCCATGCCTTTTGAACATGTGTTACCGCGCGAGATAATTTTGCATATAAATTGGCTCACAGTCGGCGCATGTCGAGAAACGGAAAACCGGTATTCAAAGTACGTCCAGAACGAATACAGAATGAATACGATTACGGCCTGTGTGTGTCTGGAAAAACTTTCATATTTCCAGGCACGCGAATGTCGTCGTACGAATTTCAGTCCCGTACGTAAGGCGCGAGATAATCGAATGCTTTTTTCGTACGAGAGCGCCCTCGCATAAAAACACGGACGTATTGCTAATATCATCCGGCGGACAAAGAGCCCGTTATTATCGACGTATTTTATGGGACGACTCTTTGCCTCTCTTTACATACAATTATTTGCCGTGCACTAAAACGAGTATCAATTTTCAAATCGACGAGAAGCTTCTTCCCCGACCGCGCAGTTTCGCTGAAATGATAATCTATCGGATTCCCCGCCTTCTCGAGCGCACGGAAAGCTCGATCGAGCGCGAATCTATGAATGGAGCAACGATCCAGTCGCGCACACGTTTCTACACACTTTTATCGATAGCCCGCAAATCATTTTCGCGAACACACAGCCCAACAATGCGGGATACTTGCATTTTAATAAGGAACGGGCGTAGGTAGTGCAAATTATGCCTTTCAACGTATAATGCGGATCGTATCGTCGGAATTATTCAATTTCTCGCGCGCGGAGAGAGTCTTTCAGTAAAGAGAAAATTTCGGCGCTACTTGATATTCAAATTCACCGCTTAATCGTAATGAATAGCCGATGTTCTCGGATTTACATATTCCGCTGCCACCCTCGCGGCTAATCGTTTAATAATTAATCGACCGCGCGCATCATTAGCGCGGCCATCACCAGCTACGCGGGTTTTCGACGATTCCTTTCGCGACAAGGTGTCAATGCGAGAGAGCGAAGAAGAAGAGAGAACTCGGTATGTCTCGAGGTGGAATTGGGTAGCCGTGCGGAGGTCTCCCATGTATATGAGATGCTAATCTCAAACGGTAGCTCGCATTGCCGCGAGTGGAGCAACTGGCCGGCGATTCAGAGGCGAGATTGCGCGCGAGCTTCATTCATGGGATAACGCGCGCCAACAGAACGCGGTGTTTTTGCGCATCCTTCATAAACCGACCAATTTTCTCCAGATTTTCGTCAATCAAAGTGGTCCGAGCGATTCGTATTTTCATAAAACCTCTTGTGCGCGTAAAAGCGCATATAATCTTGACGTGAAATCACCCCACCTTCCCTCGCGACCCGATAGAGCGAAAACGGATCAACTCTTTCTTTCTCACACGTCAACAATTAAAAGTACATACGACGTTTCGATCCACCGAGTTATCGAGCTTTAGAGGAATTCCTTAGTTTTCAGCGCTGCGCTCATGAAATGCGCGGCCTCTCTCCTTCGGGGGTGAGACTCCTTGCTGGACGGATAAGTATCGTTAATCGTTGGGTAAACGTGTCTCTCCGATCAACGTTTCATTGTCGGACGCCGTCGATTATTTCAACGCTGTCTTCCCGGATTTATGCGGTATTTATTCGTCACGTGACTCCAACGGCGAAATCAATTTTGCGGTTGCTGGAGCTCGGTGAGTCGAAGCACGGCCAAAGAGGAGAGTAAACGGAAACTATGTGTTGAATTAGATTGCTTCATAATTCCTAAAATGGTCGACTTGCTTGGAATACACACGCAACTTTATCCTCGACATTCCTCGAATCTCAATTGTTTTCGCCCTTCTTCGCAGCATAGCCGAAAAAAGCGGTGCAAGTAACGGAAATCTAGAAATACAATGAATACGCGTTAGTTTTGTTTTAATAAAGCAACATTCGCACAGACATATCAACAGTTCGCGAAATAAACTAGCGTTTACACGCGATACACGAAAACCTGTTGAATACTATTTGGCGTCGAATAAGTTTGCAGGAAACTCATACACGTAGGTCGGGCAATCAATATGTAACGTGCAAGTTAGTTTCACCGCATTCAGACCTCAGCCAGCCAACAAAGTCGCTTTCGGTTCGCAAATATAATTAATCCGATCAAATATATTATTAGTTTCCAGCGTGTATATAATTCCATTGTTGACAAATCTGCGTTACTTTTACTGCTGCGTAACTCTCGCACGCGGCGAGCTTTTAAACGGGCGTGAGTGAAAAACTGAGACGCACGCATGTATATTAAAATTGGATTGAAAATATCATTGCGTGTCTATGATCCGGAAAAAGTTTCTCTCGGGCAAAGACCGCGTAAAAAACGCAATTTTACTACGATAGAGCGACAAGATAAGATGGTTCCAATTAGCAAAATATTCTTACAGCGATAAAACCGCGGAGGGATATGCGTAAATAAAAGTTTTACTGACGCACTAAAACTTTACTGCGGTCATAACCGGTTAGCTTACTCCAATTGCCGTCAATTTCATTTTACCCGTCTTCGCTATTAATTCCCAACGGCAGCCACATTTCTTTTTCATTCCGATACAGTAGTGAAGTCCGGGCCTTCATCATTTACTAATTGACGCATTGTCGTAACGTATCGTTATATTCGCTCGGCAAGTTTCGGCACGTTGAATCGTACTTTCCGAATTCTCGAGGAGTGTGTTCGGCTAATCGCGCGCTGGGTCGTTCGAGCACTTTGAGTCGGCCGCCCGAAGGGAAACGACCGAGCAAGCCTAATGGATTCGCAAAGAGCCCGTGTTCACCCACACGCACCTCCGCGGGCGTCGAGTGTATACGCATTAACCGCGAAACGAACGGAGGGCGTCCGAAAACCCCAAGGAATTAACACAACTGAATTTCAAGTTGCAAAGTTCCCCGACAATTTCCATCGCGCCGGATCTTGAACATGACGTACCTTGGCGCCAGACGTCGTCGCCGTCGTCTCGCAAACGATCGTTTCGAACGTTTCTCTCTCGACAGACATCTCCAATCATTGATTATACATCAAACGAGAGGAGATTTTGCGACACTAACGAATGCTACATTGTATTGAAAGTAGGGCAGACTTGGGTATTTAAATGCCATTTGGTAATCTCGTTTTCAGACGAGTGATCGGGAATACGTGAATTTTAAACGTGATTTATCTCCCCGGTCACGGTATCGCATTAGAAGTTTGTGAACGGGACGAGTATATTACCGACGTCTCATTGTTTGCATTAATCAGTATAATGCATAGTGAATCACCGAGATTAGAAATACGAGTTAGGCTAATGGGAATTAGGTAATGCCTTGATAAATGCGCGAAAGTATGTGTAACGCAAGTTGCACAATTCCCTCGCGACGTCAATGTCCCGTTACGTAAACTATATCGAGCTTAGATCCCGACGGCCGTTATCGAGTGTGGTATACATCGGAATGCGTTGTTTATCTACGGTTCGTTGCGTCGATTATGTGAACCATTGTAGTAGCGCGGACACTTATTGTTGACAAGTGCCCGCGCTGAACTTCCCGGAAGCGACTAAAAGTGCGTGCTTGATATAGTTGAATTCAGAGTATTTCCGCGTGGCGTGAAATTAAATTTCCCTCGACACGAACGATAATCAGGGATTATTCAAGTGTGCGCGTCGCTAATACTAAAAGCAGCGAATTCCGCGCTGTGCGAGACGTCTCAATAGGCTTTACACACACGGAAGCTATAATTTACATTGAGTAAAATATGAGAGCCACGCGCGCGTGGTAATGTCGTGAGGTAATACAATTTACTTGCGTTGATGAAACCGACGTTCATATATATGTGACGCGTCTGATGACGTTGCATTAATGTTCGAATAGTTTACAATTGAAAAAGTTGAAGCGATATTTCGAAGGAGAAAACCAATTGGGATAGATTTGTGTGTAATGACGATTTTCCTCGACACGTCGTGATAATTGCTCCGATATGCAAGATAACCGTTGATATGGGGAGAGAGACATATTTCAACGTTTGACCTAGTTGAGACATCACTACTGTCGACGTCGTCACTACGAGTGCGCCGCTGTTTCTGACGTACTATCATTGAAAATTCTAGTTGGGACTCGAGCAGTGTCACGTCTCTCTCGGTCGGTTTACAAGTCCCCCTTACCCTCTCCGTATGTTGTTTCTAGTCGCGCGTTAAGCGTAACTTGTGAATATCTATCTTTTATTAAATCATCTTTCCCAGTTAAATGTCTTTGTTTGCGAGCGAGAAAAGTCAGCGAGATCCAAGGAAGCCGTTACGCAGAAAAAATGATAAATTTGTTGCCGAGAAGCGATAACCGTATGTACTAACGTTATATCCCGGGCGTAAGCTGATTTACGGGTCGATATTTATGCAGGGCTTTGCACGCCACGTAGAAAATGAGCAATAACGCGCCTTTTACGAGAAGCTCAACTTTGGAGAAACGCTTATCTGAAATAAGTAATTTTTCACTACGCGCCGTTCGTCTCGGAACCGCTAAAAGGTCCGAGCAAAATTTTGCTCGTGTACGATTTCGCGCAGAATGTTAATGTCTCGTGAATTTTTACGAAATCACGGTCGTAAAGGACGCTTTATTCACGTTCTTATGACAAAGCACTGTCGCTCTTTCAGAACTATAATCATAACGCGGAATAAGCTGAAGTAGTGAGTCATAAGCAGCCTACGCGGATGACAACAATCATCGAGCATCCTGTGGTACGAAATAATCACGCCGTCACGATGACAACCGTTTCATGGAGGGACGCATTTCACAAATACGCTTCTTGATGAAAAATCTCGCGCCTGATTTCCTCGTAAATTTGCATGCGGCTTGATCGCTCGTTGAATTTCATGAGATTCCCGTCGGGAGAGCAATGGATATAACACAAACTATATGCTTTCAAAAAAGATAGCCCACTCGCGTTCGTTATTTTGTTTTCGGGCCGTTGCTCCAAATTTCCTCCAATTACGTTTCACCGGCGTCGTCCGTGAAATTCCGAGCGGCGGTGCTACAAAGACGATTTTATCTCCGTCGTGCCAATTCAGCAACAAGTTGCGAACCGTAGACGATCGCTTTGACTTTCATAAGGTTTCCTGTTGCTGAGGCGACTACGAGTTACACCTCGGGAGAGATGTCATAGATCTTGGCTCGCGATCGTTCCCTTGTAGGAAGTGCCTTTTCGCTTTCCCATGCTTCCCCCCCCCCCCCCCNCGCTCGAGAGTCTTTCGAGCGGACGAATCCCAACGGGCACCCCCGATGCAGGGAAATTTGATCGAAACGCTTGATAATCTATGCCCTTTTCGATCGTGATGACAGCCGGATACGCTTCGACGCCGGTGATCTGCTGCTTATAATCTATGCTCTTTTTGAGCATGAACTTCGTTCGGAGGGGACGATGAATAGATCGTTTCGAAACAAGTTGCGGAACAAACGGAAAGATGCATCGTCGACGTTCAACGCAAGCGTTTTGGCGCGCGACATTGTCGGCCGACCCGCTTCTAACGATTTCGCCGCGCTCTATCGTCGCGAAGCAAAGTGAAACAAAGTGGGGAATTGAGAAACTAAGAATGTCCTGCTTCCGATGATGAAAACGACCTTCTGTTATCTAAAAACAAATGTGCGATTCGATGTAAACAAATTTAGCGAATCGTATTGTAAAAAATATATAATTTCGTTTATTATGGAGTAAAAGGGTTGAAGGGGCTCATTATAGCAGTACGCATGTCACACGCGAGGAAAGTGCCACGCCAAGTGGCAGACGAGTGTGCCGATCTTTGACCGGAAGCTATGAACAGGCAACCTTACGCGCGTTTACCCTAAGCACGTATACGCACGTGCGTGTGTCGTTTCGTCGTGACGCGGGAGATCCAATAACGCTCGACGAAACACTCGTCTATATGATAATGAAGCGCCGCCGCCGAAATTAATGCCGATGCGAGACCTCTCGTCGAATCGATCGAGATACATTCGGCGTCTCGCGTCCAACTTCTGTATAATGCCGTTGTCGCGAAATCAAGAGTGCCCGGATATTTCATCGTTTCCGCCGAACGGAGATGATTGATCAAAGGAAGGGAAGATATGTATAGAAGAAAACATTAATACGAGATATGCATTTTTTTCACGGTTCTGGCAAAATATTTTTCAAATCTTCATGAAAATTTCGATCGAAACAACCGGTTACGAGATAACGCTCGTGCCACCCTACGTGGTTACATAATTCTTTATTAGACTCTAATTTATATTCTAGTACAAATGCATACAAAGAAATTCATAAAAAAAACTAGGATCGAATATCACGTTAATGGATGTGTAACATTTAATAACACATCTTTCGATCGTATTATATTACATCAAAAAGACTACTATATCGATAGATATCAAAGCGATGGATCAAAAGACGATTCGACGATGGAAACCGATCAAAGCAAAATTTTCCCGTAACGAAGAAGAATATCACTGAAAAATATGTTTCATCAATTCGCTCGGTTTAATTTTGAATCTAATATTCAGTTACAGCCCTCTCTTAGCAGAGCTGCGTTCATGAATGAAACATTTTCACGGCCCCTTCGCAAACAATCACGCCTGAAACATGACACGCAGAAAGATGCGTCTGTAAAAAAAAGAAGCGCGCTTCAACGTGCACGCGATATCGTCGTGAAACGCATGTTTTTCCGGTAACAGGTGCTAGTTTGATTTTCACGCCCTCCGTAGGTGTCCGACGACCCGTGAAAGTCGGTCTTCTCACCAAGTAACCCTACCTCCTGGCCGCGTGTCTGATCGCCGGGGCGTGTCCTGTTCCTACGGGAACAGCCTGTGCAGGCAGGACCCTCTCTGCTTCGGCGAGACGATATCCCGCAATTATTCAATGAATATATGAATACCGCTGCCTATCGGGCCCAACCAACGGTTACAACGTGCATGTAACGTTCGGATAACTCGCATAGGTCGCGCAAAGTTTGTCGAAGATAAATGCTTTTTAACTTGAAAATAATACATCGGACGCTATTATCGTAAATTTCGTTTACAAGCAATCTGTAGTCGCGGATAATTTTGCGCTTTCCGGTCAAGAAATTGAACGATGTTGTCTTCCAAGACGCTTCGCCGCTGATGTCAATCTAGGCAAATGATTAATCGCGCATAGCCGCGAATCGACAGACGAGAATTACGGGTTGGCACTAAGAGCCGGGCTTCCTCTCTAGCCGTTGAGTATTATGCAATAGCGTAGGTACGCGGTAGTTACGGGACAATGGGACTCGTCCGGTATCTTTCCTGGGCTACAATTTTCTCGATAAACGAGGTGGATAATTCACAGGCGTGCTGATTCACGCCTCGGCACGATACCGCGCCCTAGGGCTGCCGATATCCCACGGGATTGAATTAGGAGAGGACCGATCGCACCACTTTACTCCTCCTACGTTCCTTCGCATCGGAAGATTCGCGCGGTACGTCGTGAGAAGGGGCAGGTGCCGCTTTTGTCTTTCGCTCTGGAAACGATATTAAGCGCCGTTCGATGTTATCGCCCGGGGCCGTGAAATTCTGGATGCCCTATTTGTTGGAAAATTCCATCTTCTCTCGCCGATTACCGCTGATCTTGGCGCTAACACCGTCTGCGATTATGCGCGGCGTGCTCGTCGAACGAAGCGACGGGAGAAAGTGGATACTTACCGCTGTTATTACAATTGTTTGTAGAATCTATCGTCGATATTCGAAGTTTACTTTGCAACGGAATCTTTCCGGTTTATAAAACGATAAAGCGATTTTAGATATTTTCAGGGGTGCGAAAAACTTTCATCGATAAAGACGGGATTAAACCGGTCGTTGCTTTAAGACGAAGGAAATCCGGTATAAATTTAAATACATTTGTTTCGCTAATTTCAAATACCTGTTGCAAGCCCTTCTCATTGCCCCATTAACTGCATTGTTTTACATCGATAATTGAAAAGCACGCCGCTCCGTGAAATGTACATCAGTCGTTGCGAGCGGATTGCCGAGCTACGGGGTAAGAGTCGTCTCATTACTTTCGATAAAACGACCGAGATATTTCCCATACTGTACTCTGTTCGTGGACCGCGTTGCAACAAAGGAAAGTAGCATTTCGTCCGCACCCGTCGGTTTCACGAGGCGTAGAATTCGAAATTGGATCCGCGTATTCCCCCTTTGTCCATTACGACCCCCCGGCTTAATCCCATAGCCGCGTATGTTCCGACATCTCTTATGGGTGCCCCCCACTATTATATGAGGCAAGTGGGCACCCTCGTTGCGAATATCGCATAGTCATGCACCATCCGGGGGGGGGGGG